>NC_071991.2:156440000-156740000 GCF_028885655.2 Pongo abelii | reverse complement strand
CACAGACACATCCGTGACTATCTTTTCTGAAGAGGTCTTCAGGAGGGTTAGTGTTTATACTTGTCCTTAAAGCGGCGAAGTCCTGTGGGGAGAGGGGCGAGGAGGGAGTAAGGCAAATGGTCACATGCTGAGACTTTAGTTGGTACCCAGTAAATCTGCGTTTTGCATCAGACCAGATGAACTTTTGAAGAAAGAAAGGAGGTAAAGGAAGCATCAGTTTTGCAGGTATTTCTGGGTAGGTAGAGGAAATGGCTGATCTCATCTTGTCATTCTGCACCTGGGAAGACAAGCTTGTAATTGACATGATCAGTGTGAAATGAACTGGGCCTCCATCCTTAACTTTCCCTTTGGCATAAAGAGTTTGGGGGTCCTGAGAGTTTTCTGTTTGCCTTTACATGGGAGATAAGGTTTTCCATTTGTTCACCATCCACTTTGTGAAATCAGCATTTTCTCTTCTCTGGTCTGTTGATTCTTTGAAGTTTGACGCAGGGCCCCGTGTTCTTCTTTCTAAGATTTGATGACCCCTCCTCGTTCCACTGGCTAGAGTCTCCCCTTTCACACCCCTGGCACAGACCACCCCATTCTCTATGTTTCTGCGTGTAGATGAACTGGGCGGAGGCAGCACGTTCTGTCCGGAAGAGGAGACTGCCATGCTGGGCCTTGGATGCCGTGTCCAGAGCACGCTCAGATGTCTGCAGCCACTTGAGTATCCTGCCTTTTGTAGTGCTTCTGTGGCTCAGAATTAACAGTTAATTTCAAGGCAACCTTCCTGCCATCCCAGGAGATTATTAACAGAGCTTTTCAGAGGATCTGTAACTTACCTGTAGCTCTTTCCGTGCCAGTGGAGAATGTAACCGCCTGATGGGTTCTTTCTGCCCACGGCACAGACGAAATCAATACACAGCATCTCCGTCAAGAAAGAATTTAATTGACGTGATGCTGGCCACGCCATGTGGGAGACTGGGTTGTTACTCCAATCACCTCATCAAAGGCTCAGAGGCTAGGGTTTTTCAAAGGTAGTCTGGGGATGGGGAGGATGCTAGGCAATGGTGCTTGCTGCTGATTGGCTGGGGTGCCATCACGGGGGTGTGGGAAATGGTCCTCAGTGGGCTGAATCACTTCTGGGTGGGGCTACAGGAGTGCTTGGCCGGTCCAGGTGGAGCCATGGTGCCAGACGTGCAGAAACCCTGAAAAGACATCTCAAAAGGCCAATCTTAGGTTCCATAATAGTGATGTCATCTGCAGGGGTAACTAGGGAAGTTGCCTATCTTGTGACTTCCAGAATAATGGCTGCCAATCATTTATATCTGTGCCTTAGCAGAATTCAGCCTCCTCTCCTCCCCCAGCCCAGTGGTCTCTCATTAGCTTTACAAAGATGGCTGAGTTTGGGGGAAGGGCTCTTATCACTTAAACCATAACCTAAAAGTCTCCCGAAGCTAGCTTGACCTAAGCCCAGGAATAATTGAGGGCATCTAAAGGCAAGATGGGGGGTGGTTAAATCAGGTCTCTTTCACTGCCATCATTTTCTCACTGTTATAATTTTTGTGAAGGTAGTTTCAACAGGGGAGGACAGAGGCCAGTTTGAGGGGACAGAGTGTGAAGCTGGTCACCTGGCCCTGTCCCCCCCAGAGGCCAGTTTGAGGGAACAGAGTGTGAAGATGGTCACCTGGCCCTGTCCCCCCGAGAGGCCAGTTTGAGGGAACAGAGTGTGAAGCTGGTCACCTGGCCCTGTCTCCCCCAGAGGCCAGTTTGAGGGGACAAGTGTGAAGCTGGTCACCTGGCCCTGTCCCCCCCAGGCGGGTGGTGACGGGTTCTTCTTACATCTGCAGATGTGCGTGCCATCGCCCCCAAGACCACTGTCTCCTGGCACCAAAATGTGCTGTGGGAGCTCACAGGAGGGAGGGGGTGCATTTACACCTGCGCTCAGGCTGGCTTTGCTCTGGAGGTTGAAGGGTGGCGGGCTTTGGTGTGCAGCAGGTGGAAGAAGCCTGTGTCAGGCCTGAGCTCAGCCGCAGGGAGGGAAGGAGGGAGCGGTTGAGGGAGAAGAGCAGTCAGCGTGCCCAACCTGCAGAGCTGAGACCACTGAAGGTTCCTGAGAAGTGGGGTTCGCATGTGAGCTGTGTTTCAGGAAGGTCCATGGAGCCGTCATTTCCGGAAGGAATTAGGGCATTCCTGGAAATGAGGAAACTCATTGATCGAGTTCCTCCAGGTGGGAGACGGAGATGCCCTTGTGGTAAGTGTGGGAAGGGCAGCTCCAGGAGCCACCTCCGAGGATCAGTGGAGCCAGAGCCAGGCCGCAGGACAGGACCCAGGCTGCAGGACGGCAGTAGATGCTCCTCCTGAAATTTCACGGAGAGCAAAGAAGGCAGGGTCAGAGGCGAGGAAAGTGCCTCTGGTAGGGACTGCCAAGGCTGCTGGAGGGAGGGTGAAGGGGTCCCAGCATGCAGGTGGGAGGCCCGAGGCAGGAGGGAAGTAGCCAGGGGGGCGCAGAGGTTTTTACACAGTTGTTAGGACCTCAGTCATCTGGGGGACATAAGGTGTGTCCTGGTGCCAGCAGGCACCTGGGGGCACAAGGAGACCACTGCAGGCTCAAAACTACTCCAGGGTGGTCAGGGGTTGGGGGAGGATGGGGCTGTGAGATCATGAGAGCTGGGTCTCAGGGTATGGATGGGGCAGATGTCCCAGGGCCCAGCAGCTGTCCCACACCATGGCCGGCTGTTCTGTGGACTCTGGGCACAGCTGCTGGCCCTGACTAAGCTGGGGTGGTGTCCCCCCACCCCCGTCACGTCCCGCAGGGGCAGAGGCAGCAGGATCCTGAAGGAGAGACCACTACCAGGTGTCCTCACCTGGCTCCATTCCTGCCGAGACCCATGGTCAGGCCCTGCTGCTAGGTGGGGGCGGGTGGTTTGTCCTGGCGCTGTGGATGTATGTCCTGGGATGATCCAGGAAGAGACGCAAGTCTCAATCATAAATCTATGGAAGATTGTCCTTGGCCAGCACGGCAGGACTCCCCGTGCTTTGAGGCCTTGAATGTTCACCCTCTCCAAGGCCTCGCATGGCCCCAGCTCTAAGCCCCTGCGGCCCCAGCAGCATCCGAGCCACGGCAGGAGTTTGGGAATAGGGTTTGAGAATATTTGACATGGAAGGAAGCCCTGGCTGTCCATGAAGGTAATAACAGCAAACATCTGGAAGAGGAAGAGTTCAGGTATTTTGCAGACGAATTAGCACACACATCCATTTTCCTGATGCCCACATGCATTTACTCAGTGTCCCTGTCAGTGCAAAGCTGAGGGCCCTGAGGACCCTGCAGGTGTGGGAGAGACTCCCACCTCTGAGGCATTTGCAGTGATTCCTTCTCTTTAGGCAGAGATGGCTGGTCAGGATCCCAACCACATGTATTGGACTGACTCAGGCTCAATTTGGAGCATACTTGGATGTTTGGGTTGTATTGGATTCAGCACATTCTTAAAAATTCATAGGTTCTGTCTGGACCTATAAACGTTACTTTGAAAAATCCTCTTGTTCATTTAATAGTTTTGGTTATTTCTGGATTTGGAGTCGTGGGCTTAATGTTTGTTCAGGTACCAGAATGTGGCCCCCGCCTGTGGAATCCACCTGAACCCCAACCCAGAATCAAACCGCTGTTTCTGAAATTCAGAATTCTGCTGTGATCCAGTTTCCAGGTGCCTCCTAAGGGCGGTGTCCCAGGAGATGGCATTTCCCGACACAGTCCGTAGTTCACCATCAGGCTGTTGAGGGTGGGATGCATGCAGCGCACTAATTAGACAGAATGTCAGCGTATCTGAGTCATCTGAAAAAAATCTGGCTTGCTGTAAAGTATCCTTTGCAGCATTCTAAACATGTTTGGAGACCGCGCTGTGCTGTGGGGCATTGTCTCCTCCCATCTTAGCTGTTTCTCTCAGGGACCAGGAGCGGACTCTTGCCAGCCAGGGGGATGTTAGGAGCAAATCTCCACCTCAAGGCTGTGTTTGCAGGGTTAAGCTTTGCCATCCTTTCTGGCAAGAAAAGCCCTGGTCAGGGAGCCTTGGACAGTGGCAGGTGATCCTGCCCATAGTAAAGTGCATGGCGGTGCAGGAGATGCTCAGTAAACGTTTGCTGGAGAAACAAATGCTCGTTACTGCCAAGTAGAAGAAACTTGTCTGAAAACCATGCTAAATCATCAAGAGCAGCCTGTTAGTTGGACGGTGTATTGCCTGGTTTCTGCCTCTGTGGACGGTAGGGTTACTGTGGCGCCCAGAGCCCCTTCTCTGATTATCTCTGCAGTTAGTCCCTCAGCTCTCGGCTGCAGCTAAGGCCCTTCCCAGCATGTGGCCATCTCACACCTCCGCCGATTGTCTCCTGAGAAGAGCACATTATCATTTCTGTACTCCGTGCATTCCAGGGCATGCTCCTTTTATTAGTTTTGACAGGTAATTGCTTTGTGTATTTCCCTCCAAAGGCTCTTTCCTCTCTGTTTCTGCCAAAAGCAATTATTGTCATCATTCTTAATTGCAGCATTTCTAAAATGGCATTTGGCATCATACCCAGCTTAGCGAATGCATAGATGTAGCTCTCCTCATATCACTTGCAAATATTTTAAGAACAAATGATGTAAACATGCATCCTCAGAACAAAAAGAAAGACAGAAGCCTTCATTTGGTAGATTTGTATAATCACTGTTTGTGTTAGAATAACTGAGATTCTGTAGGACTGAGAGTAACAAGATATTTTGTAATTGGCCACCTGAACAGGCAGCATTCAAAAATGTCACTGACAGGGAGATTTCAGGAGTCTGGCAGTGTGGGCCACCATTTCAGTGTCTCCAGATGCAGGGAAGGTTTGTTTACGAGAGCCCCCAAGTTCACGTTCCACAGGGTTGTGAAATCTGGACCTGGATGGTGTCGCATCCAGCTTCCTGCATTGTTTCATCAGCTTCACTCTGGAGCTTTGTTTAACCATAAACACTAAGACAAGAAGGTCTTGGAATGCAGCTACTAGAACACTGAGGGTCTCTGTACAACTGCTCCCTGAAGGGGTAGGCAGGGACACTGGCAGTGGCTCTGAGGAAACGTCCACCCACCTCTCAACTATGAGCCCCTGAGCTCTGGAGATGGACACCGTGGGGCCGTTGCTCTGCACGGTCAGCTGGGCGGCTGAGAAATGATGGCCCTGAGTGTCCAGGCTGACACCAGGTGTCCAGGAATGGTGTTATTTTGAAGGGTCTCTGAGCAGAAAGTCAAAGTAAGGCAGGGATGGAAATCATGCTAAACTGCTGCCAGTCATAACTGCAGCGGCCCCTTGAAGGCTCCAGAAAGCAGAACTAGGGCTGGGGGTAGAAATCACAAGTAGCCAGATTCTGGCCCTAGGACATACCGGAGAATTTTCTGGTGAACTGAGGTGGACAGCTGCTGCAGGAGGTGCTGACTTCCCAGACCCTGAGAGTAACCAGAGGGTTGGGCTGCCCTGGACAAGCTCTGTGGCCTTTCCAGTCCTGGGCACCCACTAGTCCAGTCTAAAGTGAGGAAAGAACCACAGTTCCCTGTGTCCTCCTCACCCAGGGACCCTGCGGAGTGGCCAAGAACATCTTACACTGCAGGAAAGACTGTGTCCTCCCTATAGGCATGGACGCCAATTGGCTTTGCAAGGTCAGCAAGTAGGGGTCAGTTTGTCTGGTCTGGGATGATTCAGTTCAGAGCAAATGTCAGGGTTCACTGAGGACAAAGCAGTTTTTAAAAAATGATTTTAGATGCTCTCTCTCACCACTCCTATTCAACATGCTATTGGAAGTCCTAGCCAGGGCAGTCAGGCAAGAGAAAAAAATAAAGCTCATCCAAATAGGAAGAGAGGAAGTCAACTTATCCCCTTTTGCAGATGACATGATTCTATATCTAGAAAACCCTATAGTCTCAGCCCAAAAGCTCCTTCAGCTAATAAACAACTTCAGCAAAGTTTTAGGATACAAAATCCACGAACAGAAAACATTAGCATTTCTATATACCAACAACAGCAAAACTAAGAGCCAAATCAGGAAGGTAGCCCCATTCACAATTGCCACAAAAAGAATAAAATACTTAGAAATACAGCTAACCAGGGAGGTAAAAGATCTCTACAGTGAGAATTATAAAACACTGCTCAAAGAAATCAGAGGTGACACAAACAAATGGAAAAACATCCCCTGCTCATGGATAAGAAGAATCAATATCATTAAAATGGCCATACTGCCCAAAGAAATTTATAGATTCAATGCTATTCCTATCAAACTACTAATGGCATTCTTCACAGAACTAGAAAAAAACTATTTTAAAATTCATATGGAACCAAAAAAGAGCCCACATAGCTAAGACAATCCTAAGCAAAAAGAAGAAAGCTGGAGGCATCGCATTACCCTACCTGAAACTATATTACAGGGCTACCATAACCAGAACAGCATGGTAGTGGTACAAAAACAGGCACATAGACCAATGGAACAGAATAGAGAACCAGAAATAAGTCTGCACACCTATTACCATCTGATCTTCAACAAAGCTGACAAAAATAAGCAATAGGGAAAAGACTCCCTATTCAATAAATGGTGCTGGGATAACTGGCTAGTCATATGTGGAAGATTGAAGCTGGACTCTTTCCTTACACCATATACAAAAATCAACTCAAGATGGTTAAAGACTTAAATGTAAAACCCAAAACTATAAAAGCCGTGGAAGACAACCTAGGCAATAGCATCCTGAACACAGGAATGGAAAAAGATTTCATAACAAAGACACCAAAAGCAATTGCAACAAAAGCAAAAATTGACAAATGGGGTCTAATTAAACTAAAGAGCTTCTGCACAGCAAAAGAAACTATCAACAGAGTAAACAGACAACCTACAGAATGGGAGAAAACATTTGCAACTATGCACCTGACAAAGGTCTAATATCCACCATCTATAAGGAACTCAAATTTACAAGAGAAAAACAACCTATTAAAGAGTAGGCAGAGGACATGAACAGACATTTTTCAAAAGAAAACATACATGCAACCAACAAGCATATGGAAAAAAGGTCAACATCACTGAACATTAGAGAAATGCAAATCCATACCATTATGAGATACCATCTCACACCAGTCAGAATGGCTATTGTTAAAAAGTAAAAAAATAACAGATGCTGGCAAGATTGCAGAGAAGAGGGAATACATATACACTGTTGGAGGGGGTGTAAATTAGTTCAACCATTGTGGAAGACTGGCAATTCCTCAAAGACGTAAAAACAGAACTACCATTTGACCCAGCAATCCCATTACTGGGTATATGCCAAGAGGAATATAAATCATTCTACCATAAAGACACACGCACATGAATGTTCACTGCAGCTGCATTCATAATAGCAAAGACATAGAATCAACCTTAATGCCTATCAGTAACAGACTGGATAAAGAAAATGTGGTACATATACACCATGGAATACTATGCAGCCATAAAAAAGAACCAGGTCATGTCTTTGGTGGGAACATGGATGGAGCTAGAGACCAGTTTCCTTAACAAACTAATGCAGGAACAGAAAGCCAAATACTACACATTCTCACTTGTAAGTGGGAGCTAAATTATGAGAACTCATGAACACAAAGAAGGAAACAGACACTGGGGTTTTCTTTTTTTTTTCTTTTTTCTTTTTCCTTCTTTGTTTTTTTTTTTGTTTTTTGTTTTTTGTTTTTTTACAGAGTCTTGCTCTGTCACCAGGCTGGAGTGCAGTGGTGTGACCTTGGCTCACTGCAACCTCTGCTTCCCGGGTTCAAGCGATTCTCCTGCCTCAGCCTCCTGAGTAGCTGGGACCACAGGTGCATGCCACCATGCCCAGCTAATTTTTGTATTTTTAGTAGAGACAGGGTTTCCCCATGTTGGCCAGGATGGTGTCAATCTCTTGACCTTGTGATCTGCCCACCTCGGCCTCCCAAAGTACTGGGATTGCAAGCGTGAGCCACCGCACCCAGCTGACACCGGGTCTTCCCCTAGTTGGAGGGAGAGGAGCAGAAAAGATAACTACTGAATACTGGGTTTAATACCTGGGTGATGAAATAGTCTGCACAACAAGCTCCCATGACACGAGTTTACCTATATAACAAATCTGCACATGTACCCCAGAACCTAAAATAAAAGTTAAAAAAAAAAGATTTTCCCACCTCAACCGGTGAATCATTCCATCAAGCTGTTAGTCCTTTAAATTGATAACAGGCATAGAGGATCAATGGCTTTGATGGCCAAAATGAAGATAATTAGTTTTTCTAGAAACTCTGTTACATCTGCATTTTAGAGCTCAGATGGAAACCTCCTTGCTCAGCAGTTGTCTTTCCAGAGAAGACACAAAGACTCACAGGTGTGCCCTGCACCTGTACGTGACCTGTGCTTTCACATTAGTGGCAGGGACTCAGAAATACAGTCAGCCAGCACCCAGTGGCAGAAAGTGAGGTGAGAGCCTTCACTCTCCTTTGTTGCCAGGTCTGTTTTTATCCAGTTCAGTCTCTTCCCGGGAGAGCAGGGGAGCTCCACAGAAGCAAGAGAGCAGTGGCTCAGGAGATGACTTCCAGACCTCAAAGAGAGATTCCGGTGGGAGCACACTTGCCCCTGGAGCCTTGTCTCTGCCACCAGCCAGGCACCACCTCAGTTCTGTTTGTGCAGCCTTTGGTGCATGACCTCGGGGTCCCCGTGGGAGGGGGCTGGCTAGCTCTGCTGGATGAGCCAGCAGCTTCCCATCACAGCCTCCCCAGGTGCGTTGCTCATTCAAGGGCTCAGGATTCCGTGAGCTCCTGCTTTTCCAGAGCCAAACAGGACTCTGCAGGTATAGGAACCCTATCTTCGTTCTCATCTTAACGAGCATTTTTCCAATAGTAATGCTGGCTCCTTTCTGAATGTTTGAAAGTTTGTATAATCGTGGTGTTGGAAGGGTATGTGGAATACTCTCGCATTCCACGGCCTGGATTCGGCAACATTTTGCTGCATTCGCTCCCGCTGTGTTTACAGACTCTAGAGGGCATATTTTGGGAAACCGTGCCTGAGGCTCTTGACAATGGAGGCATTTTAACAGACAGGTCTGTCCCCTAATCAGCCCACATTCTGTCTCAGCATTTCCTTTTGGTGTTGAATTCTTCTTCCTCTGTTCCCTGTGGTTCCTTTGAACTAGAATTTGGTGCTAAAGGCTTGATTAGATTCGGGGTCCAAGACTTTCGGGAGGAAGACGTCTGGGGACGCTGTGAGCCTGCTGGTGCATCTCCCAGTGCATGATCCTGCCGCCCGTCGTGCCCCTTGACCTCACGATCCTGCCGCCCATCATGTCCCTTGACCTCCTATTATGCTCTTTGTCACCTGGTTAGGAAGTGACCTCCAGAACTCCATGCATAAAAGCGTCTCTTTCCCTTCCTAGGGAGTCAAAGCGGGGCTGGAGAATCACCTGTGCGGTTGCTAGCACAGTGGTGTAAGCTCTGGTTCAACAACTTTTCATGTCTTGGCTTTTGTATCTGTCAATGATTCGTACCCAATCAGTTGTCTTTGAAGGTTAAACCATGTTGACTTCTCCAATTCTAATCATTCTCCACACATTATTAATGAGCATTTGCAGTAAAGAAAGGCTTTTCTTCATTGACTGGGAAAGAACCACAATTCCTTTTAAAAGGACAAGAGAGAAGTCCAAGCATTTTTGGCCCCTATTAAATACTGAATAACTAGATTTCCTATCAGACAATTATTTCATTTCCATTTGTTTACAATGGAAATGGGGCATTTAACTGTGTTATGATTGTACTGTGGAATATTATACAGCCATTAAAAATGATGGCATTCTACATGAATAACATGAAAAATATGCATGATACATTAAGTGGGAAAGCAAGGAAGATTTCCATATGTATAATATCATATTTTTGTAAAAAGATATCATACGTAACTTCTGTGTATCCCATGCATGGGTCCTAAGCATGTGTAACAGTGTGTCAAAATGAACTCCTGGGGTCTCAGATTCATTATGGCCCTAAGCAGGGAGGTCCTCTTCCCAAGCAAGTCCCTGATGTTGCTGGACTCAGAAGTGGTGTCCTGATAGTTACCTCTGCCCTCGGAATGTCATGCCTCTCCCCCATCCCCTGTGGAGGGAGAGGACTGGAAGGAAAACCTCCCCTAGTAAATGGAGCCCTGGGAGCTGCGTTGTGCAGAGGGAGCCTGTGTTAGAGTCTGCCCCGCACAATGAGGAAGGAGGAATCAGAACAGCAGCCTGGAGGGAGGGAGGGAGGTGACCACTCAGGTCTCCCGAGCAGGTCAGGAGCAGTCTCCCACCCTCCCCTCCCGCTCCTCACGCCCTGGGCATGGGAGGGAGAGGCCTCCCCTCTTCCCATGCAGGTTTCTGCCCCAAAGCTTATTTGATACGTTTAGCTCCAAACTTTGATGTTTAAGTCCAAGCTTAAAAAGCAGGCAAGGGTGCCTTGTGCAGAGGGTCGGCCAGGAGGCGGCAAAGTAGGGCTAGACAGCCCCTGTTTAAATGTTAAAGTTTGGAGCTAAATGTATTAAATAAGGAAATGAAATCATACCTTAGACTAGGATGGTTAGAAAATGCATTTTCAAAGAGTGGACGGAAATACTAGGGACAGAGGCACCTGCTCACAGAGGTAAGAAGCGACAAGGCCCAGCCTCTTACCTGTCATAAATAGAGTGCAGTGGGACACAGATGGAGCCTGCACAGCTGCACCTGCTGCCCAGGCTGCACACTAGCCTGTTACTACGCAGTGGTGCCAACGTGAGGCCTTCACTCTTCTGCCTGTGCTGTGTTGTGTTGAAACATGTTCCCAGCAGGCAGAGATTATTTTCCTAATTTGAAAATTTACACCTGGAAAAATTCTTGGAATCTTGAAGACGTATTGAAGTGAGGCATGTGTATTGTCACCTTAGATATGAAAAGTTCTAGGCTGTTTCCAGTAAAAGAATCCTGGTGGCCCAGGGCAGCCTGGTGTGATGAGACTTGGCGGTGGCCCCCTCTGTCCCTCCCTTTGTGACCTGGGAGGGGTTCAGGTGTGGTGGGCAGCCCCTCCTTGGTGAGCACTCCAAGGGGGACCGTCCGGCCCCACTTTGCTGCCTCCTGGATGACCCTCTGCACCAGGCATCCTTGCCTGCTCTTCTCCCTGGTAGAAGGCTGCTCCTTATTTAAGAGACAGGTGAGGAGAATGACAAATACAGTGAGAAAAACGTGAAATTTTTTTCCCATTCAGGGATGTTTAGTATGAGTCTGGACCGAACCAAAATACAGAACACAGGCACGGCTGTGGTGGGAGCCCTTCCCTGTCCCTGCCCGTGTCCCACCCAGGTGGGCCGCGAGGACCCTCAGCAGGTACAGGAAGCTCAGGAGGTGCCCCTGCAGAGGTCAGGGGCCCACTGTGGGAGATGTCACCAGGGACAAGCTCAGAGCTGAGGGTGGCCCCAGCATGCTGTCCCCTCTCCAAGGGGGACAGGCGTTTCTTCCGGCCCCACCTACCAGGCTTCGTGCATCCCTGGACAGCTCTGGGTAGGAATGCCTTGCAAGGCTGTGCTTCCCAGGCCGGGCCCTCCTGGCCTTCAGCCCAGCCGACCCCGCCCTGGAGGATGCTGTGTGGAGGCTGGGAGCAGAGGTTAGGGCATGGCTGGGCGCCCGCTGGCTGCTTCACCTCAGGCATTACACACATGGGAGATGGGACTGGTGGTGCCCCCTGCCCTTGGGCTTCTGGTGATGAATGAGTTCCCACGTCAGAGCATTGGGGTTGTGCCCTGGGAGGGGTTTGCCTCAGCCTCTGCCTCACACGCTGCCTCCACTCCCCCGTGCAGCAGGCTGGTCTGGGCATCTGCGTCTGGGCTCCTATGGGTGCAGGGGGAACAGCTAGCATGAGTCCGAGTCTGGAGACGCAGGCCATGTGTTGTCCTGCAGGTGCTCTGAGTGCTGCCCCCTGCAGTCGAGGCCCCATGCACCCAGCTCTGCCTTGCAGTGCTCGTGATCACCTCCTACCTGGTGTCATCTCTGTTCTGCAGAGGAGCAAACTGAGGCCTAGGGTTAGCAACATGCTCAGGGGCAGCCAGGAGCTGTGGGGCGGGACCCCTGCGTGCCTTGGTCCCATCCTTCCTATCTCCTGTGTACGCCTGGGGAGCTGCGGCCCGTCGTCAGAATCGCCAGGGCCTGTTTAAATGGATGGCTAGGGACCACCCTGCATGGTGACCCCATTCCAGCCTCCGCATTCCAAGGCTGGGCCTCAGCCCTGGGTACACTTGGAACCACGAAGAATCCTGAAACAATAAAAACATCCTCCAGGCAAATTAAACCAGAACCCCTGGGGTGTGGGTGTTTATAGCAGTTTCCTCTGAAGGAAATTATAGCTAATTTTCCTCTGAAAGTGTGGTCTGTATGGAGGTGTGGTCTGTATGGAGGTGTGGTCTGTAGGAGTGCACAAAGCCCTGTGCAGCACACCCAGGCCTCGGTTCTGTGCACTCGGGACAGCAGAGCCTATGCCGGTGACAGCATCCAGGAGCAGCTCTGTGCACCGGTGCCAAGTGACTGTGGGAGCCACATTGTTCTGGTCACAGCAGATTTTATACAAAGAATCACCGCGGTACAAGAAGTGCTATTTTTCTGGTTTCTCTTAAGGCAAGAAAAAAAGTCACTTTCTATAATGAAAGAACTTGGATCTGATCATGCATCTCTGTCTGGGCTGGAAGACAGGGGCTAGCGGAGCCGGGCTCACACCTGCCATTGAATGACGGCTACGTTTCCATTTCTCTCTTCCTTCCCCTCCATCTCATTCACCGTAAACACCCACTGAACCTGGAAGCACTGCACAGGAAGAGGCAGGATCAGGACGCAGGGGAGGTGGGATGCTGAGCACGCTGTTCTCCCGCCTTGGTCTTGCTCATCAGGACCTGTGTTTTAAGCTTGTTCCCTGAGATGGACCAGGCTGACTGCTTTCACATGCAGCTCCTTGAGACACAGAAAATGGTATCCAGCAGCACACTCCATCACAAGCAGGCAATCAGAATTCCTCCTGCGGGTCTTTTCCTCGTGGCTATCTCCAGGAAGAATCCTGTTACCATTTGGGGCAGAAGTGGTGAGGATTGCAGAGAACTCAGCCACTCAGACATGCGGCTGGGAAGGTATTTAAACACCCACCTTTGGAAGGAGTGGTCACAGGGGCTTCAGCAGCCCCCCAGCAGGAAGAGAGAGGCTCATTCTTCAGCCTGTTATTTGCCGTGCAAGGGGAGTATTTGATGACTGTGACGCCCCCGGCCTCTCTGAGCTCCCCGTGAGAACCAGCTGGGACTTCCTGCTCTGCCCAGATTCTGGAGGAAGCTTTGTTGTTGTCACTTGAGACATAAGTCAAGCTTTCTTGAATGGAGGATGCGATTGGAAATATTTGCTTCTAAATGTGTTGGAGGCAAGCTGTCATCCGAGCCGATGGCCAATCTCAGGAGGCTTTGCTTCTCAGCTTTCCTTTTCCCACTTGCTGGTTCCTAGAGCTGTTCCCCAGCCCTGTCTGGATGAAGCGCCTTCAGCCCTCATGCCCCTCGTCCCAGTCCTGCTGACACTTGGTGGTCACTGATGACAGCAGCAGGGTGGCCTCCCATGACTCGGGTCTCCTGGGCCACCCACCCTCAGCTGCCACTCTCTGTGGAGTTGAATGTGGGGTAGGGGCAGGTGACTCTGAAGATGGAAGGAGGGTGTGGGGGAACCATGGAAAGATCTAGGGCACCACCTCCCAGAGCTGCCCATTGTCCAAAGAGAGCATGAGCTGCGTGGCAAGCATGGTGCAGGTAGCAACTGGAGTTGCACCTGTCTGTGTCCATGACTCAGGTCAGCAGGTGCAGCCCCACCTCCGAGATGACATCCTGCATTGCCTTTGCGTGGTGCGGCACCGTGTGTGGTGTGTGATGTGCTCACTGTTATCCTGTCTGTTCACAGGCCATACAAAGGGGTTCATCCTCATTCACGCCGGAGGTTTAAAGAGGATCCTGGACCCACATACCTACCCATTGGCTCCATGACCAGTGCTTTTATAATTACAAAATCATGGAGAAATTAATTCACAAGAAGCCTCATGTGTGGTATACACTGGTGATAAAGCAAGTCCCATGAGGTCTGAGATGGCAAGTGACCTTCTAGGGAAAGGGCAGTGACCCAGCAGCCCGACTGCTCGGCCGGCTCCCGCACTCCATCCTGTGGCTCAGAGTGTGTTTCCTCCCGTCTATGAACCTGGTCTCCTCCCCAGTGTGAGGACAGGGGCTCTCGCCTTCTTCAGGGAGTTGCTGGGAGGACAAAATGGAGTATATGTAAAAGTCATTTCCTAGATAAGGGGGAGCATGTCGTGAGAGTCTCTTGAAATTTAATTGATGTTTATGTCATTGACATTGAAATAATGAGAAAATAAATCCAAATCCAGAGCTCAAAGTAACACCTATAACGTCATCTGTAAGAGCCAGGACTTCCTAGGGAGTCTCTGGAGAGAAAGCAGCGTCTTTGATATGGTACGATTGCAGGTTCCTGTAGGTTTCTCCCCACTCTGTGCGCACTCCCCTTTGGCTGGAAGGTGTCACATAATTGAGTTACTGCTGTGTTCCTCAGAATTCCACCTGGAGGAATTCCCAGCATACTGATAAGAACCTGTTCTAGCAGCAGCCTTTCCCAAACCCTGTGTATCCCGTTGAAGATGCTGTGAAGTCTCAGAAATGTCGGAAGGCTGCACCATCACAGGGTCCGTTTTTCTGAACCACTTAGTCTACAATGTCTTTTTCAGGAGACTAAGCTGATTTTCAAGCTAAAAGTTAGGAAGCCACCACTGCCAGTCTACATCGAAAAGTCACTCATTGCCTGGAAGCTTCCAGCCCCCTGACCGGCCCCTGTGACTGACCACTGGTCACTGCCCACTCTGCCCACTTGCTTTCCTGAACGCACTGACCATGCAGGCACTGACCATGCCGGTGCCAACCCACTGCAGGGCCCTCTGGAGGGCCCATGTGACTCTGCTCCGCCAGCTGTTTGCTTCCCAGGAAGAATTGCTCCTGGTTATGTGTGGCTATGGCACAAATCTCCTGAAACTTGGCTTCAAAATTAGTAGTTGGCTCCTCCCAGGGCTCTGAGGTTGGCCCAAAAGGTTCTGCCCACGTCACCCAAGCTGTTCCTTTCCTACATTCAGCAGGTGCCTAAGCCTTGCTTCTCCCTGCAGCCTCTCCGACCAGGGCTCCCACCAACTGCTCCGACCCTTCCGTGATGCCCACCTTCCAGAAGGAAGGAGAGCCTGTCAGTCCGAGTGGTCAGCACAGGTCATGGGGCCACATAGCAGGGTAGGGACAAGACCCCATGTCCAGTGAGTGGAGCTGGTGTGCATGGGATGGGAGGAGCCCACAGCAGCCCTGGGAGACCTTGCTGTTTGCAAACAAATCGATGCCTCACACCTGCTGCCTGACTACTTAGCTAAACGCAGCCTAAGCTGGTATATGAAAGGAAGCACGTGGCCCCAGGAAGCTGACTTGAGTGCTTAGGAAAGACTAGAAGCAGCAACGGAATCAGAGGTGAAAAGGGCAGCTAGAGGGCGTGGGGCAGTTCGGACACCAGCTTTGCCAGCCTGAGTTCCTCCATTCCCAGCACCCTGACCTTGGAGGTTGCAGGCAGCACATCAGGGGCATGATCTGAAAAGGCCAAGGGATGACCCAGCCAGCAAGCCTGAGCTCAGGGGCTTTGGTGACGCATTCTAAGCACTAGTGGTGACACATCTTGCGGTGTTCTAATTAAGGTGAGATGTCCAAAGCAGACAGATTGCAGTCCTGTTTCAGCCAGGCTTGCCTGCGAAGCCCTGGCCGTGACTTTGGGTGGGAGGCTGCTGAGATCAGAGGAGGCTCCTTCTCTACCCCTCTGCCAAGTTTTGAAAGAGGAAGATTGGGGTGATAAGTGAAACAACTTTATCATTTATATTGATTCATAGGTATTTTGGATTATTTATATGGGACATTTTAGCTGAAGAGCAATGACCCAGAGAAGCGGCTCCTCTGAGCTTCTGCCTCGGTGTGTGAGCCAAAGGGTTTCATTGCTCTTTTCTCTCTCTTTTTGCTTCTTGATTTGTGAGACAGGTTTGCTGGGTTTATGTTGCATTTGTCTAACTCTGACCCTAGACAGTGCTGTCGAGTAGAATTTCCCATGGTAGTGGAAATGCCAGTGTGATGGCTACCAGCCGTGTTCCACTGTGGAACATTCAAATGTGGTGGCTGCAACTGAGGAACCAAACCTTTAACTGCATCTCATTTTAATTAGCTTTCATTTAAATGGCCATGTGAGGCTAGTGGTTGCCATATAGAAAGTACAGCTCTAGGGTTTTTTCTCTACTTTTTACCAATTTATACCTCTTAGTTCTTTTATCTGCTGTTTTAGCTGAAACTTATGACACATTGTTGAATAATAATGAATTGCAAGTACCCAACCTGGCTCCTCAGTTGTACAATTCTGTTTAAACCTGTCTAATACTTGCTCTTTCTTTCTCTTTCTTCTTCTCTCCCTGCTCCCTCCTTCCCTCCCTCCCTTCTTCTTCCTTCCTTTCTCTCTCCCACTCTCTCTTTGTTTCTTTTCTTTCTTTCCTCTTTTCTTTTCTTTGAGACAGGGCCTCACTCAGTCACCCGGGCTTGACTCAAGCTCCTGGGCTCAAGCAATCCTCCTGCCTCAGCCTCCTGGGTGGCTGGGACTGCAGGTACTTACCACGGTGCCTGGCTTAATGCTTGCTATTTTTAACAAATATTCTCTGTTATGTTAAGGGAGTCTCATTATTTTACTATTTTATTTAGGGCTTTAAAAAATTAGAAATGGCCACTGAATTTCACCAAGTAACTTTTCAGAGTCTGTTGATACATTTTCCACTTTTCAGAGCGACCTTTGATTTTATGATCACCATCTCGAAAACCTAGGTTGCCACCAGAGCTTAACAAGTCCCGTTTTCCTGACTGCCTTATCTGAGCACTTTTGTTTGTTTCTCACTACCTCCATCTGCAAATCCTTTGTTTCATGAAATCTCAGCTGCTCACTGCTTTCCAAACAGACAGGCGTCTCCAAGTGGCTGTGCTTCTTTGGGGGGTGTCCCTGCCTGCCTCCCCTTCTCCTCCCATGCCGTCCTGTGCCTCGGCGCACACTCCTACATTAGGACTTGCTGCCTCTCCCAAATTCGCTGCCTCTCCCAAAGGGTTTGCTGTGCCGAATTTAAATCACTTATGTCCGACACTGAACTGATGACCTATTCATGCACTATTTTGCTTTGGCCTGCACAATGTTCCTTAAAAATGTAAACATTTAAAAATGGTTATCTTAATATTATGATACACTTTAAATGCTAGTTTACAGCAAAGAGTGCATTTATAAAATTGTAAAAGGCAAATGATACTACAAGGCTGTATGAAGATAATAGTCTCCGGCCCCTCCTCAGCCCCTCCTCATTCCCAGTTCTCAGCCCTATGGCAGCACCTCTTTCATCTCTTCTCTGGTATTTATTTTATTTCTAAACAGCATACTTATGCTCCTGTTTCTTTTCTTTCTTCCTCCCAATTTACATCAGTGTCCATTAGATTTCTAACAAGAATAAAGATCTGTCTCTCCTGTGCCATTCTCACCACCCAAGTATAATTTATCATCCCACCAGCCTCCTGATAGACTCACTTAACATTGCTGGTGTACATCATTGCCATCACAGTTGAGCCACATAATATCCAGCATTTCCTTTCTTCATAACTTTACACTTTTCCTCGTTTTTCTGTTGCTGGGTTTTTCACCTACCTGTCAATAATTAGGCATCAAACCTCAGGCCAGAACACTCTCAAGACACTGCACTCATGAGGTGGTCTCAGGGTTCCATTTTTTCTCCTGTAGCTGGACGAGCCACAGACAAAAGCCCTCAGACACCGAGATAGCGAAGGGAGTGGCTTTAATCAGCTGGAAGCATTGGCATAGTAGCGTCTTAAAATCCGAGCTTGTCAGGTGCACAATTTTTGTCCCTTTTAAGGGCTCACAACGCTAAGGGTTTCACATGAAAGGGTCGTGATTGATTGAGCAAGCCGGGGGGTGTGTGACAGGGGCTGCGTGCACCGGTGGTCAGAGTGAAACAGAACAGACCGGGAAGTTTCACATTGTCTTTCTATACAATGTCTGGAATCTATAGATAACATCAGTTGCTAGATCAGGGGTCGAATTCTAACTACCAGGCTTGGGTCAGGCAGGTCCACGCCCCGCATCGGTTCTGGTTCCTTGGTTTCGGGTCTGGTTCCTAGGCGCTGGGCTACCTGCCTTTAGTTTCGCTTCTCTTTCCTTTTCTGAGTATAAAACAATCTAAAACAATATGAGAGGGTCTGTCTCTATTCTCTCACTCCTAGAGCCACTCCCTCTGGATTCCTCCTCCTTGCCCAGTCGGGATCCTTGGGCTGGGGTCTGGCCCCAGGCAGGCATTGTGAGCCGCCTGCTCACACAGTCGGGGTCCTGGGGCAGGGATCTGGCCCCAGGAAGGCGCCATGAGCCTCCTCACAGTCAGGATCCGGTCCCAGGTAGATCCCGTGAGTCTCCTCCTCACAGTCAGTGTCGGTCCCAGGTAGGCGCCGTGAGTCTCCTCCTCACAGTCGGTGTCGGTCCCAGGTAGGCGCCGTGAGCCTCCTCCTCACAGTCAGTGTCGGTCCCAGGTAGGCGCCGTGAGTCTCCTCCTCACAGTCAGTGTCGGTCCCAAGTAGGCCCCATGTGCCTCCTCCTCACAGTCAGTGTCGGTCCCAGGTAGGCGCCGTGAGTCTCCTCCTCACAGTCAGTGTCGGTCCCAGGTAGGCGCCGTGAGCCTCCTCCTCACAGTCAGTGTCGGTCCCAGGTAGATCCCGTGAGTCTCCTCCTCACAGTCAGTGTCGGTCTCAGGTAGGTCCCGTGAGTCTCCTCCTCACAGTCAGTGTCGGTCCCAGGTAGGCGCCGTGAGTCTCCTCCTCACAGTCAGTGTCGGTCCCAGGTAGGTCCCGTGAGTCTCCTCCTCACAGTCAGTGTCGGTCCCAGGTAGATCCCGTGAGTCTCCTCCTCACAGTCAGTGTCGGTCCCAGGTAGGCGCCGTGAGTCTCCTCCTCACAGTCAGTGTCGGTCCCAGGTAGGCGCCGTGAGTCTCCTCCTCACAGTCAGTGTCGGTCCCAGGTAGGTCCCGTGAGCCTCCTCCTCACAGTCAGTGTCGGTCCCAGGTAGATCCCGTGAGTCTCCTCCTCACAGTCAGTGTCGGTCCCAGGTAGGCGCCGTGAGTCTCCTCCTCACAGTCAGTGTCGGTCCCAGGTAGGCGCCGTGAGCCTCCTCCTCACAGTCAGTGTCGGTCCCAGGTAGGTCCCGTGAGTCTCCTCCTCACAGTCAGTGTCGGTCCCAGGTAGGCGCCGTGAGCCTCCTCCTCACAGTCAGTGTCGGTCCCAGGTAGGCGCCGTGAGTCTCCTCCTCACAGTCAGTGTCGGTCCCAGGTAGGCGCCGTGAGCCTCCTCCTCACAGTCAGTGTCGGTCCCAGGTAGGTCCCGTGAGTCTCCTCCTCACAGTCAGTGTCGGTCCCAGGTAGGTCCCGTGAGTCTCCTCCTCACAGTCAGTGTCGGTCCCAGGTAGGCGCCGTGAGCCTCCTCCTCACAGTCGGTGTCGGTCCCAGGTGGGTCCCGTGAGTCTCCTCCTCACAGTCGGTGTCGGTCCCAGGTAGGCGCCGTGAGCCTCCTCCTCACAGTCGGTGTCGGTCCCAGGTAGGCGCCGTGAGCCTCCTCCTCACAGTCGGTGTCGGTCCCAGGTGGGTCCCGTGAGTCTCCTCCTCACAGTCGGTGTCGGTCCCAGGTAGGTCCCGTGAGTCTCCTCCTCACAGTCAGTGTCGGTCCCAGGTAGGCGCCGTGAGTCTCCTCCTCACAGTCAGTGTCGGTCCCAGGTAGGTCCCGTGAGTCTCCTCCTCACAGTCAGTGTCGGTCCCAGGTAGGTCCCGTGAGCCTCCTCCTCACAGTCAGTGTCGGTCCCAGGTAGGCGCCGTGAGACTCCTCCTCACAGTCAGTGTCGGTCCCAGGTAGGCGCCGTGAGTCTCCTCCTCACAGTCAGTGTCGGTCCCAGGTAGGTCCCGTGAGTCTCCTCCTCACAGTCAGTGTCGGTCCCAGGTAGGTCCCGTGAGCCTCCTCCTCACAGTCAGTGTCGGTCTCAGGTGGGTCCCGTGAGTCTCCTCCTCACAGTCAGTGTCGGTCTCAGGTGGGTCCCGTGAGTCTCCTCCTCACAGTCAGTGTCGGTCTCAGGTGGGTCCCGTGAGACTCCTCCTCACAGTCAGTGTCGGTCTCAGGTGGGTCCCGTGAGACTCCTCCTCACAGTCAGTGTCGGTCTCAGGTGGGTCCCGTGAGTCTCCTCCTCACAGTCAGTGTCGGTCCCAGGTAGGTCCCGTGAGTCTCCTCCTCACAGTCAGTGTCGGTCTCAGGTAGGCGCCGTGAGTCTCCTCCTCACAGTCAGTGTCGGTCCCAGGTAGGTCCCGTGAGTCTCCTCCTCACAGTCAGTGTCGGTCCCAGGTAGGCGCCGTGAGCCTCCTCCTCACAGTCGGTGTCGGTCCCAGGTAGGCGCCGTGAGCCTCCTCCTCACAGTCAGTGTCGGTCCCAGGTAGGCCCCGTGAGACTCCTCCTCACAGTCAGTGTCGGTCCCAGGTAGGCGCCGTGAGCCTCCTCCTCACAGTCAGTGTCGGTCCCAGGTAGGCGCCGTGAGCCTCCTTCTCACAGTCGGGGCTCTCGGCCGCGTCCGGTCCCAGGTAGGCAGCGTGAGTCTCCTCCTCACAGTCAGGGTCGGTCCCAAGTAGGCCCCATGTGCCTCCTCCTCATAGTTGGGGCTCTTGGCCAGATCCGGTCCCAGGTAGGCGCCATGGCCCGGCCTCCAGGAGGCTGCAGTCTCAGAGCCCGGGACTCCAGCTGGACGCGGTTCCCTGCAGCGTCCTCCACCCGTGCCGGTGCGAGGGGTATCGATGGCCTGTCTCTCGCCTCTCCCCCTCCTCTGCCTGCCTATTTAACACAGTTGCTTCTGTCTGCAAGGCTGCAGGGACATCTCTTGGTGCTGCCCTTTCAAATTTTTGGCTGTCCTTTCCGTGAGGTTGAGAAGCTGAGGGAGAAACTCCTGTGTTCCCGCCTGGCGGCTGTTGCCGGGAGGTTGCAGCCAGTGCCACGTGTGCGCCCCGCACTGTGGCAGCGCTTCCGGCTGCGCCTTCGGCTGCACTTCCTGCTGCTAGCTCAGCCTCGGCGCCCTGACACCCTCGAGTCCACTTCCTCATATCCTGACAGCTTCTAGCTCTGCTCCCTCACGTGCGGTTCAATTAAGGAACAAATGAAGGGAAGACTTTCCCTAGCCATTGAAGGGATCAGATGATAAGCTCTAGACGTTTAAATCAGATCCTACTGTAATGCAAAGACTGTTTGATGTGATGTGAATTTAGTATCTCTGTTGAAATTTAAAGCAGCAATTAGTATTATACAGTATATAATTATTGCATTACAATTTATATTATGTATTAGTTATCTCACTATACATTATCTTATTTATTGTTTATTTATTGAGACAAAGTCTCCCTCTGTTGCCCGGGCTGGAGTGCGGTGCCATGATCTGTACTCACTGCAACCTCGACCTCCCAGGCTCAAGTGATCCTCCCACCTCAGCCTCCCAAGTAGCTGGGACTACAAGCATGCTCTGTGACCTCCGTGAATTTTTAAATATTTTCTGTAGAGATGGGGGTCTCGCTATATTGCCCACGCTGGTCTTGAAGTCTTGGGCTCAAGGAATCATCCCGCCTCAGCCTGCCAAAGTGTTGAGATTACAAACATGAGTCACCACACCCAGCCCATTATTTTAAAATAACAATATTGTATAATTATTACTTTTTTTTTTGAGACAGAATCTTGCTCTGTCACCCAGGCTGGAACGCAGTGACGTGATCTCGGCTCACTGCAACCTCTGCCTTCTGGGTTCAAGCAATTCTCCTCCCTCAGCCTCCTGAGTAGCTGGGATTACAAGGCGTGTACCACCACACCCGGCTAATTTTTGTATTTTTAGTAGAGACGGGGTTTCACCATGTTGTCCAGGCTGGTCTCACACTCCTGACCTCAAGTGATCCACCAACCTCGGCCTCCCAAAGCGCTGGGATTACAGGTGTGAGCCACCACACCCAGCCATTACTATTATCAAGGCAGAAATTTGTCATTTTGTGATAAAAAGCTGAACCTTCAAAATAATCAGACACGAAACTGCCAGAGCTTGCTGTTTTATAGGAGATGGACAGAACTTTGCTGATCACACGCAGAGTCTTCACTTGGAGGCCTAGACATCTTCACTTTCCTCTCTATCTTGTTCACTCTTGGCTAGGAACCCCATCCTGACACCTCTCCATCACGTGCCCTACACACCAGAGTTAGAGGTGCTTGGTTTATGAACTTAGCACTTAAATAACTCTACTACTTAGACTCTAAGCAGCCTTACACGGGGGCTCACGCCTGGTGAGCCCGAGGCACATCTGGAGTTTCTAGTGATGCATTTATATTTGATCACTTGTTTCGAACATTTTAAAAGAAAACCAACATTTTCTTTAAATATGTTAACATTAATGTAATATGAATTTATGCACTTATTCAACTATTGGTATGTAATTTTATTTTATAATAAATATATTTTTACTTTTATTGAAAGTATTTAGAAACTATTTTCATCTGCAAAACTTAGTTCATGGCCAGCTTTTCAGAGACATTTCTGTATTCTTGAAAGTAAAACACTCCTGTGTTCACACCAAAGCTGTGTGTTCTCCATGGATGTATTCTTGCAGTTATTGCACAGGTCTGGGTGGCATGTGCTGAAAGGAAAACTGATGTTCGTTTGTTTGTTAGTTTTTACCGAGGCTAGCACATTGCATTTCCGATATTGAGGTTTAAGTAAGAGGTAAAATTTTAGAGGTCTCAAATATAGTATAAATACCCTGGACAAGTAGGAAAAAGTCCTGGGTTTAAACATGGATTCCATCACTGTTGTGTGATACTGAGAAGTCACTAAATGATTTGAACCTTACTGCTTTTCATCTGGAAGATAATTAATGCAATATTTTTATATCTTACCTTCACCAGGTGGTTATTAAGACCAAATAGTAGGTCTAAAAATGTTTAAGCTATGCATTATGCAAATTATTTGATAACTCCATGAAGGTAACCTAAGATTTTGTTGCTAATAAGGCATCTTGACAGTGAAAAATCAACCAAATATTATCAAATACTTCTATTTGCAAATAATCACTGAAGTCAGATTCCACAGAAGCAGAAGCACACTTTCCCCGGGCATCTCCCTCCCCAGTGGGCCCATACACTAATACCCAGTGGTGCCCATTTCATCACACTAGCAAATGCTGATCACAAGAAGTAAGTAATGATTCTCTTAAAATTCAGAAGGTACATGGTATACATTGAATTATTCAAATGCTTTCTACCACCATAAGGTTATTCCTCCAAAGCTAATTGAGATGAACCCACACGCTAACTATAGTCTCAATAATTGTGTTGGTGCAAGTGTGTTTCACAGGGAAGGAGTTTGCAAGGCAGTTATCTCATTAATGGCGTTTCTATTCGTGACGCTTCTGTCACCTTGCACCTGCCTCACTCTGCTTCTCTCCTTCCAGCCTGCAGTGGCGTCTGGGACAACATCACATGCTGGCGGCCTGCCAACGTGGGAGAGACCGTCACAGTGCCCTGCCCAAAAGTCTTCAGCAATTTTTACAGCAAAGCAGGTACTGTCTGTGGGTTGAGTTCCTGAGCTTCTCCAGGGTGTTTGCATCTGAGCGTCCATTTTTTCCATCCAAGAAGCAGGAACATCACTTTCCTTCAGGCATCTCCTGCTACCCTGGGGGTCAGGGAACAGCTGTGGCATATTGGGGTGAGTGCCCGTCTTAGGGAGCAGAAGGGCATCACCTGCCTTCAGCCAAACCCCAGAGAGCAGGGCAACTGCAGGGAAAGAATCATGGGAGACGGAGCCAAATTGGAACCAAAGCATGGGAAACATGCATGAGAGAGAAGGGGAGGCGAGAGCGGCATAAAGGAGGCTCCCCTCCTCCCGCTGAGTCGCCCTGTGAGCCCCAGAGAGCATGCTCTGGAAGTTTCTGGGAAGTGGGAAGTGTGGCACCCAGAGCCTCCATGCTCAGGGCAGAGGCCCCAGGACACACCTAGTTTATCGAACCCCCTCCCCCGACCTCCCTGTCACCTCACAGGTTTGATGCTGCCTGGAATTTGCAGTTTCTCTGGGCTTCCAGGCTCCTCCTCTGCACCCAGGGCATGCTCCGTATGCGGTGCTGCAAATATCTCTTGGCTGAATTCTGAGAGAAGGGTTTTGTTTGTTTTTGTGAGTGATTCAGATTTTCATAGTGTGAAGAAGTCTATTCAGAAAAATAGAAAACATAGGAAACATCTCGAAACAGAAAGCATAATACTTTGGAGCACTATGGAGAATTTGCTTTTATCTTGGACAGAGGTTAAAAGGTAAAGACTTTGGGAAGTAATAATGCTGTAGTGTTTTAAAGCAGAGTTTTGGAAAAGAGATTGGGACAGAGGAGAAGGAGATTCCAAAAAGAAGATTTTGACTTTCTCACCCCAAGTTGCCAGGAAAGCAGCCTGAAGGTAGGGACCATGCTTGCGTTAGCATCATTGCCCACCCCTGAGTTAGAACCTAAGTCACTTTAGATGACCTGAACTTTAAGAACTGTTCCCTCCAATCAGTAGCATCTGTACTGAGCAGCTTGGGCTGCATCCATTCTCCTGGCGATCTGGAGGGAATTGTTATGGACTCTGGCTTTTCCTAGTCAATGGCATGGTTCTGAGGCTTCCAGAAAGCACCTAGCAGCCTGGTAGTTTGCACATTAGCAAACACCAGAATCCAGTCCAGCCTCTGCCAGACAGAAGCTCTAGCCCTGCCTGGAAGCATCCTGCCGCCCCCTGTGAGAATGAAAACTCCCAGTTGGTTTTGGGTTAAATGCTTATTCCACCTTTTTCCCAAGCAGGCAGCATGACACCACCTTGCTATTGTGAGGAAACGTGGTGTTTCCCCAAGTCTGGGCACTTGAGTAGTCGCAGCTAGATGATCTGAAATGCAGGGGAAATATGCTTCTACTTTTTCAACTGATCACAAAAACATGAGCTATGCGAGGACATGCACAAACTGTGGACAGATGGTCCCCATGGAATGTCTGCATGGAATTCATCTCTGGGGCATTAAATGGGCATCCTTTGCAAATACTTAAAGAGATGTGGATGCGACTGGGGGCCAAGCAGGGCTGGGGTGAAGCCACCTGGCATCGTACCACAGAGGCTGAGGCTTCAGAGACTAAATTCAGCAGGATAACTGTAGAGTCTTAGAATGAAATGAAAGTCAGGCTTGCGTCTGCATGGTGCTCGGTGGTCTACAGAACACTCTACACATGTGATGGCTGCTCCTCCCATGATCTGTAAGGAAAGCTGGGTCATAGAACACACGTGGAATCAT
Organism: Pongo abelii; assembly: GCF_028885655.2. NCBI lineage: Eukaryota > Metazoa > Chordata > Mammalia > Primates > Hominidae > Pongo > Pongo abelii. The sequence goes on along the minus strand of NC_071991.2, from coordinate 156,714,504 downwards.
TTCTGCCCACAAACCCAGATGTTCCAGAAATAAGTCACCATTCTAATGAAACGTTTTCTCTTTTGATTTCTCATCCTTCCAGCAGGTGAGAGGTTTGGGGGCTGTCTGTCCTACGCTAAGCAGGTGGCCTCTGGGCATCGTCACGTGTGCCCGGCACTGTGCATCGTCACAGTGACCAGTACACTGGCGCCCTGTGTCTCTGTGCCAGGCGGGACCCTGGGCCCTGTCCAGAAGCAGTGGGCAGCTCCTTCTCCAGGTCCTAACCCCTGCCCTGCAGCGGTTCCAGAAGCAGCGGGCAGCTCCTTCAGGTCCTAACCCTGCCCTGCAGCAGTTCCAGAAGCAGCGGGCAGCTCCTTCCCCAGGTCCTAACCCTGCCCTGCAGCAGCGGGACCCGGGATGCAAGTCCTCTTCCCACCCGGGCTGGACTTCACCACTGCTGCTTGGGGAAAGCTGTGAGGATTAGGTGCTTCAGACATTTCCTGCCCCCATCCCCTCCAGGAGGCAATGAGCCAACTCTCTGCATAGAGGGGAACAAAGGAAGCAGGGAGCCGGGGTGAGAGGCACGAGGACTCATCACCGGGAGGACAGCCTTCTAAGAGCAGCTGCTGTTCATGCCCCATGCTCAGGGCCCAGGAGGCCGCTCTGACAGCTGTGTGCCGACCTTTCTCCCTTGACTTTCTTTCTGTGTTTCCAGTTGCTCCTGGTGCTCACCTGCCAATTCTGCATGGCACTGTTTTAGCCAGACCCAGGGCAGCAGCTCAGCCACCCATCCAGCACAGGTGTAGGGCCAGGTGTGGTTCTGAGCCTTTAAAGGGGCATGAGCACATCCCCCAGTGGAGGATGATGTAGGCTCGTGGGGCTTGGAATAGTCGCTGAGAAGCACTGAAGCCCTAAGGGAGACCTTCAAGTATTCGTCATCCTGCAAGTGGGCGAGAGCGTGCCCCCGCCCCCCACAACCTTTCTCTGCCCCTCCCCCGCCTCTCTGCCCCTCCCCCGCCTCTCTCTGCCCCTCCCCCGCCTCTCTCTGCAAGTTGCCACCTCAGTCATTTCCTGTCCTTCCACATCTGCCCCATGTGTCTCAGGAGTGAGAAGTCAGAAAGGATAAAGAACCTGTGAGGGAATCTGCGCTTCATAGAATGACTTACTTAGTTTGTGGAGTTTTATTTCAGCATCTTCTTTGCATTGGTAAACACTGATCTCCTGTAGGAAGGAAAAAAGGCTGCACCTCGCAGAGGATGAGTGACAGGCTCAGCTCCCACCGAGGTCCTGGCTTCCAGGCTCAGGATAGGGGCCTGCAGGTGCCCTGCTCAGGTGAGAGCCAGGCTGTCAGGTGTGGCGCTTGGCCCATCACTCACCAGTGTGACTTTGGGCAAGTGACACGACTTCCTCAGCCTTGGCCATCTCATCTCTGAGATTAATTGGAGAGCTGCCTCCTGTGGTGTCAGGATTAACTGGGCTGATGCAAGCACAGAGCCCGGTGTTCCTGAGGGCTCAGTGAGTCGTAGCAGCCATACCACATAACTAGTATTATTATAATAACTATTATGAGTGCTGTTCCTGAGTCTGTGGTGGGCACATCATTTATCTTTGTGGACCTGTCTCCTTGTCTGCACAATGGGGCTGTGGGACCAGGTCTCTAGGAGTCTTGCCTGCTTTAGGGCTCTGTTTTGCCTCTACCGTGTACGGGGTTTCTGCAGCTAAGAGGCCCCCAGACCCCGCTGGGGCTCCCTGTGTGAGTTGTGGGCCTTGTAGTCAGAGCCCCTGGTTGGTGATGGTGTCGGGGTGCCAGTGGGCAGGGCTGGCCCTGTGGCCTTGCTGAGACCAGTCTCCCACCCCACTCCTCCCCAGTACAGCCAGAGCCTGGCCCAGCCCTCTCTCTGCCTCTCATCACTGCAGGACAAGAATCATGCACGCACCCCACTCAGAAACTACTGAGTCTTCAAAGCCTTGTTTTCCCTTCCTGTAAAATGGGAACAGCAGCGCCCACCAAGTCTGTCTTGCAGGGTTGTCTTGAAATTAAAAAGTCATGGGAGTGAAAATATTTGCTAAATATTTTCCCAGGCAGGAAGATAGGGGTTCCATTCTGGCTGCGCCAGGAGTGCATGGAGGGGTCTGGCCTCCTGGGCTCTGCTGTGGGGGTGATCCTGACACCATGCAGCCATGCCTGGGGCAAGGCTGGCACGGCGTTCAGTGCCTTGTTTTATTCTTACGGCTCGGACACCTTCGAGAGCTTTATCACTTACTGTTCTGTGTGGCCATCTGCTAAGGACACACACAAATAAAAGGAACATTGAATTTCTGAGCTTACATATGATTTTAGTTCCTAGGAGCAAAAGATGAGATTGTAAGGGAACAACTGCCTTGGTTTCCCACAATTAAACTGTAATTCCGCCATCCTTTCTTCCAACACCAGTGGCCAAATGGAGCCTGCCCTACTGGGTCACGATTGGTGGTGAGGGCGTGGCCGGGAGGAGGGAGGGTGCTGTCAGGAACTGCGGCAGGCTGGGCACCCGGTCACCATTGGTGGCGAGGGTGCTGGCCGGGAGGAGGGAGGGTGCTGTCATGAACTGGGCGGGGCACTGTCATCGTCGGTGGTGAGGGCCTGGCTGGAAGGAGGGAGGGTGCTGTCAGGAGGAGGGAGGGTGCTGTTGGGAGGAGGGAGGGTGCTGTCAGGAATGGAGCAGGGCAGGCACCCAGTGACGGGTGGCGGTGAGGGCCTGGCTGGGAAGATGGAGGGTGCTGTCAGGAGGAGGGAGGGTGCTGTCGGGAGGAGGGAGGGTGCTGTTGGGAGAAGGGAGGGTGCCGTCGGGAGGAGGAAGGGTGCTGTCAGGAGGAGGGAGGGTGCTGTCAGGAACTGGAGCAGGCGGAGTACCCGGTCACCGTCAGTGGTGAGGGCCTGGCTGGGAGGAGGGAGGGCGTTGCTGGGAGGAGGGAGGGTGCTTCCGGGAGGAGGGAGGGTGCTGTCAGGAACTGGGCCGGGCACCTGGTCACCATCAGTGGAAAGGGTGCTGGCCAGGAGGAAGGAGGGTGCTGTCGGGAACTGGAGCAGGCGGGACACCTTGTGACCATAGTGCTGTCGGGAACTGGAGCAGGCGGGGCATCTGGTCACCGTCAGTGGCGAGGGTGCTGGCCAGGAGGAGGGAGGGTGCTGTCGGGAACTGGAGCAGGCGGGACACCTTGTCACCGTCAGTGGCGAGGGTGCTGGCCAGGAGGAGGGAGGGTGCTGTCCGGAACTGGAGCAGGTGGGGTACCCGGTCACCATCGGTGGTGAGGGCCTGGCCGGGAGGAGGGAGGGTGCTGTCAGGAACTGGGGCAGGCCGGGCACCTGGCTCCAGGATGGCCAGGGCTTGGCTATATATATCACTTATGGTGGCAGAACCTAAGAGTCTGTTAAGAATTTTCATTCTGCCCCAAAAGAACTACACTTACAGTTGCGGTAATTAGGACTTATGACACAGTGCATTCACTCATATCTCAGGTCCCGCCAGCCCCAAGAGGTAACCTGCTGGCCAGGTCACATGGACTAGGAGACCAAGGAAGGCTTTTTGAGTGGCAGTCCTGTCTCCTAGCTACCCCTAGGTGTGGGAAGCATTTTAAGAGAGCACGGGCTCAGCACGGACTAAGGTTCCTTCTAAGGCCAGTTTTCATGGACTTCCAGATAAAATATCTGAACTTCACTTTCCAGGAAACATAAGCAAAAACTGTACGAGTGACGGATGGTCGGAGACATTCCCAGATTTCGTCGATGCCTGTGGCTACAGCGACCCGGAGGATGAGAGCAAGGTAGGCTCCTGCGTGGTGCTACGGTGGTGAGGTTCCACTTCCTAACACTGCACCAGCAGCCCCCTCCTGCCCTGCAAGAATTATGTAGATTTTTCCCCTAAATAATCCTCTAAGTACCAACGCTACTTCCCGCTTTCCAAGTTAAGCAAAGTCCCTGCTGACACTTGGGATTGTTTGATTGTTCCGTCATTTTGCAGGCAGGGAAAGGCTGGTTTTCTTGGCCTGCTGTGTGCGTGTCTGGGAGATGGTGAGGAGAACCCGAGAGTGGCCCCACCTGCCTGAAAGTTACTTTTCAGATGGGTCCTGGAGAGCACGCCCTTTCCGCATTTGGATTTCTTGTCCCATTTAAGATTTTGCCACATTCTGGGGCATTGAGAAGTCAGTGCCATGGTTTCCTGAGCCCTGAGCCTGCAGCAGAAGATGTGACCACATTAGGGTGTCTTTTCAAGCTAAGAGATCCAGCTTGTCCACCGCCAAGAGGCGTCTGGGAGCAGGGGTCCCAGGATGAGTTGGGGACCCCCCCATCCGGGCTGCACAAACTTGCTGCAGTGATCTGGAGCTCTCGGGTGTTATGTCCACTGTGAACCCTTCTGCAGGGCTATCTTTCAGTAATGAAGATGTTTCTCCCGAGTGTGGGATGTGTGGCCTTAAGCTCTGCTCCAGTCCATCCGTGCAAACTTCCCCAGCTCTGCCTCAGGCGGCTGCTTCTCCTGAGGGCTCACTCTGCGCTACGTCTACCTGTGGTTTATCACCAGACAGACCTCCATCCTTCCCAGCAGCCCTAGCAGCACCGGTGGGTGGCGGGCGCCGTACCAACCCGCAGCCAGAGGTGTGTGCAGAGTGTGCTCCCTGCACAGGGCGAGGCAGGTGACAGGGGATGCATTGGAGGCTGCTCTAAGGAGCCCCGGGAAGTATCGGGCTCCCCACATGCAAATGTTCTCCTACAAGCCCACAGCATTCCAGGCAAAAGCATCAGCCTGTGGGCCGATCACCTCCTGCCCTGACTCTGCTCCGTCTGCCCCTCCTGGAGGTGTGGCCAGCTTGTGGGCCGATCACCTCCTGCCCTGACCCTGCTCCGCCTGCCCCTCCTGGAGGTGTGGCTTCTGCCCTCTGGGCCCCCAGGGGATGGTGGCAATGCTGCCTGGCTGCCTCTTGGGCGAATGAGCCAAACTTTCTCACAGAGGCTTCCTTTGCTCACTTCTGTAAGATTCACAACTCTAAGCCAGTTCTTTCTCCGCCAAATTATTAAACCCTAGGAAAGGAAGTATCTTATACAGTAACCAATATCCCAACGATTAGAAGGTAAAACTCCTGACCCATGGTATATGGGTCATTTTCACACTGCTGATAAAGACGTATCTGAGACTGGGTAATTTATAAGAAACAGAGCTTTGATGGACTCACAGTTCCGTGTGGCTGAGGAGGCCTCACAATCATGGCAGAAGGTGAAAGGCATGTCTTACATGGCAGCAGGCGAAAGAGAGAATCAGAGCCAAGCGAAAAGGGAAACCCCTTATCAAACCATCAGATCTTGTGAGACCCATTCACTACCACAGGAACAGTCGGGGGAACCACCTCGTCAGATCCCGTGAGACCCGTTCACTACCACAGGAACAGTCGGGGGAACCGCCTGCATGATTCAATTACCTCCCACTGTGTCCCTCCCACAACACGTTGGAATTACGGAAGCTACAATTCAAGATGAGATGTGGGTGGGGACACAGGAAAACCATATCACATGGCCAGCGGATAAGGTGGTAGTGGCTGACATTGGCGGGTGTTACTGTGAGCCCACTGTCATTGTATTCAGTGGATAAGGTGGTGCTGGCTGGTGTTGGCGGGTGTTACTGTGAGCCCACTGTCATTGTGTTCAGTGAATAAGGTGGTGGTGGCTGACATTGGCGGGTGTTACTGTGAGCCCACTGTCATTGTGTTACTTCAGTTAGGCTTGAAAACAACTCACTGCATGGATGGAGAAGCTGAGGCTTAGGGGAGTGGTGAGGTGTGCTCCCCACTGGTGAGCAGCCACAGCCAGGCCCCAGTAGTCTGATTCCCATGCAGTCTGCTTGTTGCCATCTGGTCGGGACAGCTCCTGGTCCTACCGCCCTCGCTGAGTGGGTCGAAGGCACCTGCAGGAGCCGCCCGGCTGGGGACCACATTGACCTGTGGGCCCGTCTAAGATGCACTGTCCCCCATGGCATCCAGTGGAGTTGAAAGAAGACTGAGTTGAGTGTTGGGGGCCCAGCTCTGGCGCGCATGGCTGTGAGCCCTTGAGGAAGGTCCTCAGGGAGGGTCCTGGGGCGCATGGCTGCACCCAGCTCAGCCAGGGAGAGGGGGAACATTGTAGCCTCTGTCATCACACACCATGGCTGACAGCTGGCTCTGGTGTGTGAAATCACAGCAGTGACAATACCATCTGCCCCAGGCTTCCATAGGAAAGGGAGCGGCCAGGGGTCTTTGGGCCTTCTGTGGCCTGGGGGGGATTTCAAGGTCCAGGTGGGATCCCCAGTGTGTTGGAGGCACCACCTCTGAGTCTTCATCTTCATCTGCACCTGGCCGGCAGCTGTGCCTGGGAGACATTAGGACAGAAGTGCTGGTGAAGAGCAGAGACCAAGCCCCCCAGCAGCGTCACCCAGAGCCCCGTATGTGCAGGCTCCGTCGTTCATTCTCTCCTTCCTTTATTCACTCCATGAATAAGCATTCCCTGAGAACCTCCGTTCTGAGCCCCCCTGGGTTATAAAGAGTGACGTGGATCTGGGAGGCAGTGACAGCCGCCGCCTGCTGTGGCAGTGTCAGCCCACAGAGTCATGCCCAAGCTCCTTATCTCCTGTGTCCTCCTGGGCACACCCTGCGAGGCATCCCAGGGACACGTGGCAAGCTCTTCTGGGTCCATTGGTCCTTCATCAAGGCCCATAACTAAACCCTGCCTGCGTGAGAATAGTGGCTCTGTGATCCCCTGATGCTTTGCTGTTTAGTCTGAAGAACTATTTTTCTTCTTAATTAAACATTTCAGAGATTCTGCAAATATTATAAGTGCATATTCACTGCTAAGGGATTAGAAAGTCAAAATATTTTAAAGTGAGAAAGCAAAGAAAAGGATGGCACAAAACCAAAATGAATAATTTTTCTTCCTGTTGCAGTTTCTGCTCGTTGAATACTTTGAATACTTGGTGGGTTTAGGGACTCGCTTCCAAGATGAAGCGACGGCACATAGCACAGGCGGTTCTGGAGGCTGCAAGCGCCAGAACAGGCCCCAGGCAGCCACGGGTGGACATGCACAGCCCTGGGCTGGCTCTGCCCGCCGGCAAGTGCAGGGCTGCCTGGGAGCTGAACTGAACAGAGTTTCTCCTGCCCGGAGCTCACGCTTCGTCCCATCAGGCCCACTTGCTTCCCAGATTCACATTTTTAGTTGTGTTTCCTGCTTGCACAGGGCCAAAGTCTGCCCTGGGTGTTGTGTGTGCAATCATTATTGTTTATTGTTTTCAAAATTAATTAAATTCGAGAAAAAAAATTAGCCTCCACAGAAGCCACAGACTTGGCTACATGTGTGAGGGAATCAGCAGAGATGTGGGTGTGGGAGCCCCTGGGAGGAGAAGGGCTCTGGGGACCAGAGGGCTCTAGGGCAGCCCCGGGCGCTGCTGAGCAGCTGCATCTCATCTGAACCCAGAGCCCGAGGGGCTGTACGGGCCTTGGCCTTTATTTGGGGTCTCACCTGCTGCAATCAGATCCGGAAGCAGATACACCAGCCAGGGATCAGTCTCCCTATCTAAGGTCTTCCCATCTGTGTCCTCCTCCCACCAAGACCAGCTTTCAGGCCTGGGGGAGTCTTAGGTCTTCACTGAGTAAAGGGTTTTATCCACAGTGTATCAAGGAGCAACGGCCCCAGCCCTTGCCCTCCACAGCTGCTCCTCTCCGCCTGCCCACCCGCACTTCGCCGTAAGCCACAGTTCTCGAGCAACACCACCAGCAGACTGAGGGCTCGGGATCACCAAGCGTGGAAGGCTCCCGGAGCCATGTGCTGGGGCCCGACCGCCCGGCCCTGCCCTGCCCTTCATCCCATCACAACCCTTCTGTGCTGATGGGTGGGGGCCGGGGTTCCCACTGCGTGGAACACAGAACGGCTCAGGCAGAGGACGGGAGCGGCAGCAGCCGGGCTGGTGTGAGGCTGGGGATTCCGCTTACCCCGGCAGGGCTCAGGCTTCCAAGAGGCCACGGAGGAGCTCGTGGGACTCATCGTGGTGTGGGCTCTGGCCCAGTGGGTCTGTGTGGGGGCTGAGACCCTGCCTTTCCAGCATGTTCCCAGCTGGTACCAGTTGGAGTCAGAGCCTGGAATCCTTACACGAGAGGCCAGAAGCCTTGGCCTCAGCAGTCCAGGCCTGAGAACCCGCCCAGCTGTCACTCACTGATGGCTGAGTGACTTTGCACAAAGCCCTGTGCCCGCCCTGTCCCACTCCTGGGATCAGACCCAGAAATTTCAGTCTGTGTGTCCCAACTGGCTACAATTGCTGCTCAGCTTCTGGAAGGTGCCTCTTCAAGCCTGTTTCTTGAAACAAGACACTGAAAAGCACACTTTGTGTCAAAAGGTCAAAGGGAGTGGGAATTCTCCTTGGTGATTTGGATTTCATCTTGGGCACCGATGAAAGAGCACTGAGTGGGGGCTTCCCTCCTTGAGTCAGGGTCAGGCAGAGGCAACGCAGTCGAATCTCTAAGACCCTGGGCACTCACAGCTCTGCCGTTGCTTCTGTGGTGGAGGTGGCCAGGGTGGAGTGTGGCGTTCCCGGGAATGGACCCAGCAGCACACCGTGGTGGGCACGCGAGGTGGCCGGCTCCCGTAAGTCTTCCGTGTTACATACTTGTTAACTCCGTTCTTACATAAAGAGCACGTCTGCTAAATTTAGCCAAGAGAACTGTTTGGCATTTCGGCCTTCCCATGCTTCAAGTGCACACATTTCTTCCGAGTTACGCCACATCCCTAAAAATAAGCCTCTGCCCTCCTCCAGCACTCAGGCCACCGCGGTGACTCGTTCCCACTGATGGCAAACTTCACTCCCCAGGGCTCCTATCCCTGGTGACAAAGATCACAGCAGCTGGCACTGCAGATGCCTTTGTAGGAGGCACCATCTGATCATCCTGCCAACCCTCCTACAACCCTGCAAGGACACACCAGCCTCCCAGGGTGCCAGGAGGAGCCTGGCAGAGACCCCCAGAGCAGCCTGCCCCAAATCACCTCTGAAAGCAGCAGCATTTCTGAAGGAAGCCTCCCCTCATGGTCCTCAGGCCCAGCAGGTGCCAAGCTCGGTGCCAGCCCCGAGGGCATTGGCTTGAGTGATGGGAACGGGGACAGCAAGGCGGCCACGGACAGGGTGGGCTCGGCCATGGACACAGTACTGCGGAAGCATCCCGAGGTGGGTCAGGATGAGAGCTGGGCCTGTGGCTGCTGCAGGGCCCACGAGACAGACCTCAGGCAGGGGCAGAAATCTGGCCACAGGCAGAAATCATTCAGCAGTCACCTGGCACAACCAGACAGGATTATGAGCACTTTTCTGCTGTTTAGTTTTAACCTGTGCATGTGATGCTTAATACTTTCCAAATAAATGAATGAGTCTTTTCAGGGCCAAAGGAGACACAGAACCAGGGAAGGCGGTTAAAAAGGAAATGCACGGATATGCTGGTGCCTAGGGACGGCGATTGGGTCTCCAAGTTCTTTAAGTTCTAAAGGAATCCGCTAGGGAAGATTCTCCTAATGGGAGGGAGATGAAGGTGAAGGAATTAGAGGTCCACGTGATCAGGAAGGTGGAAGGATGGAGGAGCACACCAGGATGATGTGCAGCACACCAGGATGATGTGCAGCACACCAGGATGATGTGCAGCACACCAGGATGATGTGCAGCACACCAGGATGATGTGCAGCACACCAGGATGATGTGCAGCACACCAGGATGATGTGCAGCACACCAGGATGATGTGCAGCACACCAGGATGATGTGCAGCACACCAGGATGATGTGCAGCACACCAGGATGATGTGCAGCACACCAGGATGATGTGCAGCACGGGACAGCGGACCTGTAGGAAACACAGTGGTGCACCAGGCGCTTCTGGGCGTGGAGCTGGCCAATGCCGGAGGAGGGGAGGTACAGCCTTGGAGGACGGACCATCCAAGGCAGCAGGGTCTGCACACCAGGTTCCGCATGAAGGAGTGTGTGGCCCCGGGCAGGGGTTGAAACTCTCCCGGTCTCGATGGATAGGAGGTCTGTCTTTGGGCTCAGCAGCCTTGGGTGGGATCCCCGGCGTTGTGCTCTGGGGAAGGGTCCAGCCTCCCTGCTGCTCCCCTTAAGGAGAGGTCTGTATGTGGGCGGCAGATGTTCAGCTTGGGCACCCAGCAGCTGGCTCTTGGGCCCCACAGGTGGTTGGGGCGGGGGCACTGCTTCCAAGAAGGTGTGCGCCCTGCAGCTTGTTGCCAAGAGCCCCCCGGGAGCCTCCAGATCATACACCACACACCACACTGGCCCCTCCAGGACACACAGCACATGCTCCAGGACTCAGCATTTATGGTCCTAAGAAACAACTGAATTAAAGAAAGTGTGGAAACCCAAATTTCAGGGTTCTAGGGAGGTCTGTTAAAGACTTAAAAAAAAAAGAGAGAGAAGGAAGAGTTTTGAAGGAATTCACCTACTGCCTGTCAGGTCGGCACCAACTGTCACATCCGTGTGATTTGGAACCTGGATAGGAGCACGGGCTCTTGGAGACCATTGTGGGCAGGATAGCGGCCAAGGGGGCAGAACAGCAGGGCCTTGAGCCTGGGGCTCCTGGTGACACTCCTATTCCCCCTCTTAATAGTCCTTTTGCTCTATTTTCTGCTTTTTCAAAAATAAGAATATATTGGTTTTATATTTACAAAAATCAAATTTTAAGTACTAAAAAAACCACTTAAATTTATACGAGCTTTGCCTTTGAACCCCAGACTTTGTCAGTACAAAGAGGAAACTCAGTTGTCACATTCTCTTTGCTGTATCTTTCTTAGAAGCTGTTTTGAAGTTAGTTGCAAGAACAGGGCCAGGTTCCCCGACTGTGAGCCCCGTTACCGGCTGTGAGCGTTTGCCCGGCCCTCACACTGGGTGTGTGCAGCACACAGTCACTTGAGGGTGGGTTGCACACATGCCTTTTCACCCCTTAAATGTTAGAGAATCCCCTAAAAGCAGGGCTGGTCTCTTAAATCTCTTCAGTAGTGTCATCAAATTTAGGAAATGTCCCATTTTCACTAACGCTGTCATCTGATTTGCTGTCTCGGCTCCGATTTCATAGACTCCAAGCCAGGATAGCGCGCTGTGTGTGGTTATGGTGGCTCCCTGGCTTTAATCTGGGACTCTCCCCAGCCCCTCTCCATCTCTGTGGCCGTGATGCCCTCAGAGACCTCGGCCCTCTCATTTCACGAAGTGGCTCTGCTGGGGTCTGTCTGATGTCTCCTTAGGACTAGGTTCAGGAGATCTGCCAGGCACATGTTTTAAAGCAAATTACGAATATTTGCTAGCAAAGCAAAGGCCCCCACTTCCTAGGTCAGTTGCCTTTTTTAATCCTAAGCTCTATGCATGAACTAGGTCTCAATGGGATAAAAAGCTCCAAATGTCTCTGACTGTTTCTGTACTTCAGAAATGTCATGTTTGGATTTTAAAAGAAAATAAGTTATCCCTCTAACTTGGACACACTACAAAGGAAACACGTGGCTTAAAATAAGGCGTGTAGCACAGGATGGAGTCGCACTGATTACGGGCTGTCTGCCTCACAGCCGTGTACACGCAGGATCTTCCTCTTTAAAACGTCACCACCAGAGCCGGATGCCACCCTGCAAAGAAGCTGTGAAATCACACTGCAATTATCACCGCAGGCTCACTTGGGGTAACAGCAGTGCACACTCTTCTCTGGGAAACCAGCCCTTATTCAGAGGAGGAACAGGAGCCACCCAAGGATGTCTCTGCTGCTCCCCCAGGGAGAGCGGTGCCTGTGCACGTGGCCACGGCCTGAGCCTCCCAGCAGCTCTGGTTCCTGAGTGCCAGCCCTGGCTGACGGGTCAGGGGCTCCAAGGGCTCCTGAGGGCTGAGCTTAGCTAGTGGCTGATGTCAGAAGCAGCCATGGGCTCAACTTTCCATGGGCCTTGGGCACTCTCTGGCCTGTGTCTAAATGATGTCCCCATTCCTCAGACAGCAAGATTTAAGGGGCAAGATTCCACGTGCTCATCAGAGACCCCATGGCCTCTTCCTCTGCTGAGTCTGGAAATGAAGCCACAGGTTTCACATCCCAGATGGCAGAGGCGAGGCCCTGGCTCCCCTGGGGATGGAGCAGAGGGGAGGAGCCTCCCCTGTGGAAAATGAGACCAGGGCTGCAGTGAGAGACCATCCCCTCCTCTGCATCTCTCCTCTTGGGGCCTCTTAAATGATTTGGAAATCTTTCCCCTAAAAATTGAGTCTTTCCTTGAGAGGTCAAGGCAGACTTTCCCATCACAGATGTGAGCCCGTTCCCCATCCTACCCTTCAGCTTCCTGCTCCCTTTCCATCACCCAGACATGACCACCAGCCCTGAAAGAGGGAGTCACAAGGGGCGCCCGTCAGCACCGGGCACGGGGTGGCCATTGTTCAGAAGACTCAGGGTCCCTGCGGGGCCTCTCCCCTCTCCGGACCCAGGGACGCTGCGGGGCCTCCCATGTCTGGACCCCGGGACGCTGTGGGGCCTCCCATGTCCGGACCCAGGGATGCTGTGGGCACCTGCTTGTTGTGGGTAGAACAGCTCCTCGTTCCCATCTCGGATCCTGAGCCCAGCACTGCTCTGCACTGACAGACTCCAGGGGAGTTTTCAGCCCAGGGAAGTGGTTATTTCTGTGAGAAATAAGACTATTTTTAAAAATCTCCCCTGAGCGAGGTGGAGCGGCTCCTCACTTCCGGCAGTGAGAGTGAGCCCCAGCCACACCCGCCAGCACCCTCGAAAGTGAGCGTGGAGCCGCGGTGCCTGCCCTGACTTATACTAAAGGACACTTCTTAAAACACGGTTGGTCTGAGTTTCCCATTTCCCTCAAGGATGACCTCTGAGAAGATGGACGAGACCAGCCTCCTGTGTTGACGTTTTCAGTCTCAACCTAAGGAAAAGTAAATGAGCACACAAAGCTCTCAAAGTCTACAGTGTTTTTAAAAATACAATGACGTTTACCTCTCACCTTCCTCCAGTAACTGCCAGTGTCTTGAAGAAATGTTTTCTGCCCCCACCAGCCCCCACAGGACCACACCTCTCTGCTTGGGAGCAGCATCTCCTCTGCTTGGACGGGTTCTCTGAGTGGACGACACCAACGCAGAAGTGGATGGCTTGTTCCACCTGCCTTGACTCCCCCAGGTCACCCACTCTCCCTGGAGAGGCTGCACACTCACATGCATGTGTGGGTAACAACAGTCACAGCCTGTGCTCCCAATGCCTGAGTCTTGAGAGCAGTCTTGAGGCTGCTCTTGCTGGCAGCCCCTTGCCGCTGCCCAGCACCAGGCCCATGAGACATCCAGGGCCCAGGACTCTTGAGACGCTGAGCCACAGTCCTTCCAAGCAGAAAGCCACGTTGCAAACACCGGCCACCTCCCTCTGGCAGACACACAAATCTCTGAAAACAGCCAAACCCCAGAGGCGGAGCTTGCAGCGAGCCGAGATCGCACCACTGCACTCCAGCCTGGGCAACAGAGCGAGACTCTGTCTCAAAAAAAAAAAAAAGAAAAGAAAACAGCCTCCTGCCAAAAAGCGTCCTGAAATTGCCCATGGAAGGTTATTTTGGTGATTTGGTTCAAGTTATTTTGATGCCAGAGGCTGTGCAATTTGGAATGAGTCAAGACTCTTTAGTTTAAAATGGGAAAGGAAATGAATATTTGAAGATAAATATCTCAAAGGGCAGTGGCAGACCAGAACCCAGAAACCCTCCTCACCCTGTCATCTTGAGGAGAAAATCCCAGAGGAGAGGGTAAATGGGGTACTCAGGTCACTGTCTCCTCCTTCTGACCTCAGATTAGAACATGGTGGCTGGGCCTGTCTGGAGGGGACAGGGTAAGACCCGCTCCTGTGGCACCTGGTGCTCTCAGCTTCATAAGCGTCAGATTCGCCGATTTCACTCTGGGCCCCAGCCATCCATTGCTGTGTCCTTTTGCTTAAAATGAACTCAGCCTGCAGAGTCCACAGCTCAGGCAGAGGTGGGCAGGCTGTGCATGTGGGAAGCCCTCACATCAGCCTCTGACTCTGTCTTCACAGGAAAGCCCTGGGAGGTTCTCACCTCTGTTTTCTGAGTGACTAACCGCTGCCCAGGAGTTCAGTGGCATAATCTTGGCTCACTGCAACCTCCGCCTCCCAGGTTCAAGCGATTCTCGTGCCTCAGCCTCCAGAGTAGCTGGGACTACAGATGTGCGCCACCAGCCTGGCCAATTTTTGTATTTTTAGTAGAGACTCCTGGCCTCAGGCGATCCACCTGCCTCAGCCTCCCAAAATGCTGGGATTACAGGCATGAGCCCCTGCCCCTGGCCCAGGTGGGTTTTCTAACTGCGGTTGCTCAGGCCCGTGGAAGGAGGACAGGTCCAGGCCCAGCTGACTGGGAAGCAGCCTTCGGGGTCAGGCAGGCTCCCAGCCGCAGCTCTGAGTGTTCCAGCCTCCTCCTGTGGCACCGACCAGTGCTTGCATCCCGGGAACCACGGGAGGAGGTCAGGCAGGTCTTGTGGCCCCTCGTTCCCCCACTGCTGATGCTGATGGGAGAACGGGAGTGTGTGAGGAGTGACGTGCAGGGCGGGGCTTTCCCTGGGCCCCCTGTGAGGCAGGTGTGTGCAAAGGAGGCAAGGAGGGCTGCACTTGTGGGATTACACAACCTTTCACATCCCTTCTGTTATAAAAATTCCTTTCATCATCATATCACACCAAATAGCATAAATTATTGAGCATTTATAGAGCACCTGGCACCATGCTGAACTCTGCATGAACTAGCTCATTCAATCCCCCAGCCATCCATGGGATAAGGTGCTGCATGACCACACTTTACCATACGGGGACACGGCTCAGAAGGGGCAGCCAAAGACTCATCCATGAGCAGGGGATTCCCACGAGCAGTCAAGACATCAGCCCTTATCCTCTGCTTCATGCGCAAAGCCCTCTATTAACCTCACTTGTGTTGCTCCAGTTCCGTAAACCACAATTCGATGCTTCTACGGAGCTCCTGGGGCAAAGTAGGTTCCCAAGGAATCCAGGCTTTACCCGTTTGGTAAAATGGTCACAGAAGGTGGCCCCTGTGCGTGGTCCCAGCGTGTCTGTGCTGAGGTCACTGGGGATTGTGATGGTCAGAAGAGGTGGCCCCTGTGCATAGTCCCAGTGTGTCTGTGCTGAGTACCTCCTTTGGTGCCTGCCTTGCTTTTGATTTGCCATCACCTTTCATCCACAGTAATTTTTTAAGTCCTGATTTGCTCTTCTTTTCTTTCCACACATAACTTCTCCCTTCCCCACAGTAATCCTTGCTAATCACAACATCTTCTAGATGTGGAATGCCTTGCTGTCACAGAAATGCCACCTCGTACTGTCATCCTGTATGCAGTGTACAGCCAGTGAGGTATTATTTGTTAGGGTCCCATGCACTTTTTGAGACAGTGGGACAGGTTTTTGTTGTTGTTGTTGTTTTACAGGTGGAGAAACCTGAGTTATAAAGCATGTAAAGACTTGTCTCAGGTTTCCTTGCTGACAAAAATCACTAATATGTATTGAACATCTAGAATGTGCTAATAATATTAGTTATAATGATAATAATAGTTGTTGTTAAGGGCTTACTGTATTCCAAGCACTTTACATGAAATTCTAAATTTAATGCACAACGCTGCCAGATAGGAACTATTCCCATTCCACAGATGAGGAACTGAGGCCTGGAGGCACTGGGATTGTTCTCCCAGCAGCATTTCCAGGCTGTGACTGGAGGAGCTGAATGGACTCCAGAGCTCACTGCTTTCACTCCGTGGTGCAGGCCATGCCGCTACTGCTGTGTGATTCCCTCTCCAGCTCAGACAGTGGCTTCTCCAAGAAATCCTACTCAGGTCAGGACTTAGTCCAACTTGGGAGACACTGTCCTGTGCACTCGCTCGCTGTGATGTGAATAACGCGGTGGGACTGTCCTGACTCCTTGCAAGTGTACAAGTGTGCTGCAGCAGGTGTGTAGGTGTATAGCTGTGCTGCAGCTTGTGTGTGGTATACGGGTGTGCTGCAGTGGATGTGCAGGTGTTCAGGTGTACTGCCGCAGGTGTACAGGTGCGCTGCAGCATGTGTGTGGATGAACAGCTGTGCTGCAGCTTGTGTGTGGTGTACAGGTGTGCTGCAGCAGGTGTGCAGGTGTACTGCCGCAGGTGTACGGTTGTGCAGGTAGGCTGCAGCAGTTGTGCAGATGTACAGGTATGCTACAGCAGGTGTGCAGGCATACAGGTGTGCTGCAGCATGTGTGTGGTGTTCAGGTGTACTGCTGCAGGTATATGGCTGTGCTGCAGCATGTGTGCAGATGAACAGGTGTGCTGTAGTGGGTGTGCAGGTGTTCAGGTGTACTTCTGCAGGTGTGTGGTTCTGCTGCAGCATGTGTGCAGATGAACAGGTGTGCTGTAGTGGGTGTGCAGCTGTTCAGGTGTACTGCTGCAGGTGTGTGGTTCTGCTGCAGCATGTGTGCAGATGAACAGGTGTCCTGTAGTGGGTGTGCAGGTGTTCAGGTGTACTGCTGCAGGTGTGTGGTTCTGCTGCAGCATGTGTGCAGATGAACAGGTGTGCTGTAGTGAGTGTGCAGGTGTTCAGGTGTACTGCTGCAGGTGTGTGGTTCTGCTGCAGCATGTGTGCAGATGAACAGGTGTGCTGTAGTGGGTGTGCAGGTGTTCAGGTGTACTGCTGCAGGTGTGTGGTTCTGCTCAGCATGTGTGCAGATGAACAGGTGTCCTGTAGTGGGTGTGCAGGTGTTCAGGTGTACTGCTGCAGGTGTGTGGTTCTGCTCAGCATGTGTGCAGATGAACAGGTGTGCTGTAGTGGGTGTGCAGGTGTTCAGGTGTACTGCTGCAGGTGTGTGGTTCTGCTGCAGCATGTGTGCAGATGAACAGGTGT
Organism: Pongo abelii; assembly: GCF_028885655.2. Taxonomy (NCBI): domain Eukaryota; kingdom Metazoa; phylum Chordata; class Mammalia; order Primates; family Hominidae; genus Pongo; species Pongo abelii. The sequence goes on along the minus strand of NC_071991.2, from coordinate 156,697,603 downwards.
GCTGTAGTGGGTGTGCAGGTGTTCAGGTGTACTGCCGCAGGTGTATGGCTGTGCTGCAGCATGTATGTGGTTGTACCAGTGTGCTGCTGCAGATGCTGGCTCCTCTGTAGGTTCTCTCAGGATTGGGCAACAGTCAAGGCTGATGGATGCTGTGCTCTAGTAGGTAGAGGAACAACCATTCTTGACCGTCAGAAGACCCTAAGGCTCATTACCGGCTTCCCCTGTAAAAGACCCTCAGGCTCAGTGCCTTCAGGAGTCGGGTGAGCACCGATTGGGGCCCCCAGCCAGCCACAGGACTTCCTGCAGCCTGGATTATGGGGGCAGCAGGGAGAGGATAGGGAGTGCCCGCACTTGGGTATTGTTTGTTGGGAAGCTGTATCTCACTATTAGGATCCTGGGTATTGTTTGTTGGGGAAGCTGTATCTCACTATCAGAGTCCTGGGTATTGTTTGTTGGGGAAGCCGTATCTCACTATCTGAGTCCTGGGTATTGTTTGTTGGGGAAGCCGTATCTCACTATCCAAGTCCTGGGTATTGTTTGTTGGGAAGCCGTATCTCACTATCAGGATCCTGGGTATTGTTTGTTGGGGAAGCCGTATCTCACTATCCGAGTCCTGGGTATTGTTTGTTGAGAAGCCGTATCTCACTATCAGGATCCTGGGTATTGTTTGTTGGGGAATCCGTATCTCACTATTAGGATCCTGGGTATTGTTTGTTGGGGAAGCCGTATCTCACTATCAGGATCCTGGGTATTGTTTGTTGGGGAAGCCGTGTCTCACTATCCGAGTCCTGGGTATTATTTGCTGGGGAAGCCGTATCTCACTATCAGGATCCTGGGTATTGTTTGTTGGGGAAGCCGTATCTCACTATCAGGATCCTGGGTATTATTTGTTGGGGAAGCCGTATCTCACTATCAGAGTCCTGGCAGAGTGTGGTTATTGTTTGTTGGGAAACCGTATCTCACTATCAGGATCCTCGGTATTGTTTGTTGGGAAGACGTATCTCACTATCGGGATCCTGGCAGAGTGTGGTTTTCTTCACATGAGGACATGTGAGTCTACTCTAGACCATTTGAGGTGAGAGCTGATGTTTTATTCACAGAACCTGAAGACAACCTGCTGGTGTCACAACCAGCCTCCAAGATGCACTTTTGCTGCTTCAGAGAACTGTGTCACTTCCATGTTTATTACATGGGTATCAGCTACTCACTGAGGAGTCCTGGCTTTGTGCCATCCCACAGGGTGGGAAGGAAGCATCGTGAGCCAAGGGTCCTGGGCCAGGCGCTCGGAGGCAGGCAGAACTCAGACCCAGCAGGACCAGCTCCTGGGCACAACGCCTGGCCATGGAGAATCAGCACAGCTGCCACACCCAGGTGGCCCATGTAAAGAGGAAGAGCATCCTGGAAAGAAACTTCATATTGACATCCCCCTGGTTGAGAGCTTCTCTCTCACCTTCCTGAAGACTCAGCAGAACCATGCAGGCCCCAGCCTCAGCCCTTCCTGGGGGCAGAACCCATGTGGCAGGTCTCAGCCACGCAGCCATGGTGCTGGATCCAGGCTGTCACAGCTTTTGCTTTGGGAAGGCCTTTTCAGCTTACCTCAGATTCCAGGATGTTAAGTCCCCCGCGTGGGTCAGAACAGGGTACCTCACCACAACCCAGCTCAGCACGGTCTGATTTTCACAGGACTCCATGGGCAAAACAAGTCAAGATCATGTCTGTGCTTTACCTTGCTGTTGGAAAAACAGTTCTCACTGGAACACACATTCTTAAGATGGAACCTCCCCAGAAGTCCCTGAGTTCTCCACTAGACTTAGCAGCTCCTGCTTTTTCAAGTTAATCGACTTTTTAGAGCAGTTTTATGGTGACATAAAAATTAAGCAGAAAGTACAGGGGGTTCTTGTGCAGTCCACACTGCCCAGTGCCTCTCATTAACATGTTTTGTTAATGTTGTGCATTTGTTACAACTGATGGCTTTGGTATAATATTGACCCCTTGTTGTTACCTGAAGTCCCTGGTTTACTTAGGGTTCACTCCTGGTGCTTTGCATTCTGTGGGTTTGGACAAATGCCTAATGACAAGGACCCGCCATCACAGCAGCATGCGGATCGTCCTCGCTGACCTGAAACCCCCCTGTGCTCCGCCTCTTCGTCCCTCCTTCCCCAGCCCCTGGCAACTGCCGATCTTTGCCCTGGCTCCATAGTTCTGCCTTTCCAGAATGTCATGCGTTGGAATCCTGCAGCAAGTGGCCTTTTCAGATGGAATCACCAGTTACTCCTAACGAAAAAAAAAAAACTGAAACAAAAGAGCAACTCTGGATTCTCGCAGTGGGAGGCTTCCTCCAGTGAGACGGTGTCATGGGATTCGATCCTGGTGTCAGCTTCAGCGTGACAGCTGTGTCCTTAAACTCACCATGAGGCTGGGTGCGGTGGCTCATGCCTGTAATCCCAGCACTTTGGAGGCCAAGGCGGGCGGATCACCTGAGGTCAGGAGTTCGAGACCAGCCTGACCAACATGGTGAAACCCCATCTCTACTAAAAATACAAAAATTAGCCGGGCACGGTGACACGTGCCTGTAGTTCCAGCTACTCAGGAGGCTGAGGCAAAAGAATCACTTGAACCCAGGAGGCAGAGGTTGCAGTAAACTGAGATCTCACCACTGCACTCCAGCCTGGGTGACAGAGCAAGGCTCTGTCTCAAAAAACAAAACAAAACCCTCCACCCGCCTCATCCGTGTCATGAGAACGGAGCAGTGAGACTCAATTTGGTGCCTTCACAGGATTGTTGCCAGAACTGCACGAATTCGTTTTGTAAATTGCAAAACGCTGCACCATCATGATGATGGTCCTGACAGTCTCCTAAGTGGAGTGACTTGTAGAATCTGATGCTTCACACCAGGATATTTGCCACAGGATATATCCTCAAAGTAAATGTCCTCAAAGGATATTTTGCCAGTAACTTGAAAGAAGAAAAATTCAACTTGCTAATGCTTTTACACAGTGCAGTGTTCTCATCCTGAATCTTGAAACAGCACCTCCATCTTCGGAAGAAGCTTCCATGGGCCATGATGCCCTTGGAAAATATTGCAGTGGCATCTTGGAGAACATTCCCCACAAAAATAGGTTGTGGTTTCTGACGGTGTCTAAAACATTTGAGAAGCAAAAGGAAGCTCCAGCCTTCGACTTCTAAGGCAAGAACTGGCACCTCCTACCTCTGAGACTGGCAACTGGTGGCCTCTGGTGAGGGGTGGAGTCCATGCCCAGAAATCCTCCCTGTACCCCACTCCGCACCAGCACCAGGCAGAGGCCCCCCAACAGGCCCACATGCTCCAGGGACCCATAAGAGGTGCAGACAAACCCCGCACTTTCTGCAGCATGAGGCCACACCGCCAGGGCCCCTGCAGACACTGACCAGGCACTGACCTTGCCTGCCATTGCACAGGCATAGTGCCCTGAATCCTGTGCCCGGCGCCCTCTCTGCAGGAGCCGGAAGCCTGGCAAAGGGAACAGGGGACACATTGTGCCACTCTGGGAGGGAGAGGCCAAGGGAGGGTGCTGTCACTCAGCATGAAATGCTGCCCCAGGGGCCCCCACGTCCTGTCTCCTGCCTCATGCTGTTCCTGTCCCACCTGGCAGCACTGCCTTCCAGCGTGCCCAGCCGCCTGCCCCATCACTCGCTATTTCCCTTCACCCACTAAGTGCTCCCAGGGTTCCTGCCCCGAGCACTCTCCTCCTCCCACCCACGCCTCATGCGGTCCTGCCAAGAGTCCACTGCCTGCCTGCAGAACTCAGAGGCATGGCCCTTGCCCCTCTGGCCTGGTACGTATTGGTCTTGTTTACTGAGGACCGGACAGAAGCTGTCTGAGTACTAATGCGGCTTTGCCTTCTGCACCCCAGAGCACCCTGTGCAAAGTGGCATTGGTTAAGACGTTCATCATTACACAAAAGGTCTGGAAGAAGCAGTTTCCCAGATGGAGATGTGTGTGATGGGGGCTGAAGTGGGCTGGGAAGCTGAGACTTTGTCAGAGCCCATCCAGCAAGGGCACATCTGCTAAGGGGTAAAGAAGGCTTCTATCTGAGGGTTTCCTGAGAATGTTCACATGCACCAGCCCAGACACTGCCTGCAGCAGACGCAGGCTCCAGCACGGCCAGCCATAGAGTCAGGAGCCCCCTGGCCTAGCCCAAGGCTTGCTTCAAGTTTGCCTGAGACCTGCAGTTAGGGACACAGTTCACACTGTGATGCAGTGCAGACACCTCACAAAACCACAGGTTCTCTTCCAAATGTTGCTTGTCACCCACCAAACTGCATACCTCCTGGATGGGTTATGAATGGAGTGACAGTAAACGTGTCCACCAGACCTGGCCTCTCTCAAGAGAACGGGGCTGTGCATGATTGCCCAGGACAGCAGGTGAGAAACAGGCCTGGCCCGGCTAGTGGGTACTGGCCGCCCAGGCTTTGGCTCCTGTGGCTTGCTGCCTGGAAAGCTGTTGAACGCGCGTGCTGTGTGAAGGACTCTGCTATCGTCACTTCAGGGCAGATATTTATGGAAAGGTGGAGCTGGAAGGGACTTAGACACCTCCTTGACCAACACACTCATTTAGGGATGAGGAAACTGCTCCCAGAAGGGGAGCTACCTGAGGTCACTGCTTTAGGGAACAAAGTGGGCTGGGCGCCAATTGAGATTCCTCGCAAATGGGACTGGAACAGAAGCACTTTCTCCATCATGGCCACAAGGTTCCAGATGAAGATGGGGGAGACTCCCTCACCCAGACAAAGATGAAGGGAAGGGGCTCTGCAGAGCAGTGGGGTGGGCTTGGGATCCTTGCTGAGTGAGTGTGAAGGCTGCTCCGGGGTGGACAATGGAATTAGTGTGTGTGACAGGCAGGTGGAGTCAGGACAGGGGCAGGTAGGACCGGTGGGACCAGGAACAGGCAGGGATAGGTGGTTCAGGAAGACTTGGGGGTGTGGCCACCAAGATCCAGTATTAGAACACTGAAGCTCTTGCCCTTCTGTTCTATTCTTGAAGCCAATCACAGCTGAAACAAATATGATATAACACCATGTGTAATTACATGAGGATGATGGTTAGCCTTATTTGCATGTAATTAGGAAGGATCTAATCATTGTTCATCACACATTCGGTGACCCATTGATACACTGGGAATGGTCTTGAGCCACCCTTCATGATAGCTGCCTCTCTGTCCATCTGGGAGCAGGTCTATCTGTCTGTCTGTCTGCCTGTCTGTCTGCACGTCTGTCTGGCTTTCTGCCTATCTGCCTATCTGTCTGCAGGTCTATCTGTCTGTCTGTCTGTTTTCAGCACAGCCTATTCTACTGCCTTAGAAACCCAAAGGAAATGGGTGAACAGGTAATTAAGATGAATTCAGAATGTTGCTCTCTCATAGAAACATTCTTTTTTTTTATTATACTTTAAGTTTTAGGGTACATGTGCACAATGTGCAGGTTTGTTACATATGTATACATGTGCCATGTTGGTGTGCTGCACCCATTAACTCGTCACTTAGCATTTGGTATATCTCCTAATGCTATCCCTCCCCCCTCCCCCCGCCCCACAACAGTCCCTGGTGTGTGATGTTCCCCTTCCTGTGTCCATGTGTTCTCATTGTTCAATTCCCACCTATGAGTGAGAACATGCGGTGTTGGGTTTTTTGTCCTTGCGATAGTTTGCTGAGAATGATGGTTTCCAGCTTCATCCATGTCCCTACAAAGGAGATGAACTCATCATTTTTTATGGCTGCATAGTATTCCATGGTGTATATGTGCCACATTTTCTTAATCCAGTCTATCATTGTTGGACATTTGGATTGGTTCCAAGTCTTTGCTATTGTGAATAATGCCGCAATAAACATACGTGTGCATGTGTCTTCATAGCAGCATGATTTATAATCCTTTGGGTATATACCCAGTAATGGGATGGCTGGGTCAAATGGTATTTCTAGTTCTAGATCCCTGAGGAATCACCACACCAACTTCCACAAGGGTTGAACTAGTTTACAGTCCCACCAACAGTTTAAAAGTGTTCCTATTTCTCCACATCCTCTCCAGCACCTGTTGTTTCCTGACTTTTTAATGATTGCCATTCTAACTGGTGTGAGATGGTATCTCATGGTGGTTTTGATTTGCATTTCTCTGATGGCCAATGATGATGAGCATTTTCTCATGTGTCTTTTGGCTGCATAAATGTCTTCTTTTGAGAAGTATCTGTTCATATCCTTTGCCCACTTTTTGATGGGGTTGTTTTTTTCTTGTAAATTTGTTGGAGTTCATTGTAGATTCTGGATGTTAGCCCTTTGTCAGATGAGTAGGTTGCGAAAATTTTCTCCCATTTTGTAGGTTGCTTTTTCACTCTGATGTTGATTTCTTTTGCTGTGCAGAAGCTCTTTAGTTTAATTAGGTCCCATTTGTCAATTTTGGCTTTGTTGCCGTTGCTTTTGGTGTTTTAGACATGAAGTCCTTGCCCATGCCTATGTCCTGAATGGTATTGCCTAGGTTTTCTTCTAGGGTTTTTATGGTTTTAGGTCTAACATTTAAGTCTTTAATCCATCTTGAATTGATTTTTGTATAAGGTGTAAGGAAGGGATCCAGTTTCAGCTTTCTGCATATGGCTAGCCAGTTTTCCCAGCATCATTTATTAAATAAGGAATCCTTTCCCCATTGCTTGTTTTTGTCAGGTTTGTCAAAGATCAGATAGTTGTAGATATGCAGCATTATTTCTGAGGGCTCTGTTCTGTTCCATTGGTCTATATCTCTGTTTTGGTACCAGTACCATGCTGTTTTGGTTACTGTAGCCAGCGTTTGAAGTCAGGTAGCGTGATGCCTCCAGCTTTGTTCTTTTGGCTTAGGATTGACTTGGCAATGTGGGCTCTTTTTTGGTTCCGTATGAACTTTAAAGTAGTTTTTTCCAATTCTATGAAGAAAGTCATTGGTAGCTTGATGGAGATGGCATTGAATCTAATTTACCTTGGGCAGTATGGCCATTTTCATGATATTGATTCTTCCTACCCATGAGCATGGAATGTTCTTTCATTTGTTTGTATCCTCTTTTATTTCATTGAGCAGTGGTTTGTAGTTCTCCTTGAAGAGGTCCTTCACATCCATTGTAAGTTGGATTCCTAGGTATTTTATTCTCTTTGAAGCAATTGTGAATGGGAGTTCACTCATGATTTGGCTCTCTGTTTGTCTGTTATCAGTGTATAAGAATGCTTGTGATTTTTGCACATTGATTTTGTATCCTGAGACTTTGCTGAAGTTGCTTATCAGCTTAAGGAGATTTTGGGCTGCGACGATGGGGTTTTCTAGATATACAACATGTCATCTGCAAACAGGGACAATTTGACTTCCTCTTTTCCTAATTGAATGCCCTTTATTTCCTTCTCCTACCTGATTGCCCTGGCCAGAACTTCCAACACTATGTTGAACAGGAGTGGTGAGAGAGGGCATCCCTGTCTTGTGCCAGTTTTCAAAGGGAATGCCTCCAGTTTTTGTCCATTCAGTATGATATTGGCTGTGGGTTAGTCATAGATAGCTCTTATTATTTTGAGATATGTCCCATCAATACCTAATTTATTGAGAGTTTTTAACATGAAGGGTTGTTGAATTTTGTCAAAGGCCTTTTCTGCATCTATTGAGATAATCATGTGGTTTTTGTCTTTGGTTCTGTTTATATGCTGGATTACGTTTATTGATTTTCGTATGTTGAACCAGCCTTGCATCCCAGGGATGAAGCCCACTTGATCATGGTGGATAAGCTTTTTGATGTGCTGCTGGATTCAGTTTGCCAGTATTTTATTGAGGATTTTTGTATCAATGTTCATCAAGGATATTGGTCTAAAATTCTGTTTTTTTGTTGTGTCCCTGCCAGGCTTTGGTATCAGGATGATGCTGGCCTCATAAAATGAGTTAGGGAGGATTCCCTTTTTCTACTGATTGGAATAGTTTCAGAAGGAATGGTACCAGTTCCTCCTTGTACCTCTGGTAGAATTCAGCTGTGAATCCATCTGGTCCTGGACTTTTTTTGGTTGGTAAGCTATTAATTATTGCCTCAATTTCAGAGCCTGTTATTGGCCTATTCAGAGATTCAACTTCTTCCTGGTTTAGTCTTGGGAGAGTGTATGTGTCGAGGAATTTGTCCATTTCTTCTAGATTTTCTAGTTTATTTGCGTAGAGGTGTTTATAGTATTCTCTGATGGTAGTTTGTATTTCTGTGGGATCGGTGGTGATATCCCCTTTGTCATTTTTTATTGCATCTATTTGATTCTACTCTCTTTTCTTCTTTATTAGTCTTGCTAGTGGTCTATCAATTTTGTTGATCTTTTCAAAAAACCAGCTCCTGGATTCATTGATTTTTTGAAGGGTTTTTTATGTCTCTATTTCCTTCAGTTCTGCTCTGATCTTAGTTATTTCTTGCCTTATGCTAGCTTTTGAATGTGTTTGCTCTTGCTTCTCTAGTTCTTTTAATTGTGATGTTAGGGTGTGAATTTTGGATCTTTCCTGCTTTCTCTTTTGGGCATTTAGTGCTATGAATTTCCCTCTCCACACTGCTTTGAATGTGTCCCAGACATTCATGGTATGTTGTGTCTTTGTTCTCATTGGTTTCAAAGAACATCTTTATTTCTGCCTTCATTTTGTTATGTACCCAGTAGTCATTCAGGAGCAGGTTGTTCAGTTTCCGTGTAGTTGAATGGTTTTGAGTGAGTTTCTTAATCCTGAGTTCTAGTTTGATTGCACTGTCGTCTGAGAGACAGTTTGTTATAATTTCTGTTCTTTTACATTTGCTGAGGAGTGCTTTACTTCCAACTATGTGGTCAATTTTGGAATCTCACTGAGTGGGTGGGGCCATGGTTGGAGTGAAGGTCAGTCCCCACCTGCATTTCTGTGTTTATTTGACAATTCTTCCCTTGTGGTCTTTCGCTGAGTGGAGCTGAGAGTGCGGCCATTCAGCGTTCCTTTCACCACCTGTCCTTCCTCCATGGACACTGAAGGCTTCAAAGTGGGATCTCAGTGAGCCCTCCAGGTTGTTGCTTGGTTCTCACAGAGACCATTCGCTGAGTTAGTGGGCACTGGAGTGGATACAACATCCGAGAGAGGTGGTGGATGTTACTTTCAGGAGGATAACACCTAGCATCCAAAAATGCCACGTGCCCAGATTTAACCTGCTCAAAAGATAAAATGGGTCACAGTCTGATTCAGATTGTACGTTTCCAAGCCCACCTGAATTTTCCTGGATAACGTGTAATTGGGTTTCCATTTTTCCTGAGTTACTTATGTAGGCACAACGTGATGCAACAACGTGCTCCTCCTCAGCCATGAACAGCCCAAGGCTGTGTGGTTGCCTAATGCAAATCTGGCTCAACAGTGGATAGATCTTTTCTATAACTGTAAATATTTTGCAGTAAAAAAGACCTCTTCCAACAAGACTCAAATGCAGACTTTCGTTGGCATCTTTTCCAATAAACTAAGTCTCCAAGTTCTAATGTATGGGGCACGTTGCCTTCTTTTGGAAGCAGATCACAGAAAACTTCTTAGATCTGGTGGAAATAAGCTTTTGAATATTGCATTAGTGCCTTACAGTGTTGAACCATGTCATGATTACCTAAGACAAGATAAACATGGGGATGTCTCATTTCAGGAAGCAGTGCTACAGGAGAGCTTCCTCCTAAATTAGGCTTCTACATGGTGTGAGCAATCAGGTATTTGTTAAGAGATATTTCTATGGAAACAAACAAAAAAAGGTTACTAGTTGGAACAAATTATAAACTCAGTCTCTCAGTTCAGAGGGAAGGCCGTTGAGATTTGTAGATTTGAGCTGGAATTATCTTTAGATGGTAAAATGAGGGGGGGAAATTTCAATGTGAACGATTTTCCTGATTTGCAGTTTGAATGTCCCAGGCAATATCACCAGGTGTTCCAATGCACTCTCTAAGTGGCCCACACAGCAACAGGCATGAATGTTGTCCATGCATGAACTGTAGCAGTGATTTCTCTGAAGTTTATATCAAATTTTCGAGTTTCGACCTTCAGGGAGTGAGGGAAAGGACAGTTTTATTTCTGGTGATTCCAGGTCAGAAGAGTGGGAAAAATTGGAAATGTTCATTTTGAAAGTCATAGCCAGACATTGGAGGAAAAAGGAAAAACTCAAGTTCCAGTCCAGGTTAAAGGTACACAGCAAACCTCAAAGACATTGAACAGGGCTAGAATGTGATAACAGGCACACTGTAGTACCTCAAAGACATTGAACAGGGCTAGAATCTGATAACAGGCACACTGTAGTACCTCAGAGACATTGAACAGGGCTAGAATCTGATAACAGGCACACTGTAGTACCTCAAAGACATTGAACAGGGCTAGAATCTGATAACAGGCACACTGTAGTACCTCAGAGACATTGAACAGGGCTAGAATCTGATAACAGGTACACTGTAGTTTTCTACTAGAACACAACTTTTGTCTCTTCAGTCACCCCAATTCCTACCAAAGATAATCATACTAAGACTAATCTGTTTGCAAAGTCAGTCTAGTCTCATTAAACTTGGACTGATCATTTATGTAACTGCATCAAGGATAGTGGTTCATTGCACATTCTCAAATATGACATTCCAGTCAAAGTTTTGGTGATAACCAAAGGGGTTATTAGCTCCATAATGTCAATCTCTACTCATTGAAACTGTCTGGTAATAAGGAATCTCAGATTAAACTTTTAAAAGCTGCTCCAGGCTAAGCAACCAAGCCATGGACTTGCACAATTGTTTTCTGTAATGAAAACAGATTCTTAGTGAATTTATGTAAATACCTGTATTGCCATGAAAATAAGAATACGCAGTAAGAGTTTCTGAATTCTGGAGGGTTCAGGTAGAGAGAAAAAGGATGAATGCTTCATTTTTATTTACAAAAGTATACTTAACCAAATTACTTTGTTATAGATGCGTAAGAAAAAAGCCAAAAGAGGTTCTTTAAATCTGGAAAACAAAACATTAAAGAACCAGCAAAATTTCAAAAAAGTCATAAAAATGATAATCATCCTCGTCAGTTCATTCAGTCTTATGTAATTAATTCTTTTTCTGCTTGATCTTGGGTTAGCAGTTTTATGAATCCATCAATTGGACATTAGAGTTTTGGAAATTCTTACCCAGTTCAATGGTATGATCTTAAAGTTACCAGAGAGCTCTGTTTGTTAGTCTTTTCCATGAATTCTTTCCATTTTGTATTATAGCTGCTTGCAAAAGTTTTCAAGAAAACAGAATAAAAACAAGATCTATGTATGACAAAAGACTTAAAATGGTCATGGTTAAAAATTTGATGAGTGGCCAGGTGCAGTGGCTCAAGCCTGTAATCCTAGCACTTTGGGAGGCCGAAGTGGGCAGATCACTTGAGCCTAGGAGTTCAAGTTCAGCCTGGACAACATAGGGAGACCCCATCTAAAAAAAAAAAACAAACAAATAAATAGGCCGGGTGCAGTGGCTCACACCTGTAATCCCAGCACTTTGGGAGGCCGAGGCAGGCAGATCACAAAATCAGGAGTTCAAGACCAGCCTGACCAAATGGTAAAACCCCATCTCTACTAAAAATACAAAAATTAGCTGAGTGTGGTGGCACACACCTGTAATCTCAGCTACTCAGGAGGCTGAGGCAGGAGAATTGCTTGAACCTGGGAGGCAGAGGTTGCAATGAGCCGAGATCATGCCACTGCACTCCAGCCTGGGCAACAGAGCGAGACTCTGTCTCAAAAAATAAATAAATACATACATAAATAAAATAATTTTAAAAGATAAAAAATTTAATGAAAATTTATTGTTAACATTTTAAGATAGTAACTAAAATTATGACTAACAATATTATGCTAGGACATATCAGATTTCCATTAATTTTATACAATTTTTGGAACACTTATATTAATCACATATCCATACAAATATAACATAAAGAAGGTTAATCATCACCTTTATTTGACAATGCTTCTCATGTAATTTAACATGTAAAATAAACCTGAATAGTTGTACCTTTGAAAATTCTTCCCATGCAAATAAGCCTGATTAGTTTAACATCTCTCTTTTTATAAGGAGAGAGGTTTTTTTTTTTAAATTTACCAGAGGACCTCTAGAAAATCCAAAAGTTTGCTTGAGACCAAAAAGACCTCATTTAGAATTTGATTTTGGAAAGTCTGTAAAAAATATCAAAAGATTTAAAACACTTGATTAGGATCACAGATAGTTACCTGCTATGGCTTAAATGCGTCCCTCAAATGTCATGTGTTGGAAACGTAACCCCCATATGCATGCGTTGATGGCATTTGGAGATGGGCCCTTTGGGAGGTAATCAGGATTAGATAAGGTCATTAAGCTGGGATGTCCGTGACGGGACTAGTGTCTTCATAAGGAGAGGAAGAAAGACGAGCTGGCCTGCCCTCTTACCGTATGATGGCCTCTGCCTTATGAAGACACAGTGAGAAGGCCTACACCAGATGCAGCTCTTTGACCTTGGACTTTTCCAGCCCCCAGAATTATAAAAAACACATTTTTTTCTTTATAAATTACCCACTCCCAGGTATTCAGGTACAGCAACAGAAAATGAACTAAGACATTATCCATTTAACAAAAGTGACAAAGATTTCAAAGGCAAATACAGAATTACATCATTGTATTAAAGAAAAGCATTACATTTTTTGATAGAGAAGATTAAGTAGTCAAATTATTTTGATAAAACACACAACCTTTGTTTCATAGGCAGATTACTCAAAACATATGTGGACAAACACTAGAAGTCATCTCTTCCTGGCTCTCACAGCAGCAGCAGCAGCAGCTACTCCTTCCTGATTCTGAATTCTCCACCTGGTATCACATACTGATGTTCCCATCTGACTTCCTCTCCTGTGAGGCCCCCAAGCTCTGGGTCTGCTGGGTTTGATGTGCCCAACTCTGAGCTTCCCATTACTCAGAGTGCCCGTCTGACAGCTTACCTGTGTACATTTCTGGGTGCACACAGCAGTGGGGAATGCTGACAGATGGTTTGGGAAAGACAAGACTGAGAGATGGGGTCATGAGTGCACAAGCATCTTCTTGTGTGTGGCATCTTCCTTAACTACAGTAGCCCCCTGGGACAGAGTGGGCACTAACCCTTGGCCTCCTCAGGTCACCTCTGTTTAGTAGTTCACAGGCTTTATTTGGGCTAGGGGTAGAAACAGGGCAAAGTTAAAACTGCAACTGGCTCCTGCGGGGTGGAGGGAACAGCGCAAGGGCTAAGTGGCCAGACACAGAAAGCAAGACCCCTGAACAGAGATGACCTGAGGATTAGTACATACTGGGCCATGAGGTGGGGTGATAGGAGTTGGGGCAGGAGGTGACACAAAGGACTTAATTTAGAGTAGATCAGTACGCTAAGATAACTTTGTTCTTTTAACAGAGAAGACTAAATCCTAGCTTTGCATCTGTGTATTTTTGTCATTAATGCCCGTTTTTAAAAACTCTTGTAATTCAATTTTAGCCAGTTGACCACACAAGATTCTCTCTCTCTCTCACTGTCACCAACTTTCTATATGTATTGATTAACCATCTGTCACACCAGCATTTTGAAGATTGGCAAATCCATGAATACAGTTTTTCTATGTGGTACAGGACATATTTACTAACAGACCCAAATATCTTCAGTTTCTCTGTCTAAAAGTAGATAAGCTTATGTTGAGCAATTAATGTTTTAATATTTTATCTTATTTAGATTTTCATCAGTTTAATTCATTTGTTTTTCATCTTTCTTGCCTGGAAATTTTGTAAAGTGGAGATAATTTAACTAGTAATAAAAGTTGTATATCTGTATTATAACTAATATTGACAACTCTGAAGGTATATCCTTTTCTTTTTTTAAAAAACTAAACCAACAATTTTCTTACTTACCAAAGATTATCCATGTCACATGAACTTAAAAAGCATTTGAGTAAATTCCTGTTTTTCTGAGAGTTTTAGAATTACTTATAGAAGTGCTTATTTTTCTTTGAACCAATTAAATAGAGCTCTTTTATAAATGAATTTTGGAAATGCCATCCAGAGGTTAAAAAAAATACACATGTCATAAACATAGAGACAGACACAGAGATCTTATAGCTTCCATTTAGAGATTTTAGTCATGTGTCTGGTACAATAATACAAAACTTGCTAGTTTATAAAAGAATAGCTGGATCCAAATTGTGTTTCTGGCAGATAAAATAATTTGCTCAAATGGCTAAAGAGTTTTTTACTAAAGATTTTTTATTTGTGCACTGTAAGGATTCTTTTGGAGAATCATTTTGTCTTTTAGAAGCTTCTGCATAACAAAGAATGCATTTCACTGTCTCTGAAAAGATGAAGATCCTCTGTTTTCAAGGGTACCCCTAAGCTGATCTATCTTACTTATGGACTTACACGATCTACAAGCAACAGTTTTGCTTTTTTCTTTTCTAATGTGTAAATGTTAAAGGTTCCCCAAAGTGGCCATGGCAGTTCCAAATTATCCTTTTTTAAGTTTACCCATTTTTCCAAAAAGGCACAAGATCCTGGCCCACGGAGGATTTTGGACCAGGTGGAACCCATCTTTACCTTAAATTACCCAGACATGAACACCCAGACATGAACAGCTGTTCCAAAACAGTTCAGCTGTTTCTTCCACTTCTGTACAGAACAGGGTGACCCACCAAGAAGGTTCAACAAAGATTACTCAACAAAATGGGCAAGCCCAACACAAAGGGTGTGGCGATTGGATCCTAGAAACTTACCCTGGACCTCCATGGCCCATGAGAAAGCAGTAAATGCAGTAGGTCCGTGGTGCCAGCCCTGGGCTACTCACTGATGCCGTGGGTCCGTGGGTGCTGGCCCTGGGCTACTCCCTGATGCAGCAGGTCTGTGGGTGCCAGCCCTGGGCTACTCACTGATGCAGTAGGTCTGTGGTGCCGGCCCTGGGCTACTCCCTGATGTGGCAGGTCCGTGGGTGCCAGCCCTGGGCTACTCCCTGATGCGGCAGGTCCGTGGGTGTCGGCCCTGGGCTACTCACTGGCCTCAAGGCTCATAAGGGGTCTTCTTTGGTTCCCACTCCTGACACCAAAAATATGATATGAAGGTTTTATTGAGTGAGAAACAAACTGCAAATAGGGAGACTTCAAAGCCAAAAGTGGTAAGAAGCTTATCTCTTGGTTACAGCAAGGTTTATATGCTATGAAAAAGGAAGTTCATAAGCTTAATTCTCATTGGTTAGGTTGAGTGAATTACTTTGGTCACTAATTGGCTACAATATGCTGACGTATTTCAACAAAGAAAT
The DNA here is from genome assembly GCF_028885655.2 of Pongo abelii. Classification (NCBI taxonomy): domain Eukaryota; kingdom Metazoa; phylum Chordata; class Mammalia; order Primates; family Hominidae; genus Pongo; species Pongo abelii. The sequence goes on along the minus strand of NC_071991.2, from coordinate 156,682,309 downwards.
AAAGCTCAAAATTGGTTTACAGTTTAAGTGGGTAAATGGACATCTGTAGATTTTGAGCTGGGCTCAGGGTAGGCCATTGGCTTACAGGCAAAGGTCAGTTCTAGCCTCCATTTTTATTCTTATTTAACAGTGGTAATGGGGAGATCTTAAACTTTTCAAAAGCATCTGCAAAGGCCACATGTAGTCAGGTAGTCTAAGGCTAACATAGAACAAGAGGTTTCTTAGCCTGTCTTTACTCCAAAAGCCAAGCCAAGCTATTTAAATATCAGCTAAATAAGGTATTAATTGAGTTCACTTTTCATAGACATAGAGACACTCCTATCCCAAGTTACCTGTCTCATGGCACCTCAAGCATAATGGGTACCCAGTTTTTCCTACATGTTCTTTGGTCTCTTTCTATTGGCTTAAGAAAAACGAGTTCTTTTTTATCTGGGTGTTTGTTTGTTTGTTTGTTTGTTCATTGTGACAGAGTCCCACTGTGTTGACCAGGCTGGTCTCAAACTCCTAGCCTCAAGCAATCCTCCCACCTCAGCCTCCCAAAGCTTTGGGATTACAGGCATAAGCCACTGCTCCCAGCCAGAAAAACAAGTTCTTATAGATTTCTACTCATAAGAACAATTTTTAATAGTATATTATCTTAGTCTATCCACATTGCAATAACCAAATACCATAGGCTGGGTGACTTATGAAAAATGGAAATTTATTTTTAAGCTTTGGAGGCTACGAAGCCCCAGATCGAGGTGCAGCCGATTCCTTGTCTGGTAAGGCCACATTTCCTCTCACGATGCTCCCACACGGTGGAGGGACAAGGGGCTCTAACCCTGTTCATGAGGGCTCCACCCTCACAACCTGATCACCTTCCAGAGGGCCCCACCTCTTGATACCATCACCAAAAAGTTAAGTTTCAACATAGGAAATGACGTCCTGAGCAAGCTGAGTCTTTCATATAGAAATGGGTCTGTCTCCCTTTTATTTGGATTTCTCTTCTGTTACTTAGGAAAGTGCTTCAGTTTCCTCACTTTAGGCCCAGAACATTTTCTGCTCAGTTTATTCCTATATATTTTACACTTTGTGCAGCTCTTTTGAATGAGGCCTGATTAAATTTACTTGATAGTTTTACTGATTATTTCTGTTGACTTCTCTTGATTTTTCTGAGTATGGACTTACATGATCCACAAGCAACAGTTTTGTTTTTTTTCTTTTCTAATGTGCAAAAAATTTCATTTTGCATGTTTTATTTTATTGATTAAAATGTGAAAAACATTTTGTGGTAGAAGCAGGAGTGGACATCGCTAATGTTAATGAGAAATTTGTCGTCAGGGCTCTGATTCCATCAGCCCCCAGAATTGTGTGCACAGTTGTCTGTCTGTGCGTTCATGCCTATGTGCATTTTCTTCCTATAGAAAAAAACGTTCCACGTCTCCCTTAGATGGACAGACAGCTCCACGGCCCAGAATAGGCATAGAGTTCTGCCCTGGGGCTCTCCCACTCCATGTGGCACTGCCTGTGCCTGAAAAGAATTGTTCTAATGAGACCTAAGAAATTATAATTCTATTCAATTTAAAAAAAAAAAAGGATAGGCTGAGCACGGTGGCTCACGCCTGTAATCCTAGCATTTTGGGAGGCCAAGGCAGGCAGATTGCCTGAGCTCAGAAGTTCAAGACCAGCCTAGGTAACATGATGAAACCCCGTCTCTACAAAAATTAGCCAGGTGGGGTGGCACACACCTGTAATCCCAGCTACTCAGGAGGCTGAGGCATGAGAATCACTTGAACCCGGGAGGCAGAGGCTGCAGTGAGCCAAGATGGGGCCACTTCACTCCAGCCTGGGTGACAGAGCAAGACTCTTGTCTCCAATAAATAAATAAATAAACAAGGACAAGTAAATATCAACTGGGATAAGCATTTTTTTCATGGACATACGGATGCAATATATTGTACTAATTGCAAGCATGTGTCATCTTTGCATCCTGGGGAAAATCTACTTGATTGAGGTGTGTGTATTTAATATACTCCTAAATTGATCTTCTTTTATCCTTGATATTTTGAGATTTTTCCTTTTGTATTTATAAGTGAAATTAGTCTGTAGTTATTACTATTTGTTTCAGTATATTGTCTGCTTTTGACATCAGATTTATGCTAGCTTTAAAAATAAGATGTTGTGCTTTTTCTTTATTTGTTACTATGTTCTGGAACAATTTTTATATCCTAGGAATAATGTGTACCTTAGAAGATGAAAAGAACTCACCTGTGAAAACTCCTGGGTTCACTAACATTTTTACAACTTATATTTCACAGACTTTTAAAAAATAGCTCTTCTACTTATTGGTGTTTTTAGGTTTTCCTTAAATCTGTTCTGGAAATGTTTACAGCCCCAGAATGTTACCATTTCATTGAAGTTTTGACTTTGTTAGCACAGAGTTGTGCATCACACTTTAATTAAAATGTGTAAAATAATGTTTCTCATTATTTTTCTTGTTTTGATATTTCATAAATATATCTACTCTATTAGGCTATACCAAAAAAGTGGGTTATTGTAAATCTGACCATTTTTTAAAATTTACTCTCCTTAATAAATATTTCCTGAGTATTCCTGTGTGCCAAGCACTGTTCTGGGCATTTTGGATATACATCAATAATTACAAAACCAAGGCCCAGGGCCTCATGGGCCTGTCTTCCAAGAAGGAGGTAACTTTCTGTGTCTTTCATTTTTGTGCTCTTATTATTATAATTTCCTTCTTCTTGCTTTCCTTGACTTGTTTTATCATTTTTCTGGCTTTTTTAGTTGAATGCTTTATTTTCTTATTAACGAAGGTATTTAAGGCTCTAATTATGCCACTGATCATAATTTTGACAATGTTTTGAAATGTTACCATTTTCTCTTTTTCAGATGTTTACTGTTTTTCTAGTTTTAATTTTACTTTTTGAGTTTATTTGGAAAATAAGTTGACTGTTAATTTTCTTGCTCTTTAAAATTTTATAGTCATAAGTGTCATTCTGCAAGCTTTAGAGACATGGGACTCTGGATTTTGTTGCTAGTCTAGTGATGTGTGTTTTCTTACCTGCCAGTACCATCGTGCCTTCATCCAGCAGGTGCTGCAGGGTTCCCGGCTGTGCTCTGTGCAGTGTGACTGCACTTTTCATGGCTACTTTGTATATTATGAATTCCAGTTTACCAGAAGTCTCCTCTGGATCTAAAGTTAAAGAGAAAACTCTTTGCACCTGTTCTCCTGTGAACAGTCTTTCTGATGTGGATGGGTTCACTCATTACCACTGAATTGAACTCCTGTTCTGGACAAGGAGGGGGCCTGGGCCTTGGGATGAGGCTGGTGGGGCTGTGGGTCCGAGCTCCAGGCACAACTGAGGAACCATGAAGAACAGAACGCGGTGCCTGTGTAAAAGTCAGTGCCAGGGAGACACTCAGAGCCAAGATTCTCTCTGAAGGCCCCAAATGGAGACAGGCACTCTCTGAGGGGTCCAAGGCCAAGGGTCTGCCTGGGGACCCAGGAGGAAGGAAGCCAAGATGAGAGGCTGAGCCAGGGAAGGTTCTGGAGTCCAGAGGCAGAGGCCTCCTAGGAAGAGACCCTCTCTGCAGTTCTTGAAACTGCTGAGATGGCTTGGCCACCTCTAATGAAGATAAACTTAACCTCACAGTGAAGATGGAAAAGTGTGCACAGTTCCTCATGACCATGTTCTAAACATTGGTGCTTATTACAGGAGGTTGAATGAATGTCTGTGCAACCCAGAAAAACCCTGGAAGTTGCTCAACCCACCTCCTGCAACACAGTAGCCTGGTGGTTTTCTTGTGAGTTGCCTCATGTTTTTAAAAACTGACTACGGGAAGGATTTCTTGCCAGTAATGACCTGTGTGGTGAAGCCACAGTCAGCCAGTCTCTGGGCGTGCCGTTTTGTGTGCTGCTGGGCCACGCTGCCGGGCCATGCTGCCGAGGTTCTGACGGGACCTTCCCACCTGTGTGCACTTCAGCACTCACCGCACAGTCTGCTTTGCTTCCCGAAGGCCTTAATGGAGGCATTTTTGCAAGAAACCAAATAAGCCTTCTTAAATGATTGAAAGCACGGGATGTGTAAAATCAAAACCAGCTTTAAGCAAACTAATATAATTTGAAATGTAGACCTTTCTATTCTTCTAGTGAAGACAAACACAAATTTTAATTCATATTCGTTTCACTTTCTAGCTCATTTATTGTCTTCTGGGACCATTCCCAAAACAAAGTTCCTGTGGAAAAATACAGGCCAAGTGACTTGTGGGGCCCTTCTGTTAATAACTGCTGTGTTTCCCACAATGCCTTACATGGTGTCTGCATCCTATTAAGCATCCATGAATGTCCTGGATAGAATGAATTAAATTAACCAAGGATACCAAACACATTCAGCAAGAAACACAAATCTTATATGAGAAACTGGGGATAAACAACTCCCACCACAAATCATCCCAAAATGCTAAATAAAACAATAATCCTTTAAAATGTGTAGCTGGGATTTCAAGAAAGTAAGAAAATCTAAAAAAAAAAAAAAACAGCTGAGAACCAGAGTGACCGCGGTGGTGGCGCCGGGCCCTGGGGCGTGTGCGGAGTCCTCCGTGTGGCCCTGGATGCAGGAGCGGCTGCTTGGAATCTGCCCCCGGCACAGCAGGAAAAGTTGCCTTATATGCCTTTGCTTTCCACAAAGAAGATTTTTAAAGTCCTTCCCAGGAATCTCACCATGGATATGCCCTCCTAAAGGGCAAGTTCCTTTTTACCCTCGGTACAGAAGCCCTGAGCTGAGATTTTGGCATCAGCTGTTGCTGAGTGGGCAGCACTGGGGGGTACCGGGCAGAGCAAACAGGTTCTTTCTGGAGGGAAATGTCCACCAGGCCTCACAAAATTCCCATGGGTAAACTCCAAACATCAGCTCACATTCCAGGTTGACAAACTACAGAAGGAAAAAGCACCATGAACAAGAATCAGCCAATGACAGACAGTAAAATTACACCCAATCTTCAGCTCAGGAAATCATCAGGCACCAAAAGGAAATAAATGCATTTAAAATGTTTTTTAAAAAGGGGAACTGGGGGTGAAAGTGTGAACCAGAAACAAGATACCCTAAAAAGTATGGGTTAGATGAGTTTCCCTTATGTGGCGGGAAAAATGGAGTGGGTGCATTAAACAGCACATTAGACACAATGCAAAAAGGGTTCTGGACCAGGAAGGATCCATACAAAGAAACCAGCCCAGTTGCAGGCAGAGAGAAGGACAGAAAACAACAGGGTCGGAGACCAGGACTGCCAGAGGCCAGTCACAGGCTTAGTAGAGGTTTTCCAGAGTTTTTGTGAGGCTCCAGTCCTCAGATTCGGAAAACCTGAGGACCCTAAATACAGTGAATAAAAGGAAATATCTGGCCAGACAATTGTGGTGGGTCTGGAAAGTTCTGGAGACAAGAGATGGATTCCGCACACGTGAGAAGTGCTGCAAGTGCACTGTTGTCTGGGGCCTACAGCCGTTCGTTCCCAGGAGTGCATACCCAGCCAGACTGCACGCAGGTTCCAGAAAGCAGGGACTGGCAGGGTCCCCAGCCAGCAACCCTCACTTGGAGCTCCTGGAGAAGGTAGTTCAGGGGAAACTGGACACAGGAGAAAGAACTGAGACTCAGGAAGGAAAAGTGAGCAGGGAGAAAGGCCCCCATGAGCCCTGAGCACAGTCGCTTAGGCAGTAGTGAAACTGGAGACAGGTGGAGCGCACACCGCACAACCAGGAGCCTGCGGGGAGATGGAAACCCTGTGAGGAGTACCTGCAGATTAAGGCTGCCCAGTGAGGGACAGGAACCAGAACGGTTCACACGGCTCAGTGAAGCCTAAGGCCATGGTGCTGCTGCACAGCCCAGAGACGGGCCTGCCAGCACCCACTGAGATTTTATTCCCTTGCAGTTCTCTTTCTGCTGTTTGTTAGTAGCTGCGTGTCTTCCTTATATTGTTTTCTATGCTTTTGGTAGGTTTGAAACACCATTTTCTGACTGTTTAGTCTGAACTCTGATCAAAAGATAATTGGTGAGGAGCGGCCATTCCACTCTGGTCCCCATGGGAATGTCTCAGGAAATTGGAAAGGGGACAGTGGCCTCAATCACAGCTGTGGAGACACCTTCAGAACCCTCCTCAGATCCTTCCTTCTTTCTGAGGCCGTGCTGTTGCACCCGCCATCCAGAAGCACCACTCCTGCAAAGAACGTCACAGCAGCCAACAGCAGGATCTGCTTTCTCCCTCACACTCAGGCCTGCCCTAGCCCCAGCAGGCTTTGTAGTGGGTGCCAGGGCTGTCTGCGCTGACCAGAATTGAACAAGAGAACAGAGAACTCACTTCTAAACACACATGCTGTGGAACACAGAACACATGCTGGCCGTGTGGGAACCCTCTTCCTGCATTGAGCCCTTGCTAGTGGCTAATTAGAAATGGGTCACGGCTGCTGACAGTGTTCTAGGGGAAAGAACGCTGGGTTTGAGGTCAGATGGCTTTGCCATTAATGCTGAGCATGCATGATTTCTCTGACAGATTTTAATTCGTTCTATTCCCCTTACAGGAAAAACATGTGAAAAGAGAGGGGCTGTTTTTTTAAAGGACCTTGAGTTCCAGGGGCAAGAACCCTGGGGCTGGGCTGACTCTCTCCTCTCAGAAGTGAGGACCTGCTGCTTCAGGTCTTAGCACACTGTCTACACACTGTGGGAACAGGGTTAGTAATACTCGTATCTAAGGCCAGGTTCTAGGACGTGCTTGGTATTTTCAGTAAACACACCATTGGCCTCAGTGTTTTTAAATTTCTGAGCTAGTTGCTGTTCACTTCTGGAGTTGGGTATGAGCAGCTCCCCTGCGGTTAGCATGCGGGAGCCGCAGCCTGGATTGCTCAAGAAGGACCTCTGCAGAGAGGGGCTGGCGGCCCCCGCAGCACCTGCCCTTCCTGCCCTGCGGTGGCTCTGCCCAGCCACAAACCATTGCAAGTGGCAGCAGCAAAGTACCTGCTTCCTTTTGGCAAGCCCAAGTGATAGCCTTGAACTTATGAGATTATCTTTCGACCTTCTCCTTGGCCTTGACAGGATCTTGGGTCCAGGGAAAGAACTTGAAGGTCTTGCAAATCCTTCTTTCCAACATCAGTGCTGGAATTAACTTCTGCTGTGACCGAGCCACTCCCTGGAATTGCAGCTGTTAGTTTAGGCCTTTTCTGATCATGAACACTTCCTGCTGGATTATTCTTTCTTTCTAGTAGGAAATCATGGTGTTTTTAGAATCCTGTAATGATCAGAGCTATTGTACATTCTTGAGATTTAAAATACCCACATTGAGCGGAGCATTTTCTTGTTGCGAGGAAATTTGAAAGCATTGAGCTCATGGGATGAGTGTGGCTTCCAGGTGTCATGATCTGTTTGAACAGCACTAACGTTTCCACCAATGGCCCAGAACCCAGCATGCATGAGGTTCTAGAACAACTCAGAAACACAGACACATCCAGACACTTCTCTCTCAGCTCTCAGATCTTCCACTCCCTAGGGATCAAGCCTTTAGGAGAGCCAAGAAAGCCTTAGTTCAGGAGGAATCATGTGGGGTTCCAACACCGTGTTGTGATTTCCACCCTCCCAGCTTTCAGAGCGCGGTGCAGTGGGCCCGCCATGGCTCCAAGGCCCACGGAGTTCCCACCGCCTGCTTCTGGAAGGTGGGCAGGTTCTCAGTAGAGGTGGCAATGCAGAGTCTACGCGGGGAACATCAGGCCCCTGCAAAGCTGGGACAGGAGCTTCCTCCACACCTCATCAAAGCCTGTCTTGCCAGGCATGGAACCCCGGGCCTTCAGGCGAGGCCTCTGCAGGGACTGAAGCAGGGAGGGTCGGTGCCCCAGCACACAGCTGTGCACAGGCAGCCCTGCGGCCATGTGGTGCCAGAACTGGGATGAAGGCCGGGCCAGCAAAGGGCCCTGGATACGCCTCAGGACTGGACGCTGACCTGGCAGGACTCAGTCAGCACCAACTGCTCGGCCGCGAGAGAGCAGCCTGGCCGGCCTCTGTGCCACTGCACCCAGGACCCAAATCCAGGCCTCTGCGCTCCTGCTGCTGCCGACCTCGAAGCCCCGCCCGACAGCGGGTGGCTGCTGCCACCTTCAGCCCAGCACCCAGCTCGCCGCCCCAACTTGAGACCATAGTTCTGGTCTCGCCCATTTTCACCCCGCCAGAATCCTCACTCACAACGAACCCTGACGCTGCTGACTCGGGAGCCGCTGATTCCACCCCGTCTCCATCCCTTCCTGCATCCCTCCCCGCCACGGTCCCGTCCCGGAGGGCTCTGCACAGAGGGGCAGCCGGGGGTCCTCCGTGGCCCCGCTCGAGCCCACGGGGCCCAGGTGCAGGGTCGCCTCGGGCAGGTGACCCGGGCTCCTGTGAAATGCGGGAAGAAGGAGCCCTCCTGGCCCGGCGCGTGGGGCCGCCCCTCTCCCACCCCAGCAGCCGCATCGCCTCCTTTCTGCTCCCTCCGCGCCCACCCAAGCGGAGCGCGGCTTCCCCATCCAGAATCGCATGAGAGGCGTTTTTGTCATTGAATTTCTTGGTGAACGCCGCGGGCCTCAGTGCTGCCTGAGGAAGTCTCAGGGGACGCCTCTGGCCTAGACCTTCCTCTTGAATCCCAGCCCGGTGTGAGCACCTGGTGCTCCACGACACCCGGACCCCGCCAGGCCCCCCCAGATCCAATCAGGACCACACATCCCGCCAGGAACCCCAGATCCCCCCAGGACCCCCGGACCCTGCCAGGCCCCCCAGACCCCACCAGGCCCCCCAGACCCCACCTGGACTCCCAGACCCTGCCAGGCCCCCCAGATCCCGCCAGGCCCTCGGACCTGCCAGGAACCCCAGATCCCCCCAGGACCCCCAGACCCCACTGAGAGGTGACAGCATGCTGGCAGCCCTCGCTCACTCTAGGTGCCTCCTCTGCCTAGGCGCCCACCCTGGCCGCGCTTGAGGAGCCCTTCAGCGCGCCGCTGCACTGTGGGAGCCCGTTTCTGGGATGGCCGAGGCCAGAGCCGGCTCCCTCAGCTTGCAGGGAGGTGTGGAAGGAGAGGCGCGGGCAGGAACTGGGGTTGCGCGCAGGGCGCTTGCGGGCCAGCGCAAGTTCCGGGTGGGTGTGGGCTCGGCAGGCCCCGCACTGGGAGCGCCGGCCGGCGCCGCGGGCCCCGGGCGGTGAGGGGTTTAGCACCCGGGCCAGCAGCTGCGGAGAGTGCACCGGGTTCCCCCAGCAGTGCCGGCCGGCCGACACTGTGCTCGAATTCTCGCTGGGCCTCAGCTGCCTTCCCGTAGGGCAGGGCTCTGGACCTGCAACCCACCATGCCTGAGTCTATCCCCCACCATGGACTCCTGCACCGCCTAGCCCCCCCACCGCTGCGCGGTGCCCGGTCCCATCCACCGCCGAAGGGCTGCGGGTACACGGCGAGAGACTGGGGGCTGCTCCGCCTGCAGTGCAGTGCGGGATCCACTAGGTGAAGCCAGCTGAGCTCCTGAGTCTAGTGGGGAGGAGGAGAACCTTTATGTCTAGCTAAGGGATTGTAAATACACCAATCAGCACCCTGTGTCTAGCTCAAGGTTTGTAAATGCACCAATCAGTGCTCTGTGTCTAGCTAATCTGGTGGGGACTTGGAGCAACTTTTGCGACTAGCTCGGGGATTATAAACACCAATCAGCACCCTGTCAAAACGGACCAATCAGCGCTCTATAAAACAGACCAATCAGCTCTTTGTAAAATGGACCAATCAGCAGGATGTGGGTGGGGCCAGATAAGGGAATAAAAGCAGGCAGCCCCAGCCCGCAGTTGCAATGCGCTGGGGTTTTGTTTTAGGCGGTGGCGATGCTGTTCTTTTGCTTTTTGTAATAACTCTTACTGTAGTAAATCTTATTGCTGCTCGTTTTTTGGGTCCGCACTGCTTTTGTGAGTGCTGTAGCACTCATCGCGAAGGTCTGCGGCTTCGCTCCTGAGACCAGCGAGACCAGGTACCCACCGGGAGGAATAAACAACTCTGGGCGGGAGGAACGAACAACTCAAGAGAGCGCTGTTTTTAAGAGCTGTAACACTCACCGTGAAGGTCTGTAGCTTCACTCTTGAATCCAGCGAGACCACGAACCCACCAGAAGGAAGAAACTCTGAACATGTCTGAACATCAGAAGGAACGAACTGGGGACACATCACCTTTAAGAACTGTAACACTCACGGTGAGGGTCCGTGGCTTCATTCTTGAATTCAAGTCAGTGAGACCAAAAGCCCCCCAATTGCGGACACCCGGCCGGGACCCCAGATCCCACCAGGACCCCCAGACCCGAGGCTGGCGCTGCTTTCCCACCTCTGGGCCGCTGTGGCTGTGACTTGCTGGGGCTCAGGCTGAAGTCTTCGGGGTGTCCTTGCCCTGATTTCCTTTCATCTCTGTTGGGAAGGCCCGCTGGCCCCCCATTGAGTCACTGTGGGGATCCAACCAGTATTGCCTGCTTCACACCCTCCGGCGCCCCATGGCCACACCCCCGCCTGAAGACCCCACACCTCGCCCCCTGCAGGGCCCTCAGGATGGGGCTCCCCAAGACCAGGTTTCTCAGGACGGGGCTCCTGTAGAGGCTGCAGGCTTTCTGCCCTCCCACCATCGGCTCTAGACTCGGCCGCTGCTCTCCTCCCACCGGGGCCCCAGAGCGGCAGGCCCTTCCCCCGAGCAGTGCTTCCGACCCGGCCTGGCTTCCTCGAAGCCGCGTACCGCACTTGACCCGGTACTCCCCTGCGGCTCGCCCTCCCGCTAAGTGTGAGACCCCGAAGGCCGCCGTTCCTGTCTGTCGGCCTCTCCCACGTTCTCAACCCTGGTGGGCGCCCAGTAAATACTTGTTGAATTAGAGAAAGAGTGGCAGTGTGGATTATTTTTTCTTTTTTTTTTTACTTTTTTTTGCGACAGGGCCTCGCTCTGTCACCCAGGCTGGAGGGCAGTGGTGCGATCACAGCTTAGGCAGCCTCCACCTTCCTGGCTCAGGCGATCCTCCTACCTCAGTCTCCCCAGTAGCTGAGGACCACAGGCACGCACAACCACACCCAGCTAATTATTTTTCTATTTTTTTTTTATGGAGACGGGGGTCTCACTCTGTTCCCCAGGCTGGTCTCAAATTCCTGGGAGCAAGCAATCCTCCCACCTCAGCTTCCCAAAGTGCTGGGATTTTGCAGGTGTGAGCCACCAAGCCTGGCTTTTTTTTTTTTTAACCTTTTATTTTAGATTCAGGGGGCACATGTGCAGGCTTTTGTTACCTGGATATATTTCATGATGGTAAGGTTTGGGGTCTGACTGATCCTGCCACCCAGGTACAGAGCATAGTACCCAACAGTTAGTTTTTCAACCCTTGCCCCTCCGTTTCTCCCTCCGTTTCTCCTCCCTGAGTACCCAGTGTTTTGCTCCCACTTATGAGAACATGTGGTATTTGGTTTTCTGTTTCTGTGCTAATTGGCTTAGGATGATGGCCTCCAGCTGCCTCCATAGTGCTTCAAAGGATGTGATTTCAGTCTTTGTGGCTGCCTAATATTCCATGCTCTACATGTAGCACGTGTTCTTTATCCAGTCCACCTTTGACAGAGACGTATTGATTCCATGTCTTTGCTTTGTGAATAGGGCTGTGATGGGCATGTCTTTTTAGTAGAATGATTTCTGTTCCTTTGGGTTTATACCCAGTAATGGTATTGCCAGGTTGAATGGTAGTTCTAAGTTCTTTGAGAAATCAGCAAACTGCTTTCTACCACAAAGTGAAGGTGGTGGTTATGTGATGCGAGGGTGGCTGTTAGGTGAGGTGAGTGTGGGTTAGGTAAGGTGCAGGCTGTGGTTAGCTGGAGTGAATATGGGTTAGATGAGTTCAGAGTGGTGGTTAGGTGAAGTGAGGTTAGTGGTTAGGTGAGGTGAGGTTAGTGGTTAGGTGAAGTGAGGTTAGTGGTGAGGTGAGGTGAGGTTAGTGGTTAGGTGAGGTGAGGTTAGTGGTGAGGTGAGGTGAGGTGAGGTTAGTGGTGAGGTGAGGTGAGGTGAGGTTAGTGGTTAGGTGAGGTGAGGTTAGTGGTGAGGTGAGGTTAGTGGTGAGGTGAGGTGAGGTTAGTGGTTAGGTGAGGTGAGGTTAGTGGTTAGGTGAGGTGAAGATGGGTTCCATGAGGTGAGGGTGGTGGGTAAGTGAAGTGAGGATGGGTTGGATGAGTTGAGAGGTGGCTAGATAAAGTGAGGAAAGTGGTTAGGTGGAGATGAAGGTGGTTGTTAGGTGATGTGAGGGTGGCAGTTAGGTGAGGTAAGAGTTATGGATAAATGAGGTGAATATGGTGGGTACGTGAAGTGAGTATGGGTTAGATGAGTTGAGAGTGGTGGTTAGGTGAGGTGAGAAGAGTGGTTAGGTGAAGTGAAGTTGATAGGTGAAGTGAGATGGTGGTTAGGTGAAGGAGATGGTTAGATGAGTTGAGAATGGTGGTTGGATGAGGTGAGGGTCATGGTTAGGTGGAGTATGGGTTAGATGAGACTTGTGGTGAGGTGAGGTGAGGGTGGTGGTTGGGTGAAGTGAGTATGGGTTAGGTAAGTTGAGAGTGGTGGTGAGGTGAGGTGAGGGTGGTGGTTAATGACAGCTTCTCATGAGTGGAGTCGGGAAGGATGAGGAATAGCAAGGAGGAGGGATCTGGCCAGGACTACTCTGTGCTCTTTTCTGAGCTGTCCTAAGTAAGCAGAGCCGAGGTTCCCAAGAAGCGATTCCTGCAATGCAAAGCAAATGGGTTAATACGTTCTAAATGATTAAACAGTAAAGTTATAATTAAGAGCCAAACTAATAAACAAGAGCATAACTTTCTGAGTTTTGCCTTAAATTTTGTATTGTAAAATAACAGTGAGGTTTGGTTGTACTTATACAGACTTAGGACCTCTTGGCAAAAATAAAATTCGTCATGTAAGCACACGTGGATTGTTTCCCTCTTTATTTTATAGGAATTAGCTTTATCAAGAAAATGCAGACCAGGAAGCCGCCTTTGGGAGTGGTGAGCGATGATGATGCCCTGCAGGTGTTGCTGGTTTTATCACGACAGGCACTGGTTTTCCTTCTAGAGGACCCAGTTCTTTTTGTGCAGGATTCCCTGTTGTCATAGAACTCCCAGTGATTCTGCCACCATGATGATCATGAATCCCTCCTGTACCTGATGATTTTGTGGAGATTAAAAGTATCAAGCCATGAACTTTGCTAAACCAAGAAATGTTAAGGAAATAAAATTCCCAAGATAACTGCAGCTCAGCAGCTGGCTCTGGCTTAGGCAAGTACCTCTGTCTGGAACACCTTACCCTGTGCCTGTAGATCATAGTGTTTAACATACTTAGACCTGTGTGTCCACCTGCGCTCATCCAGGAGTGTCAGAAAGCTGGATGTGCTGCCTCGGAGACAGACTGAGCTCTCTTTCTGAACTTAGCTCAGCACTTCCTTCCTTTGCTTTCCCTGATGGTGACGGGTCGTGTTCCCTCCAGACAGAGGTGCTTTACAGGAACCATCCAAAGTCATTCATGATGAATTATAAGAAAAAAGTGGAAGTTCTGAGTGGTGGGTGTCATTTTTTGGCTCAAAATGGAGGTGGAATTATAAAGCGAGACCGTCTCATGCCTTCCAGGCAGGCAAGAGTCCTTCATGGCCAGAGCACAGGGTTGGATCCTAGAACCATTCCTGTTATCTGGTGCAGCTGGTCACCCTCAGCTTACAGATCCATTTTCTTTCTTTGTAGATCACGTTTTATATTCTGGTGAAGGCCATTTATACCCTGGGCTACAGTGTCTCTCTGATGTCTCTTGCAACAGGAAGCATAATTCTGTGCCTCTTCAGGTAAGGAGCAGAAATTAGTAATTCTGCAAAGAATACAAGACAAGCAAAGTTTCCATTTAGGCCTTCTAGGCACCACCCAGCCTGGAGCCCTCTGTGTGCTAAGCCAATAAGACTCCCATGGAGAATGCTGCCGTGAAATATGATGTTAACGTTTACATTTTTATGTAAATACTCTGCATTTATTATGTAAAGAGATAATGCTGACCTTGGATAGGAACTCAGCTCAGCTATCATTTATTAAATACTTAGCCATTATGCAAATGCATGGAAAACACAGAAAAAATATGATCTCACCCTTGCCATCCAGAAGCTCCTGTGTTTTGGCTGTAGGTGCTCTATTAGAGAGATGCTACAACATGTTTAAGAGCATGAAGGTGGAGTTGGGCTGTCTGAGTTCAAATCCTGGGTCAGTCTCTTAACAGCTGTGTGACCTTGGACAAAGTACTTAAGTTGTCTGTGCTTCTGTAATGTGGAAACTAAGAAGCCCCCTTCAGAGGGCTGTTCTGAGAACTTGATGTGTCGGTAGATGTGAAGGGCTTATTAGCATGGCACGTGAGGTTGTGATAAGGGCTTATTAAATGCTGCCCACTCTTCCCTGGCAGTGGGGTGAGATGGCCCCTGCACACCTGCATCTTTAGTGGGTCTCTTGGTAACTAATGATGACATAGTACAGATGATTTGACCAATCAAATCATTGTTTGATTTGGGTTGGGGGTAGAGATTTTGGTCCCAGAACAGCAATTTCTCTATAGGAAGAGCTCATTGGTGAATTAGGATTAAATCTGTCTTACATATCATTAGCACTAAATAAAATGGAGGCTATTCAGCTTATTCTATGTATCAATCACTACATATTTTATTTCTCTTTGCTAAAATGTAATCAAAATGTTTGCCAGTATGTCAGATAAAAATCAATGATAAAACAAATGGAATATTTCTAGACACTAACAACAGTCCATTAGGAGATCCATACTTGGAAGTGTAAAATAAACAAGTTAGGAGTGGTTGAGAATCCAGCTAAGAAACCCAGCAAATGTAATTGAGCTATGCTTTTCATTGTTCAGGCATCTCAACTATGGTTGGTAACTCTCAGAAAGAATAAGTCTACCTTTAATACAGGGCTGCACTTTGAAAAGTGTGAGGAAGGCCTATCATATTCTAGTTATTTTTAAAAGCTGGTACAATATTAATATTCTATTACACTCTATATTTTATAGAGTATAATATTCTACTATATATGTTTACTATTTTACTATATATGTTTAAATTTTTAAGTTGCTGAAGAGAAAGAGGAAAACTTTAAGGAGGTAAGCTGACCCAGGGTAATTGAATCTGAAAATTTTATCTTATTTTCCTATATTGAACAATCCCTATTTTTTATACACATCCGTTTCCTTCATGTATGTACAGCATGACATATTTAATTAGGCAACCCAAGAGCATCAGGAATTATCCCACCTATGAACACTGATCCTTTAGGGCACAGAACACACTCCTCCATTTGTGGGCATCGTTCTTCACTTGCCTGTGGCACTTCTGAGCTGAAAAAAGTACATGTCTGCATTGGATGTCATTCTGCTCGTGACCACATAGTGTCCAGAGCTGGTGTGCAGCTGTAGGCTTGGGGCTCATCCCACGTCCTTCTGTCAGAAGCAGGGTCCAGTGTCACTTCCTGAGAGCTTTGACAGTCAATTCTAAAGTCCGAATTATAAAAATAACATGCTCCATTGTCTCAGCAATTATACCCAAGAAGCAGAATGCTTTGCCGGCATTGAACATTTCTTCTCCAAAATAGCCCCATAAGCCAAGAAAGCCTTCAGTAGCCATGTTCTTATTTTATACGCGGGAAATGGAGCTACTTACTTCTTAGAACACGTCCCAAAGTGCAGTGTTGATGCTCACGACAAATACAGGACCAGCTTTGTGGGGGTCATCCTATGGTGACAGCTGCCCCATGACCCAGGGACTGACAGATGAGACTCCAGTCCAGCAGAGTCCACAGCACAGTTGCTCCTCAAACAACAAGGGTTTGAACTGCATGGTCCACTTCTCTGAGAATGTTTTTCAATACGGTCAGCCCTCGTATTGATGGATACCACAGATCAGAAATACAGCCTATTCTTAGGATGAGAAGCCTGCAGATACAGAGGACCAGCTTCATATATCCGTGGGTCCTGAAGGGCCAAATGTGGGACTTGCACATTCATGGATTTTGGCATGGGGTAAGGGGGGCAATATTGGGGGAGGGGGATTGGACCCAATCCCCTGTGGATACCGAGGGACAGCTGTAACTGCTAACATGCACCGTGTCAAGTACTTTACAGATGTTAACATCATCAGTTAAGTACTGCCACTGACCCAGTTTCTCCAGGTGGAGAGTGCAGCCCCAGGAAGGTCGCTGGACATTGCAGGGTTGCTGAGCTGGTGCATGCAGAGCCCTGATTTCAACCCAGGCTCTCATCACTGCAGCCTCCACCTCTGTCACTGTCAGATGGACATGGCCTCCAAAATCCTTTCCCACCATTGCTAATGACCAGACTCTGGTCCCCCTTTCCGGAAGCCACACTTTCTACTACCTCCATTGCCCATTGGCAGATCCATACATGGAAGTGAAAATTTAAAACAAGCAGTGAGTAATGAAGAATATCACTGAGAAACCCAGCAAACATGTATTTGGATGGCTTGCTAACTGGACCAAAAGCATGCTCATTTCTGAGCGATGGCTGTGAGTGCCAACCCCACTCCACAGAAACACATGGGGTGGAAGAGAGAGGGAAGGAAAAAAATAAGAGAGGGAAAAAGGTGATTTGGAGAGATGAACGCAGCCAAGGAGAGAATCAGTGGGAAGCAAAATGGCACCGGTGGGGGACATTTGCCTTCTGAGGAAGGGGTGTTGAGGAGAAGCCAGAGGGAGCGGCACTGGTGCATGAGCCTGGTGCAGTGGCCATGCAGCTTTGGAATTGCTCCCAAGACACCAAGAAAATTCAGAGCATATTTACAATTCTTCGCTTACTAAGGCTCTGTGGCAGTGTTGTTACATATGCTAAAATAAACGTTTGCTAATGCAGTATATGTTCAGAATGCATATTTACCAAGCGAACACAGCACCAGATCGAGATGTAGGATACAACTCTCACCAGGGACCCTGCAGCCACCCTGTGTCTACCCCACCTCTCTCCTGAAAAGCAGTCGTTATTCAGAGTTCTGGCACCAGAGACAACTTCTGTTTTTGAAAACGTTACCTCGGAATCATGCAAAAGGAACTCCTGGTCTCTGGGTTCTTTCACTCAGCATTTTGCAAGGAGGTTCATCCATGTTGTTGCATGTAGTTACCATGTTTTCTTGCTGTATAGTATTCCACTCAAAAATATAACGTATTTATCCAATCAACCGTTCATGGACATATGGGTTACTCAGTTTGAGGCATAAATAATGTTGCTGTTATATTCTTAGTCATCATCTCATGTGCAGATGCACATGTTACTTTAGGTATGTGTGTATATGTACACATTTATATTTACATTTGTGTTTATTTTATATTTACTGGTCATAGGCTATACATAGAGTTAGTCTTCCTAAATACTGCCAGTAGATATGCTAGTACCCTGATGGGATCATCATACCACATAGATATGTATCAAAGCATCAAAGTATACCCCATAAATATGTATAGTTACCATGTGTCCATTAAAAATAAATAAATTTATAAAAAAGAAATGAATGCTGCCAAGTAATTTCCAAAGTGGTTACCAGTGTACATACCCACCAGCAGTGCAGGAGGCTTCGATTTGCACCACACCCTTGCCTCCATTCACTATTGTTCATTTTTAAGCCTTCAGCCATTCTTGTGTGTCTGTAATAACATAGAATGGTGTTTTAATTTACATTTCCCTGATTTCCCTGGTGGAAAATGAGTTCATACATTTCAAAATCTTGCTTTTTTTCAAGTGCCATTTCAAAATGAGTTTGCTCATTTTTCTATTTGGTCTCTCCCTCTATTTAAGTCAATGTTTAGGAGTCTTAGAGCCTTTCATTACATATGAGTATTATGGATTTTGTCTCCAGCTTTGTGACTGGGTTTAAGCTCTCTTTGTGGTCTTTGGATAAACAGAAGCTCTTAACTTTAATGAAGCTCATTTGCCATTTGTTTCTTTATGACATTGTTTCTTGAGTCCTCTTAAGAAATCTTTGCCATATTCTTTTTTTATCATCTAGAGATGTTATTATTTTAACTTTTCATGTTTCTGTCCATAATCCACCTGTGATTTATTTCTGCTATGGTGTGAAGCAGGGTAAAGTTTCTTTAGAGCTTTCAGCATGTGTATCCCGTTGTCCGGGAGCGGGTACAGGAAGGAGCTTCTATGGCCTGCAATGCTTCTCTTCACAGAGCAGGCGGTGTCATGTGTGGGGGCCTGGAGTCCTGGTTCTGCTCCTTTGGCCTTCTGCCACCGCACTGTTTCTGTTTATTATAATTACCTTGCCTTTAATAAGTCTTTATTCCTAGGAGTCCAAGTCCATCAACCTTTTTTTATTTTTTAATTAGGAAGAGCTTGGCCATTTGTACTTACACGTGAATTTTAAAAATCAACTCTTAAAAATAAACTTTTAATGTCAATTGCCATTTTAAAAAATCAGGCTGGTTGCAGCGGCTCACGCCTGTGATCCCAGCACTTTGGGAGGCTAAGACAGAATGATTGCTTGTGCTCAGGAGTTCAAGACAAGCCAGGGCAACATAGGGAGATCCCATCTCTACAGTCTCTGCAACAAAATTTAAAATTAGCTGGCCATGGTTACGCATGTCTGCAGTCCCAGCTACTTAAGGGGCTGGGGTGGAAGGGTCACTTGAGCCCAGGTCGAGGCTGCAGTGAGCTGTGATCACACCACTGCACTCCAGCCTGGGCGACAGAGCAAGACCATTTCTCTCAAAAAAACAAAAAAAAATTCTATTGCAATTTCATTTGGTATTGCATTGTATCTATAGATCAGCTTGGATAGACAGGACATCGTTCTAATTATGAATCATCCAGCCTGTGATCATAGTAGATCCTTCCATTTGTTTTGGTTTTCTTTAATTTCTCTCAGTGTTTTATGATTTTCTGAGTGGAAGTCTTATACATAATTTAATAGTCATCCCTAGATATTTGTTTATGCTATTATAAATATTTTGTTAAATTCCATTTCTAATTGTTTCTTGAAAAGAAATTTATTTTAGTATATTAATCTTGCTTCAAAGGCCAGGTACAGTGGCTCATGCCTGTAATCCCAGCACTTTCGGTCAAGGCAGAAGGCTTGCTTGAGCCCAGGAGTTTGAGACCAGCCTGGGCGACAGAGTGAGACCCTGTCTTAGAAGGAAAAAAAAAAAAAAAAACCTCTTGCTTCAGCAACCTCACTAAATTCATTTATGGATTCTTTATTCCATAAATTCACTTGTTTTTCTATGTGTAATTCATGCTGTTTGTGAAGTACAATGTTGAATAGAAGTGGTGATAGCAAACAACATTTTCTTATTTCTGAACTCAGAGTGAAAGCTTTCCATACTTCACTATAAGCATGATGTTTGCTGTAGATATTTTGAAGATACCTTTTACCAAATTAAGTTCCTCTCAATTCCCAGTTTTCTGAGACTTTTTAGTCATGAATGGCTTTTGAATTTTATCATGATTTTTATGTACATACATATGGTTTTTATCATTTGTTCATTTAATTTGAAATATTACATGGATAGATTTTCTAATGTTAAATCCACCTCTCATTCCTAAATTAACCCTATGTGGTTTTGATATATTATGTTTTTAATATATAGCTGAACTCAGCTTGATAATATTTTGTTGGGGATTTTTGCATTTACATTCATGAAATTGATCTATTGTTTTCCTTTCCCATGAGTCAATCTGGTAAGGTTTGGTGTTGGCCCATAAAGTGAAGAGGAAAGTGTTTTCTCTTTTCTATTTTTTGGAGTAGTTTAGGTTAGATAAGATGTTATATCTTCTTTAAATGTTTGGAAGAAGTCACCAGAAGAGCCAACAGGGCAGAGTTTTTTTTTGTGAGCAGGTTTTATTTGGCTGTCCAAAATTTCTAAACCAGATACAGGACTATTCAGACTCTGTTTCTTTGTATGTTAGTTCTGCTAAGTTGTACTTTTCAAGGAATCTGTCCATTTCATCAATGTTTTCAATGTTCTGTTACGTTTTTAATGTATATAAGATCTATACAGATCTCTGCTCCTTCAGTCCTGGTATTGTCAATTTGTGTTTTCTTTCTTTTTATCTTGATGAGTCTTACTGAATAAAGTGTTAGCCATTTTATCAATGTTTTCCAAGAACCAACTTCAGTCCTCTGAAGTTTGTTGAGACTTGCTTTATGATCTGGCATGCCATCTGTTTTTGTAAAAGTTTCATTTGAAAATAATGTAAATTATGCAGTTCTTGGTTATGTGCTACATAGGTCATTGACATCGTTTTTTCAATGTTGCGTAATTATTCCAAATCTTTACTGATTGTTTTAACTGCTTTTTCTACCAGAACTGAAAGACATATATTTTTCTACCAGTACTGAAAGACATGTATTAAAATCTCCAACTATAATTGTGGGCTTGTCTATTTGTCCTTTTAATTCTTTCACTGTTTACCATCTATATTTTAAGGCTATGTCATTAGGAGTATATCAGTTTAAACTGCCAACGTGTAGTAATGTCCCGTACCTTAAAAATCTGCTTTGTCTGATATTTAAGATAATTTTATTAGCTTTGTTTTGTATTTTCAAGGTATATGGTTTTCTGTGCTTTTATTTTCTACTTCCCTGTGTTTTACATTAAATGTAGATATTTTATAAGCTCCATTTAATTGGAATTTGCTTTTTGTCTCCAATCTTTATTTTTAAACGCAGCATTTTCATATGCACAGTCTACTTAGGACAACTCTGAGTTCTAGTCTACCTTTCATTTCTTTGCTTTCTAATTGTCTCAACTGTTCTTTGTTGGTTTTGCACATATTCTTGTTTCTTTTGAATTGATCAAATATTTTTATTCTTCTGGTTTTCTCCCCTTTTGGATTGTTATTATTCTTCTAGTTGTCACCCCAGATTCACAATAGGCATCCTTTTCTCATGAGTAACCTCCAGTTACTACTTTTACCACTTTCCATTCAATTCAAGAGTTTTACAACATTTTAGCTCCATTTTACCTCTCATGTGTTTTGTGTTTTTGTCATGTATTTTAATTCCATATATAAATACTATTGTTGTTGTGTTAAAAGTCGCATTTACTTAGCGTTCCCTTAACATTTCTTTCTGGTGCTCTTCATTCTCCTGCGTTTCGTGTTTCCATCTGGGATCATTTTCCTACTGCAGGAAGATTTCCCTGTAGTGTTTCTCTCAGCACGGTCCCACCAGCAGTGAATTCTTATGAGTTTTGGTTGCTTGAAATCATTTTAATTTTGCCTTCATTTTTGAGGCTATTTTGGAGAGGATTGAATTCTGTTGGCAGTTATTTTCTCTCACCACATTAAAGATGTACATTGTGACCTCTTCTGAAAAGTCAGCTGCCAGTGCACCGTTGTTCCTTTGAGGTAGTGTGTCTTTTTTTCTCTGAAAGCTTTGAAGACTTTTTTCAGTTTTTAGCAGTTACACTCTCATAGGACTTAAGGTGGTTTTCTTCATATTTCTCCTTCTTGGGGTTTGTAGAGTTTCTTTAATCTGTTACTGTCTTTTGCCAGTTTCAAAAAACTTTGTGGCTAGCATCTCTTCAAATACTGCTCCTTCCTAATTCTCCTCTCCTCCTAAAACTCCATTTCCCATGTATTATATTACTATTTTTTCCTATATTTTTCATATTTTTGGTTTCTACTTTAATCTAGACACACTACTGATCCAATTCATAGTACTCGCATCTGCTGTGTTAAATTAATGTTAGTCCCCTCTATTTAACTCTTAATTTCAAGGTTTTTTAAGTTTTAAATTTTCTATTTGATCGTCTTAATTTTATTATCTAATAAAATTCTCCATTTCTTTATCTGTTTTCTTAAATATATTAATTTTATAGTCCATGTCTTAAAACACTAGCAGCTGAATCTCTGTTGTCTGGTTTTTTTTGTTGTTTTTGTTTTTTTGTTTTTTTTGAGATGGAGGATGTCTCTGTCACCCAGGCTGGAGTGCAGTGGCATGATCTCCGCTTACTGCAACCTCTGCCTCCCGGGTTCGTTCAAGCGATCCTCCTGCCTCAGTCTCCCAAGTAGCTGGGATTACAGGCGTGCACCACCATGCCCAGCTAATTTTTGTATTTTTGGTGGAGACAGGGTTTCACCATGTTGGCCAGGCTGGTCTCGAGCTCCTGATCTCAAGTGATCCACCCACCTCGGCCTCCCAAAGTGCTAGGATTACATGCGTGAGCTACCGTGCCTGGCCAGTGTTTTTTCTTTTTAACTTGGCTTTTGATTACTTAGTCTTGTTTCTGGCATACCTAGTAATTGTTACTGAAATTACAAATATTTAAATTGCAGAGACTTCAGATGATTATCTTACTGCAGAGGATTTGAATTTTTCGTGGTGACAAGGGCAGACAGCCTAGGCCATCGGGGCCACGTGGGTTTGGGGCTGCGTTTCAGGTTTCAAGCAGCCAGGTGCTCTCTGGTTTGTTGTTACTCTGGGCCACAGGTATTCGGGACTTCCCCATGAAGGCCTGGGAACCCCGCCACCCTCAGGCCCTGAATCCTGGTGCTTGCCACCCGGCACCCATGAAACTGCAGGCATTTCTCCCAAGTACTCGCCCTTGGCCACTGCTTTCTGGTTTATTTCTCAGCCTCTCACCCAACACACAGCCATCTCAGAGACCAAAAGGATTTGGATGCAGACTCTATTTCCTTTCCTGCAGAGTCGTTGCTCCCCGAGGGTCACCCAACAGCCCTTATCTCCCGTTTCTGCTCTGGCGGGTGAGGCTGCCCTCGCTCTGACCCTGGCTCTGGGCTTGTCCTTTCTGAACACCCTCTGTGCCCGGAGAGCTAAAGCTGCAGACACCCACGGAGGCCCTGGAGGGCCCAGGCGCTCCCCACAGTGCCCTTGCCTTCTCCCCAGAATCCAGCCCTTTGGTCCCCACGGCTGCAGCTGCTCCCCAAAGCCCTTGGGCTGCTTTTTAGGGTCACCTTGATCCTTTCCTGAGGTATCCTTCACAGCCACAAGTGGAGGTCCTCTTTAGGGTGTGTTCCAATTAAGTCTTCTCTGAAGCAGAATTTAAGTGTTCTAAGAGAGTTATAAACGAAATGTTCTGAATACTTTTTGGAAAAGCAAGATGTCACATAAAGTTAAGCCCCAAGAAAGGTTCATGTTGACATTTGATGAGGGTCTTGCTGGAAGAAGAGAATTCCAAGAGAGAAAGTTTTATGGGAGTGCGTGCTTGGCAGAGGAACAGGGACGCTCAGTGTCCACGGAGGGTGCAGGAATGGGGGTGGCATGTTGATAGAAAAAATAAAAATAAGGTTCAAGAAACTAAAGGCTAAGAATGAGGAATCTTTTGAGTGGGAGAGAAGGGTCCTCCATGCCTTGAACAAGTGGACCCAGCAGAGGTTTGTGGAAGAACTAGAGAAAGCCCCTGGAGCTGTGCAGGACATCAGGAAGGGTTGAGCTGAGTGCACGCTGGCTGTGGAGGAGTTTGACAGGTGCCAGCCCAAAGAGCTGAAAAAGCACGATCTGATAGCTGTTGAGATCAGCAGTGTCCAACAGAAACATAAGGCAAGCCACTAGCATAATTGTAAGCATTCTAGTAGCCTCATTTTAGCATTTTCTTTTAAAAATAAAAAGAAACCAGTGAAATTAATAATACATTTTATTAAAGTTGTCAGATCCAAAATACTACTTCAATATGTAATCAATATAAAAATGTTAATGAGCTATTTACATTCTTGTGTTCAGAGTAAGTCTTCAAAATCCAGTTTGTAGTTCACACAGTGTAGTTCAATTTGGTCACTGATTTGTATTGGAAATACTTGATCTGCCTTTAGAGTTTTTAAACTTTACAGTTGAAAAAGTTGTTCAAACATACCTAGCTGTCCAAACATACATGAAAGTTCTCCAGCAAGTCACTCTGGTACCAGGAGTCATTTCCCTTTACTGTTCATATCCACGTTAACAAAACTAGGTCGCCATTTTTAGAAAGAGTTGATTTAACTTTGAGGCAAAAGCACCTTTGTTTGCAAATTATGTCTTCTCAAATTAAATAAGCTTATCCTTGTATCAGCTCAGTATAACTAATGTCAAATTTCAAGGGGCAATGCATAAATTGGCAAACAACTCTAAATCCATTGATTAGAAAAAATGTTTCTCAAATTTATATGGTATTTTTCTGCCAGTTTAAATGGTTCTCTTGATTGTAATTAAAATATTCTGCATATTCATGTTAGAAAAATATTGAATCATTAGTTATGATTTATATTATGGAAAGTTTTTATTTCCACATAATTTTTCATACCTAGCTATGTCACAAATGAGCTCTCCTTTCTTCAAGGTTCCAAAATCAACAGGATAGCAGTGAGAAAACATAAATTATATTGTCATTTTGCTTTTGATAATTGAATATTTGGAAAGCACTTATTGTTTGAGAAAAATCTTGACTTGGAGTTACCAATACAGTGAATATTGTAAAATTATTCCATGACTCACCCAAGCATTGGCAAAGAACACTAGATCATTCAGTTCATTGTCTTGTTTCTTTCAGCTGTTGTGTAAACGCTCAGCGATTCAAAGCATTTGCACATAAATACTGAAAGATTTTAACAACTACATTCTTGATGGTTTTTCTAGAGTCTCCTTCATAAAATGGAACACAAATACTTTCAATAGTATTATACAGTAGAAAGAAGCAATAATGGAAGTATCTGTCCCTTGTTTTAAATTCCAAATGAATTGCAATAAATTCAGATTTTTGACCTGCCATAGCTGGAGCAGTGTCTGGCATAATAGAAACTAGTTTTTTCATATATAACCGAATTCTTTGACAAATGGAAACTATGAAAAAATATTTACACCATAATTTCTAATTTTTAGGCCATCATTTGACATTTGTTTATAAATTTGGAATTCTTCTGAAATTAAAGAATTCAAAATATTAATTGTCCAGTGAGTTTCTCTTAACCACACAACTCATCAAAAACCAAAGAAAAGTACTTGCAACTTTTCAAGTTTTAAATTAAAGGATCTTTTATAATTTTTTTGTTTGTTTGTTTGAGACAAATTTTCGCTCGTGTTGCCCAGGCTGGAGCGCAATGGCACAATCTTGGCTCCTGGGTTCAAGCACCTGGGTTCAATGTCAACCTCTGCCTTCTGGGTTCAAGCGATTCTCCTGCCTCAGCCTCCTGAGTAGCTGGGATTACAGGCACCCACCACCAAGCCCGGCTAATTTTTGTATTTTTAGTAGAGACAGGGTTTCACCATGTTAGTCAGGCTGGTCTTGAACTCCTGACCTCAGGTGATCCACGTGCCTCGGCCTCCCAAAGTGCTGGGATTACAGGCATGAGCCACCACGCCTGGCCCAGGATCTTTAATAATGTTAGAAAGGGCTTGTACTCTGTGGGCAATAATTTGGCTTAAATGAAAATTTTTACTTTTTGTAAAATATCTTTCTTAGTTTGGTCTTTATATTTCTCTAACAAATGAAATAAAAATTTCTTTTAACATCCTTTTGGACTAAAATTATTTTTCTTTTTTATGCAAGAATCCAAATTGTTTCAGCTGGCCATAATTGTTTAAAAATTTGAGGGGGAGGGTGGATTTTCAAAATTTGTGGTAAAATACCCATAACACAAAATTTACCATTTGAGCCATCTTAAGGTACACAATTCCTTGGCACTAAACTAAGCACCTTCATAGTGTTGTGTAACTATCACCATTATCTAGTTCCTGAACTTCCTATTGTCCCAAAAGGAAGCCTTCTATACATTAGGCAGTCACTCCCCATCGACGCCCCCCCCGGCTCCTGGAAGCTGGAATCTGCCTTCTCTATGGAATTGCCTCTACTGGATGCATCATACAGTATGTGGCCTTTTGTGACTGGTGTCTTTACTTAGCATAATGTTTTCAAGTTCCATCCACGTCAGTACTTCATGCCTCCTTATGGTTGAATAGTATTTAGTTGTATGGATATGCCACATTTAGTTTATCCATTCATCTGCTCATGGACATTTGAACTGTTTCACCATTTGCCTGTTGTGAATAGAGCTGCTGTGAACATTCATGTACACGTTTTGTTTGAATACTTGTTTCCAACTCTTTGGAGCATATACCAACAAGTGGAATTCTGGGACATATTGTAATTCTGTGTTGAGAAACCACCAAACTGCTTTCCACAACGACTGTACCATTTTACATTTCCACTAGCAATATATGAGGGTCCCAGTTTCTTCACACCCATCCAATACTTTTTATTTTGTTTTCTTGATTTATTATTATTATTACTATTGCCATCCTAGTGGTATGCAATGATGTCACATTATGGTTTTATGTGCTTATTGACCATTTGTATATCTCCTTTGGAGAAATAGATAGTTGAGTTTTGGCCCATTTTCTAATTGGGTTTTTGTCATTGAGTTGTAAGAGTTCTTTATATATTTTAGATACTAATCCTTATCAGATATATAATTTGCAGACATTTTCTCCCATTCTGTAGGTTTTCTCTGAACTCTCTTAGTAATGTCCTTTAATACATAAAAGTTTTTAATGTTGATGAAGTCCACTTTATCTGTTGTTTTCTTGCTGTGCTTTTGGTATCATACATAAGAACATAAGAAATCCAACAGAGCCTAATAGACTTGTGGCTGACACCACAAGTACACAGGAAATCCAAAGGTCGTGAATATTTGCTCCTATGTTTTTTCAGAAGAGTTTTATGGTTTTAGCTCTTATGTTTAGGTCATTGATTCATTCTGAGTAATTTTTAATATGCTGTGAGGTAGGGGTCCAGCTGTATTATTTTACATATGGACATCTAGTTGTCACAGCACCATTCGTTAAAAAGACTATTCTTTCCCTATTGAATGTCCTTGGCACCCTTGTCAAAAATCAAATGGCCTTAGATGTGTAGGTTTATTTCTGGACTCTCAGTTCTATACAGTTGATCTATATGCAGTGCCACACTATTTGGTAGTCTGTAGTAAGTTTGAAATTGAGATGGTGAGTTCTTCAGCTTTGTTCTTTTTAAGATTGTTTTGGCTGTTCAGGATCCCTCATAATTCCACATGACTTCAGGATCATCATTTTGGCACTCCCCCATGCGTGTGCTGGTGCACTTGACGGAATTCCACAAGTCTCTTAGGCTCTTGGGCTGTCTTCATTTTCCTTCATTCTTTGTTTTCTTTCTGCTTCTCAGACTGGATAATTTCATTTGACCTCTCTGCAAGTTCACAGATGATTTCTTTTGCCTGCTCAAACCTAGGCCAGGTGCGGTGGCTCACACCTGTAATCCCAGCACTTTGGGAGGCCAAGGCAGGCAGATCACATACGGTCAGAGGTTTGAGACCAGCCTAGCCAATGTTGCGAAACCCCACCCCATCTCTACTAAAAGTACAAAAATTAGCTGGGCATGGTGGCAGGTGCCTGTAATCCCACCTATTCAGAAGCCTGAGACAGGAGAATCACTTGAATCACGGAGGCAGAAGTTGTAGTGAGCCAAGATTGCACCATTGCACTGCAGCCTGGGTGACAGAACGAGAATTTGTCTCAAAAAAAAAAAACTGCTTTGACCTACCCCAGTGAATCTTTTAGTTCAATTGTGTATTTCAGCTCCAAAATTTCTACATGGTTACTTTTTGTAATTTCTGTCTCTTTTATCAATATTGTCTATGTGTTGAGACATTGTTCTCCTGGTTTCCTTTATTTGTCTATAGTTTTTTGTTTTAGGTTTGTTTTTTTTTTTGCACCCTTTAAGCATATTTAAGACACTTTATTTAAAGTTGTTGCCTATGACTTTAAGTCAGAAACTTAAGGTAAATCTATTTCATGTGATGCCTCAAGGATAATTTTTGTTGATTCATTTTCTTTTTCCTATAAATGGGCCATATTTTCTTATTATTATTTTTTGCTTTATATTTTTTGTTGAAACTGGGCATTTTGAATATTCTGATGTGATGACTCTAGAATCACAGTCTCCCACCTCTAGGATTTGTTGTTTCTTGCTGCAGGTTGTAGTTGTTTATTTAGGGATTTTCAAAACTATTTTTATAAAGACTCTTGGTCTTTATTGGTCTCTGAAGACTCTATACTTTTAGCTCAGTCGTCAGCTAGTTATTTGATAGAGATTTCCACAAACACCTGGAGTCAAAGAGATAAAAAACTGAAAGAAAAGAAAAAGTGCCCTCTAAAGGCCTTTGTGGCTGGCTCTGTGTTGGGAGCACTCCTTCAATACTTTACCAGACTGTCTGCAGCTCTGCCTTAGCTCTCGCTGCCTGCTTGTGCTAAGCCCAAAGAGCAGCCTGAGATAACAGCTTGTGGGATTCTCTGGTCCTTTCTGCCCTGAATGTGCACCTGGATTTCTAGGTTCCCCACTTCATGTGAGAGCTTCTTGAAGCCCTTATTCTCCAAGATTCTCACTCCCCAGCTTTTCCTCTCAGGCTATCAGAGGACCTGATGTTTGCCTCCACTGCCAAGTGTTTCCTGAGGTGGCAGGAGCCTATTCATTCAGCTTCCAGCATGTCTGCAAAACCACTTCTCAGCCTGAGGAATCTTTGAGTCTTTTGCCCAGAACCCACAGAAAGGTCAAAACAAACACAATTCCTTGGGTTTATGAGAAATTCCTCCAGGACCAAGTACCCACAATAGGAACATGAGCTCTGTCTTCAAAATGACCACCATGTTGGGGTGGGGTGGACAAAAGGTGAGCTAAATACAGCATGCTTTCTGCCTATTCAGGGCCTTTCCCCCGCCTAAGGATTCATTTGGTTGCCGTAAGCCTTTGAGTATCTTTGTTTTTGTTGTTGTTGTTGTTTCTTGAATGGTCCCTATACCACCATTTTCACTGACCTCCTTTGTTGGGATTTTAACAGTTTTTTAATTGTTGATAGGAAACTTCTTATCAAATTCAATGTGTATTTGCTAAAAACATTTCTTCATCTCATCCACTTTATTATCTCAAAAAAATTCTTAACAGATCTTTTTCATTTTTCTCTGCCACAGCAAATTGCAGTTGCCATTCATGGTGAAATCTGCTTCATGCCCTCAACTCTTATTTTTCTGTGCTTCTCTGATCATAGTATGAGTTTCTCATCTCTGTCTGGTTCTCTCTCCCTCCCTCCCCTTCCCCCTCCAATTCCTCTCTCTCCCCTTCCCCCACCTCAGGAAGCTGCACTGCACCAGGAATTACATCCACCTGAACCTGTTCCTGTCCTTCATCCTGAGAGCCATCTCAGTTCTGGTCAAGGATGACGTTCTCTACTCCAGCTCGGGCACGTTGCACTGCCCCGACCAGCCATCCTCCTGGGTAAGGCTGTCCCCACCACAGGGTCCGACTGTCTTGTCCCTTTGTCTCTGTTCCCCCTTCTCACGATGAGGATGCCTCTGTGCTGGTGCAGGGTCCCTGTCAGGGCACAGGGTTATGGCTGAGAAACAAAGCCTGGCAGAGAGGCTGGGGCCAGAGCAGGCCCAGTTGGCAGCTGAGACATGGGGGGGTGGCATTGAGGCAGGGAGGGTGGGGGTCCCAGGCACCATCAGGGCTGGGAAGTGAAAGGGTCCTGAGCCCTGAACCCCATGGAGCTAGACTGAGGAAAGGCACACCCTTCCTCACACATATCTGTGTTGAGAAATCTTGGCACAGATGAACACACACAACTCTGTTGCTTTCTGTCTGAATCTCCTAGATTCTGAGCAGTAAAGGCTTCCTTCCAGATTGCTGGAAGAACTTGATCTGTGCCATGGGTAAATTCCATGCAAAGCCTGATTGTGAACCCAGTTGCATGTCTATGAATATCTTGCGTCCAACTCTTTGATTTGAGGATAATCTTAATTATTAGTTCCTACAAATGCAGTACAGGGCGTTTCACTCCACACACGCCCTTCTCCCTCAGCTGTATTTGTGGTAGTTATTGGTGGTTATATAGCACCTAATCAAGTCAGTTTAACATAGCAAGTGCTGTTGAGCACCTCCTACATGCAGGCCATTCTACCAAGCACATCCCTGCTGGCCCAGAGCACTCCACATGCTCGACATCTTTGTGAAGGATTCGTGCCCCTGGTTCCTCACTGTCGACCGGAGACCCTCACTACCAAGGTTCTTCTCAAGGAGCCAGGAGCTCCAGACTCTCCTCCCGCATTCCATGCAGATAGGTCCGTCTGCTGGCACAGTTGCTCAGTCTAAACAGATTTGAATTAACTTAGTTTTAAGATAGTAAAGCCGTTTATAACCACACAGACGTCAGCTTTTTCATAGCCCATCGTCGTCTTCATGCAGGAAATGTGCCTCTGGGGATAAGCTGGCGCGTGATGCCTGTGAATCAGATTTGCTGTGATAACAAAATTAAAAACAAATTTTTCACCTGGCAAGCCCCTGTCCCCAGGTGGAGTTGGGCCCCTGGAGTTCCTGTCCTAGTAATAGGGTCTTCCCACATGTGTAACAGTGGTCAACGCCCATAAGAAGTGTGAGGATGGTGTCAGATTCTCTCTCACCGAGATGGTTTCAGGCTTCACTCTGCAGATCCCTTGCCCTTAGCTCTTCATGAAGAAAGCAGTCACCCTCGACAGACACTTGACAGACACTCAGAGGACCACTCGGACCCATGACAGACCCTCAACGGACCCATGACGTCGAAAGCAGTGACCCATGACAGACCGTCAGGACCCACGACAGACCCTCAGGACCCACGACAGACCCTCAGGACCCTGACGGATCCTCAACTGACCTGTGATGTAGAAAGCAGTGACCCACGACAGACCCTCAGGACCCTGACGGATCCTCAACTGACCTGTGATGTAGAAAGCAGTGACCCACGACAGACCCTCAGGACCCGCGACATAGAAAGCAGTGACCCACAACAGACCCTCGACAGACCGTTAGGACCCTCGACAGACCCTCAGGACCCACGATAGACCCTCAGTGGACCCCAGTGGACCCTGGAAGACCTGCGACATAGAAAGTGGTGGCCCTCGGGACTGGATGCTGGCCTGGAGCAGCAGCTCTCTACTCTCCCCTATTGCTTCAACCCGAGAGGAGTGTCGAGAACCTCCGAGGCAGAGTGGATCTGAGCCAGCGTGGCTGCCCCACCGGGAGGGCCTGGCCTCCCACACACTGCGCAGAGCGTCCTCTAAATGCTGGGCTGTTTCTATGGACACTGGGTGAACACTCATTCGCCTTTAAAAGAGCAGTTGCCCCATTTCACAGACGAGGAAACTAGGCTGAGCGGAAGCCAGCAACTGGCCCGGAGTCTCGGGATCCAAAGCCCAGGTGCATGTGGGGCCCCATGACACCCAGCAGCACGGAGCCTGTGCCCCGAGTCGAGCTCTGTGAGGACAGAGGGAGTCAGTTTTGCCCCTTGTGCCAGATGCCCCGTGACTCTAGTACCAGCAAGGGGAAAGCAGAGGCAAAGGGAAAAGCATGTGACAGACAGAGGAGGGAGGGAACAGAGGACAGGAGGGAGGGGAGATGCCTGAGGCCAGAGAGGAGCCAAGCTGGGTCTTCCCTCTCGCTGTCCTCTAAAGAATGCTCAGGCTTTGAATAAACAAGTCAGCCAGAAATAGTCAGACCTCAGTATAAGAAACAGGAAAAATATCTTTCCTTCCAGTTGCATTTTTTTGTATATTTTTTGTTCCCAGCTGACTTCACCAAACCAAGATTATTCTCCCAGGCAGAACACCTGGGGCAGCACCTCAAAAATAGGTGCAGGGCCTTTTTCTCATGATATTAGGATCAGCCAAGAATATGAACAGTTCTCTTCTTGGCCCCTTCCACGTGGCCTAGACAGAAACACAGTTTCCTCTGGGGCCCTGGGCTGTCCCGGGACATGGAGCAAAGCTGCCCTTTATTCTCACCATCGGCCACAGCAGGTTCCCCGTGGGGTCTGTGGGACTCCCAGAAGCACACCCCCAGGCTTACTAAGCTGAGTCCTGCCTGCCTTACGTGCACATGTGCGCGTACTCACACGCTCACACAGAGGCTCCCCGACAAGGCCACGGGGCTGAGGAGGGACCAGCTGCTGACTGGGCACCGGGCCTTGGTGGGTCTCCTGGCTGGGGGTCCTCACATCAACCCTGTGGGTGGCAGCTGGCCCTGGAGGACCCCCTGTGGCCCGCTGGGCCCCTCCTGCAGTGCTCTGGAGCCTGTGTAATGAGGTTTGAAGGTCACACTGTTGAAAATGAAGTCAATAGAGGCCTCGTCATTCCCCAAACCTCCCTTCCTCAGTGTGCTTGTTTGGCGAATGGGCACATGCGAAAACATGCAGAGATGTTTTTGTTACCATTTAAGAAGAAAATGGAATCGTCTTCAGCACACTCTTTCTGCATCCTCTTTGCTCCTTCAGCAGGATGTGCCAGGGCCCCACCAGGTCGGCACCTGCTTTCAGGCGGCACACGGCCCCTCGTGTGGCATGACGTCCTCCACATAGCCCATCCCCTGGTACGGGGTCCGCTCTGTACTTTATTTTTCTCTTTTGCCACTGCAAGCATCACTGGACATGCGTCTTTATGGACTGGTGTTCTTATTTCTGTCGGGTGGAACTCACCAGTGAGGCTGCCAGGTCAGAGGGTGTCTCCATCCATGTGTGCTCCTGTCGCAGACATTTACTTCTCAGTTCTGGAGGCCTGAGACCGAGGCACCACCAGATTCGGGTCTGACTTCTCTGTGTCCTCACGTGGTGGAAAGGGCGAGGGATGTTGCTGGGGTCCTTCTACAGGGGCACTAATCCCATCGCAAGGCTCCACCCCTGTGGCAAGGCCGCACCCTCTAACACCCTCCCACAGCGGGTGGGGCTTCAACACATGAATTCTGGCAGCATAAAGAAGCCTCCAGCCCATTGCAAAGGGCATGCATATTTTTATTTTTTGTTTTGTTTTGTTTTGTTTGTTTTGTTTTTGACACAGACTCACTGTTTTCCAGGCTGGAGTGCAGTGGCAGGATCTCAGCTTACTGCAACCTCCATCTCCCAGGTTCAGGCAATTCCATGTCTCAGCCTTCTGAGTAGCTGGGATCACAGGCAGGCACCACCACACCCAGCTAATTTTTGTGTGTGTGTGTGTGTTTTTAGTAGAGACGGGGTTTCACTATGTTGACCAGGCTGGTCTCGAACTCCTGACCTCAAGTGATCCCCCCGTCTTGGCCTCCCAAAGTGCTGGGATTGTAGGAATGAGCCACCGCGCCCGGCTGCATGTGTATTTTTAAATTGTAGTAAGTCTGTTTTGCTAGATTGCCTTCCAAAAGGCTGAGACAGCTGACAGCTGCACGTAGGATCACACCAGAGCCCAAAGACCTGACTGGTTTTACCGTTTTGCCTGTCTGGTGGGCGCTGGCCTGCCTCTGTGGCTGTCATGCACACTCCAGGGCAGGGCACCTGCTGAGAACTGGCATCTTTCCACAAGCTGTTCCGGCCCTCTAAAACACCGCATTCACCTGTAATATTGGTGTCATAAAAATTAAACATTTGTCATTTCTATTGTAAATATGTTTCCAAATTCATCATTTGTCAATTGTATTTTTATGGTATTTTTACCATCTAAAAGCTTTTAAAGTTTATATAACCAAAATTGCTTTCTATCCTTTTAGCACTTCTTGTTTTCATTTCAGATTTCCCATCTTGGTTAAGAGGTTTCTATTCTGAGATTGTTCATTTGTGTACTTGGTTCATCTGCACTTTACTCCTTGTGTTTAAGATGCGGTCTTTTACCGAGAGACAAAAGAAGGCACGTTGCATCCTGATGGGTCACCAACTCCCAGAATCTCACCTCCCAGAGATTTTAAAACCTGATTTATTTCACTTTACTATTCAAATGAGTGGCCGTAAGTCACAAATTGACATACTGTGACTCTTCTGTGTCCATGGCTGTGTTATCATCTTTCCACATAAGAGGCTGTGTCCTGATGCCCAGGGCAGAACTTGCTGGGATCTGAGTGTCCATTCACCAGGCGTTGACACATGAGATCCACGTGCAGGCGCTCGCCTCGCTCTGGTGGCAAAGATGGACAATAAGGGTAGCTCTCACCTGTGCAGTGCCTCAGAAAATGAAGCACCCACCCTGCTATGCTTGGGAAAAAGGAAAAGCAAAGGAAGGTGGCAGATCCAGAGCACTGGGGAGGTCAGGGCTGCCTGCAGGGCTCAGTGGAGGTCAGGGGCAGCCTGCAGGGCTCAGTGGAGGTCAGGGGCAGCCTGCAGGGCTCAGTGGCTCTCAGGACCCTGGAGGCCAAATTGAAAGGCCACCATATGAAAGTATAAGTATATCCACCCATATATAACTGTATCCACCCATGTATATAAGTATACCCACCCATATATAAAAAAGTGTATTCACCCATATATATGTATAGGGATAGCCATCTGCTATATGTTTATAGTATATCCACCCATAAATATGTATAGGTGTATCCATCTGATATATGTATCAGATATACATATATCTGCCGTGCATATGTACACCCACCTACATATGTCTATAGATATGTATGAACATAAACATAGAAATAAGAATGGAAATGAAAATACTATTCTTTTTCAGCACACTTTATATAAGCTTAGTGATTAAAAGTAGTTTCATGGTTGCTCATGAAGCTGAAATGCCTGGTACATTTAGTTAGATGAAGGTCTGAGAGATTAAAATAGATTTATTTTATATAATATGCAATTCTTTCCCAGTGAAAATCCTTTTAAAATCTCAGAAAATATTTTATTTGCTAGATTTCTCGTTTTCCCCTTTATTTTTTCATGTTTAATGCAGTTACCCAATATTAAAACCAGTTTTTTACAATTGAGGAACTTACATAGTTGTCAAAAATTTAGAAGAAAAGTCTGGGTCCTGGTGTGGGTCCACTGCCTTCTCTTCCCAGGCACTGCTCACCTGAGCTGTTAGTGAGGGCAGCTGGCAGGTGCCACACCCTTTACCTGCACTCGTGCTCTGTTCACACAAAGGGACAGAAGCCAGAGCCCTGGGCACCTGCAGGACCCCTGCCACCCATACCTCACCCCACACATGAACTCCTGCCGGCTCTTCTGGTTCTTCGCTGGCCGGCAGGACCACTGCGGGGGTTCCTGTGGTGAAGCCGGTCAGAGAAGCGGAAGTAGAGGAGCCGAGGGGAGGGGCTGAGAACGGGAGGGCCAGGGAGCTGTGCGGCCTGTCTAGGACCCTCCATCAGTGAGTGCGCTCCTGGCCCGCAACAGTGAGTAAGCTCATCTCAGGGAGGGCTGTTCACGGTTGCCTCTGCAGTGATCTTCCTCTGGAGCCGTGGATACAAAGGGCCCGGTGCTACCAGCAGGCATTCCTGGCCAGCGCCCTGGCCACTGTGTTAATCACTTTCCTTCCCAATGGCACCAGTGTCTCCTTCCTTGCACAGATACCAAGCACCCTGTGTTCTGGAGCGGCGCTGCCTGCTGGGAGCTGTTGTTACCGGATGAGGTCATGCTCTCCTCTCCTCTGTTTGCGGTTTCCAGGTGGGCTGCAAGCTGAGCCTGGTCTTCCTGCAGTACTGCATCATGGCCAACTTCTTCTGGCTGCTGGTGGAGGGGCTCTACCTCCACACCCTCCTGGTGGCCATGCTCCCCCCCAGAAGGTGCTTCCTGGCCTACCTCCTGATCGGATGGGGTAAGCGTGCCCCTTCCCACCCACAAACCCTCCATCCCATCCCATCGGACCAAACGACGCAAACATCTTCAGCTCAGAAAACACTGTGCCGCCCCCATAGAATGCATGTCAGGGTCGTACAATGAAGAGCTCTTCTAGGATGACTGGAGGCTCCTACGAACAACACGTTAATATTTCTGGTAACCAGGAACCTAGTTTAAAATACTCCCATTCCTGGCCCCTTGTACCCCCATTCAAACTGGGCTGTTAAGTAACAAAACGGTTTCCTCCTCCCCGCCTCTACCCACTTCACCTTTCACTGGGGGTGGGGATCAGAGAGGAGAGGCACACCAGGTAGCGGAAGCCTTGCCTTGCCCAGGGTTGGAAAGGGGTGCAAATTCGGGACATCCTCATGGACAGGATGAGGCAAACGTAGCCGATAGCTCCGCGGGTGGTCATAAAATCAGTGAACACATCTCCTCCGCTCGTTCAACTCCGTGGCCTCCAGTAATAACACTTCTCATGTGGAATGGCAAGTCTCAGATTCTCAGCTCTCAAGCGTGTGTTTAATTATCTTCACTGCTTACTAAGGCAAGAGCATAAACTTGTAAATATTTACAAAGACTTTAAACAAGAGATTGCACTTAACATTCCCGTGAGAAAGCGTGTCCTTGAGGGTTTTGCTGGTGAAGGCACCCACCTGTGTGCGTGTACACCGCTCCGCTCCACCTGTGTAACGAGGCGTCTCTCTGCAGGCCTCCCCACCGTCTGCATCGGTGCGTGGACTGCGGCCAGGCTCTACTTAGAAGACACCGGGTGAGTCCATGCCCAGACTGCAACCTCGAAAACGGGCCCGGCAACATCTGGCAACACGAAGTCCTTTGGAAGCCAGAAGGTTACCTGGTTGGAAGGACAGGGAGCGTTTGCGGCCAACCGACAGCCACGCAGGAAGCATCTGGGCGATTCATGGGGAGAAATCCTGTGAGGTTGGAGTGTTGGAGGAAGCCCCGTGCAGGAGACAGGAAGTGAGCCAGGTTTTGCAGCATAGTTGAGATTGGGATAAGCCAGGCAGAGACTGGGGCAGCCCCTGCAGTGGGTACAACGATGTCCACAGAAGAAAACCAAGTGCCCTGCACGTTGTTTACCCGGAGCAAAGTGGAAGGTCAGGTGATGGTGGCTGCAGGGCCCCCCGGCACTTCCTAAGCACGGTCTTGGTTCGTGCGGCCCAGAGCGCTTCTCCACTGTGCTCACCCTGAGCGAGACCATGGCCCAGACATGAGCACGTGTGGTTACAGCACAAATATCCTGCCTTTTAAAGGGCCTCAGTGTGCATCAGTTATCCACTGCTAAGTAACAAATCACTCCAAAATTTGGTGGTTTAAAACACCCACTATCTAGTTACGATGTGATTCTGCACCTGATGACCTGGGAGGACTCAGCAGGGGCACTTCTGGCCTTGAGGACTGGTTCCCCTTGGTCCCCTTCAGCCAGTCTGAGACTGCACCAGCCGGAAGGCTCCTGCCCTCGGCCCCCGAGGAAAGCATGGACCTAGGCCTACAATGGAGATTCTGCTTTATGGGAGGGCTGCAGACTCCCAGCGCAGGGTGTGGACCCTGGGGAGAATCACTGAGGCGTTTTACAAGCCAGGGGTCACAGCTTCCTGCTGGAGACACCCCATGCGCTGAAAATCAAAACGAAATTCTACGAGATGGAGAGCTGGTGGCTCTAAGGACATTTTAAACCCTTTGCCATACACATGCAAACCATTCGGGAGGGGAGGGGAAGCTAATTTTCAGGAGGAAGTTTCTTTTTTCCTGATGTCGGCTGAATGGGGCTGACACGAGTTCATGCTCAGAGTGGAGGGCGTCAGCAGCCCTCCTGCCCTTGTCCTGGCTTCTGGGGCCGCACCTCCATTCCTCCTCCCCACAAGCCGACTATTGTTTTGAAAGCATAAAACAAAACACAATCACTCCCTGGGACAGATTCCTTTACGATCTGTCCGTGCAGAGAAATTGTGCTTCCACGGCGAGGGGAGCGGGCAAGTTGGGAGGGGCAGACGGCCCCACTGGCAGGCACAGGCGCTCATTCTCCTGTACCTGTCTTGTGAAAGTGGTTGGTGGTAACCTGATTTCCCATCTCTCTCTGACAGTTGCTGGGATACAAACGACCACAGTGTGCCCTGGTGGGTCATACGAATACCGATTTTAATTTCCATCATTGTAAGTAGCCCCTGTTGAAATGTGGATTATCTGTGGAGTCACACACTTGGGCAGACAGCAAGCCTGCCATCCTTTATTAAATAGAACTGACCCTATTCCACTCATCCACTCAGCCTTCCCGGAGAAGGACCTCTTCAGGCATGTGGACCCCCAGAGACAGTTCCCGGGGAAGGAGGGAGGGACTGAGGGAGCAGAGGGGAGGGTCGAAATCAGGTGGACTTCAGGGCAAATTAGGGATCCACGTGTCTGTTTCACAAACTTATTATCTCTTGTGCAGGTCAATTTTGTCCTTTTCATTAGTATTATACGAATTTTGCTGCAGAAGTTAACATCCCCAGATGTCGGCGGCAACGACCAGTCTCAGTACAAGTGAGTGTGTGTCCTGTCCTGGCCGTCCCCGATGAGGATGCTGTGTGTGGAGACAGGAAACCCCCACACTGCCAGGAAGGCCCTGGAGGTGCGGCGACTCTGCCTCCACCACCGTCACGCCTCAAGGCTGGGCCCCAGGGCTCTGCTCCTGCCCAAAGCTCAGAGAGGCCCTGGACAGCATTTCCCTGGCGAAGTAACAAATCACTCCAAAATCTGGTGGTTTAAAACACCCACCGTCTAGATAGGGTGTGATTCTGCACCTGATGACCTGGGAGGACTCAGCAGGGGCACTTCTGGCCTTGGCGACTGTGAAAGTCAGGCACCATTTCTTTTATTTCAAGGCCGGAAGAAAGTCATCTTTAGTGAGCTTGCTTGTTTAAGCATCCGCCCACTTGCATGTTATACAGCCTGTCTTTCTCCTTGGCCACACATTATTTTTTATCTTACATTTAATTCTGTCCCCCCCTCAGAGCACATAGCCCATGGCCGTGTGTCTACTGCCGGCCCTAATCCCAGGCCTTGTGCTTAATAAAAACTCAGAAAGCGTTTCCTGCCCACGTGATTACATGAAGATGGCAATGCGATCTCCCTTCAGTAGATGAAGACAGGGCAGACGTTCAGCCAGTCACCCCCAGTCATCCAGCTAATTCATGATGATCCAGGGAATCTATAAAGTAATGCAAAGACTCCATAAATTTATATCAAGAATTTATTTTTTTTAAAGTAAAAACCAAAATTCAAGTATAAACTAAACACTGGCTTGGTGTGGAAGTGGTTGGCCCAGCCCAGAAGGCGCCTCGGGCTCAGACTGACCGGGGGTGGAAGGGCGGCTGTGCACAGAGCTGCGCCGTGGCAGGAACCCTGCCGCCCGGCCTAGGAGGGTGCCTGGCCTGCATTTCCCTTTTCTCCCACCTTAGAAAACGGATGGATTTGGGGAGGGGCCGTTAGACAGGAGCATGGCCAAGATCCCTAAAGCTGGGTGCAGATACCGGCCGGTGCCCTGAGGGAAGTCACTTTGCCACTCCATGCCTCAGCTTCCCCATCTGTAATATGGAAGTAATAATGTCACTAAGGTCAGGAGGATCAATGCAGTCTATATTTGCCGGATATTTGCTGCCTGGCACCAGAGTATTGCAAAAGAATCTGGTAAACCAGAGAATCTAATTCTGCTGTGTGGTGTCTAAATCCAGGGGAGTATCCATCTCTGCCTGCTCACATGAGGGATGGGATTCCATGTCAGACCCTGC
This sequence comes from Pongo abelii, assembly GCF_028885655.2. Classification (NCBI taxonomy): domain Eukaryota; kingdom Metazoa; phylum Chordata; class Mammalia; order Primates; family Hominidae; genus Pongo; species Pongo abelii. The sequence goes on along the minus strand of NC_071991.2, from coordinate 156,642,892 downwards.
ATGGCAGCATGACCTTGTCCTTGCTCAGGGGAGTCCGGTGGTGCCTGCGTGGCAGAGACCCCCGAGTAAGATCGTTCTTGGTTGCCCTTCAGGTTGAACTTGGATTTCCTGTGAATCTTGTTTAGTTTCTATGCTGACTTTTGCATTGGTTCTTTGGGAGTGTTTGTTAAATTGGACTTGGAGATGGATGCTTTTATTTGGAAACAAAATCTGTTCCCTTTCCAGGACAACAGAAAAGGCTGAGACACCCTTGAGGCCACACAAGGTCCTTTCTGTGTAACTCTCTGGTCACAGAAGTAGCAAAACCTCCCTGGACAGGGGCCAGGAGCTCAGCCGCAGAGAGGCCTCTTTTCCAGCAAACTTCAGATGTGTTAATAGAGGGAATTAGGCAGGTCCTCTGCCACTGACTGAGGGACCTGGCTCCCACGGAGCCCAGCTGTTACGAGCTGCGGTTCCGGGAGCAGGATCGGGCCTCATCATTTAAACCTGCGCGTGGCTGCGGTGGAGGCTGGCCTTCTTGTCCCGTGCCTGCCTCAGGATGGACGGGGCTCCCAGGCGGGGCCTGTGTAGGTTTTGGGTCACTCACAGGGAATCTTGCCCCTGCCAGCCATGAACCCCAGGACACAGCGTGTGTCCTTGTGAGGGAATTTGGGAGAAACGGACACTTCTGGAATGCATGTTCCCAGGCCCTGAGTGCTGGATCTGTACGGGGGCCTCAGACATAAATGTAAAGAAACAGTGGTTTTTCTTGTTGGGCGGCGACTCCAGTAGTGGAGAGGGGGTGTGGAGCCCCTCCCACAGCCAGCTGCCCCCTCCTGAGAAGGACCCTGCCAGGCTTGCAGAGGGTCCGCGGGTCCAGCAACTGAGCTGGCTCCTCTCCTTCTGTGCAGGAGGCTGGCCAAGTCCACACTCCTGCTCATCCCGCTGTTCGGCGTCCACTACATGGTGTTTGCCGTGTTTCCCATCAGCATCTCCTCCAAATACCAGATACTGTTTGAACTGTGCCTGGGGTCGTTCCAGGTAGGTGTGCAGAGGCGGCCACCCTCCCCCAAGCGCGGGTCCTGCCTGACCATCTCTTCTCATTGCAGGGCCTGGTGGTGGCCATCCTCTATTGTTTCCTGAACAGTGAGGTAAGTTCATGGCTGCCTTGGAACCAAGCACAGGTACTCAGTTGGTTCCTGAAATGCTGCCCAGCCTGGTGCCGCGGCCCCCACACACGCCTGTCTCCCGTGGGCTCGACTCACTGCCCAGGCCCCCACAGTTCTCTGTGTCCCCATCAGAGAACCCACAACGACACAGGCAAACTCACTGTTCTGGGCCCAGCTTCCAAACCCCTCCGTCCTTCCCTCCACCCCAAGTAGCATCGACTGCCATCCGCCTCGGAGCCCTCTCGGGAAAGCTCCCAGCCGGGTCTAGACAATCCGTTTTTCCCCATGGTCAGCGTCTGTCTCCTGACCATAGCTTGTGAGTCCCGGAAAGCCGGGCCTGGGTTGAGGGGTGGGGCTGCACAGCGTTTTGTGAGTCCCTGGGGAGGAAGCCGGGAGCCGAGCTCTGCCGTGCGTTCATCCCCAGCCAGGGACGCTGTCTCCGGGCTGCTCCAATGGCCTGGCCCCGTCCCCTGACCCCTGACCCTCCCGCCCCAAGCTGCGGTCGCTGGTGCTTTCTTTGCTTGACATGCAACTTTCACCAGCAGGGCTTCTGCAAAGCTGAGCCCGAATAGTGCCACTTGTCCTTCTCCCTCCTCTCATCCCCGGGCACCCCTCACTCATCCCCACCCCCTCCCAGGGCTAACATTCCCTGCCCTCTGGGAACAGGGAAGGAGACGGAGGCCCAGCACCGTCACATCCCTGGCTGCTAAGGAAAATCTTTTCAGAAAAATATTAACTATCTCAGACTGTGGGACTGCGCTTGCCGTGGCAGTGGCGACCCCCGAACCACCCATGCACAGCCTTAGAGTCTGGCAGCGTCCCCCGCCCTCCTGTGGCCGTCCAGTTCCCGCTCCCTCCAGCCTCTACCCCCAAGGCCGTTTCTGTTTCTGTCCATCTGATGGGAACACAGATGTAGCCCCACCCTCCACGGGAGCAGGCGGGAGGGAGAGCTGGAGGCTCGCGGGCCGCGCTTCCCATAGCACCCGCCCGCACCTGCCCAGGCTCACAGGCGTGCCCGCTGCCCTCACCTCCCAGGTGCAGTGCGAGCTGAAGCGAAAATGGCGAAGCCGGTGCCCGACCCCGTCCGCGAGCCGGGATTACAGGGTCTGCGGTTCCTCCTTCTCCCGCAACGGCTCGGAGGGCGCCCTGCAGTTGCATCGCGGCTCCCGCGCGCAGTCCTTCCTGCAGACGGAGACCTCGGTCATCTAGCCCCACCCCTGCCTGTCGGACGCTGCGGGAGGCGCACGGTGCGGGACTTCTGCGGGGCTGAGACGCCGGCTTCCTCCTTCCAGAAGCCCGGGCACCGTGTCGGGCAGGTCAGCGCGGTCCTGACTCCGTCAAGCTGGTTGTCCACTAAACCCCATACCTGGAATTGGGGTCGTGTTGTCATTGACTCGGTTTAAACTCCAGCATTTAGATAATCTTGTTCAAAATGTGTTTCAGCCGTATAGTGGGTCCACTTTTTTTTTTTTTTTTTTTTGAGACGGAGTCTCACTCTGTCGCCCAGGCTGGAGTGCAGTGGCCTGATCTCTGCTCCCTGCAAGCTCCGCCTCCCGGGTTCACGCCATTCTCCTGCCTCAGCCTCCCATAGCTGGAACTACAGGCGCCCGCCACCACGCCCGGCTAATTTTTTGTATTTTTAATAGAGACAGGGTTTCACCATGTTAGCCAGGATGGTCTCGATTTCCTGACCTGGTGATGGGCCCGCCTCGGCCTCCCAAAGTGCTGGGATTAAAGGCGTGAGCCACTGGGCCCGGCCCAAGAGAATAGGGGAGCCAAGGAGCAAGTGTGGAAACGCAGTTGTGTGGCCCAGCATGAGCCTGGGCGACCACCGGGTGACATCCGTCCCACATCAGGGCGGCCTCCCAGGTCCCATAAGGGCAGCCCCCCTCATCTGCAGGACACAGGGAAGCCAGTCAGGGCCCCCCTGATGTTAGGACCAGGAGAAATCAACAGGAGGGCAGCCCGTCCTCTCTCCTGGGGCGCCCACCGGGCCCGCCCGAGCCCTGCCCCACCCAACTCCACAGGGCTGTTCTGCCTCCCCACGGAAGGCAGGCTGAGGAGACAACCAGATCAGGAGAGCAAGGCCATGAAGGAGGGGGCCTCTCCCCACAGGTGTTCCATGGGACCCTCAGCAGCTCTGGCTCCGGAGGCCTCAGGAGGTCACCTGCCACCCTGTGGGAGCCACAGAACCCGACGCTCAGCCCCAGGCTAGCTGCGGCCAGACCTGCAGGCCCCTGGTGGTGGGGTTACTTGGGGTGCGGGATACAGCTGAGTGGGAACCGGAAACCTATTCTTTTTAACAAAAATAATCGTAGGGTAAGAATTATTTTAACAACATATAAAACTGTTTCAAGCTCTCCTCCCCAGAGGTGGCGCTCAGCAGCCCTAGCGGCTGCTCCTTCAGGCGAAGGGTTATCTGCAGATGTGGGGAGGGTGTCTGGAGATGTTGCTGAGCCGGCTGCAGAAGGGTGGGGATATCAGGGTGCAGTCTCCATGCGTGTGCCAAGCCCTGGTCCCCACAGCGCTCGATGGACCTCAGCAGGCTGCCCAGCCCTGGCCCAGATGCCCCGACCGCAAGACTCAGTTGTTCTGAACGCATTTGACTCCGCTTTTCCCTTAAAAATGAATGCCTTGTTCCTGTGCATTGGTGGCATCACAGACCCCAGCTGGAGCGCAATGCCAGAGGTTGGGACAGCCGTGCCGGGAGGCAGCCACAGGGAAGCTCACACATCCTGTCAGCATCACCTTGGTTTGCAAAACCCACATCCCCAGTAAAATGAGGCCGGACAGAGGGGCTGTTAAGACAGCAAAGCAGCAGTGTCCAGAGACCCCTCAATCCCCAAAGGTCCACACCCTGTCCTGCACGCCTTGGGCCATGCCGGCCACACCCCTCTGCTGCAACAAGCTCATCCCTGGACTTCTGGGAGAATGAACCCGAGGTTGGTTTGGGCAGACAGGTGAGGCAGTCAGAGGATCTACAGAACAACTCACCCACCATTTCTGGGGGCCGCAGAGCCTCCATCACAGACTAATATTGGGGAGCACACAGCCTAGGCCAGGTGCCCAGGAAAGGACGGCTGAGCGTGTGGAGCGAGAGGGAGGCAGGTGGACGCTGCAGACCCCAGGTTCAGTGCCGCCCCTCGGCTGCTCCTCCCCTGTAGGGTTTGGACAGACCCACCCCCAGCCTTGCCCAGCTTTCAAAGGACAAAAGGGAGCATCCCCCACCCACTCTCAGGGTTTTGAGAAAACAAAGATTTGTGGTAACTGAAGGTGTTGGGTAAGTGGCCAGGTGCGGACACTGAGCTGTGACCCAGAGGGGACACTGAGGAAGTGGGCATGAATGGTCGTGTCAGGCAGTTACCAGGCACTGGTTGTTGATGGTCGATGGTTGGGTGTGGGTGGTCATCAGTCATCAGGTGTGCTCAGGGGACACTTTCCCCTCAACCGCACATGTGCCACTGTTCAGCGGAGCCGAGGACTGGTTCCTCCTGGTAGAGGGGCAAGCTGCCGGCTGTTTCCTGACAGATGCCTGGTGAGCAGGAGATGCAGGACCCAGTGGTCAGCAGGTATCTTTAACTGTTATTGTGTGTGGAATGTCACAGACTCCTCCACGTGGCGGCAATGAGCTGTGTAAATACTTTAATAAAACCTGACTTCACATCTGCACGCTGAGTAAGAATTTGCTCTGACCAGACCTGAGGCTCTGGAGCATGGAAGACACACTTGGCGTGTTAGCCATGGCTGCTGCGTTCAGACGAAAACAGAGCTTGGACGGGGAGGGAGAGGGTGGGCAGGGTCCCGCCAGCCACAGGGCACCAGGGAGGACATTGGAAACAGCCACCCCTCCCTGAAGAGAGTCACGGACCCCTGTCAGAGCATCGCCATTGGGGAGCCTCAGTCTGGCAGCTGTGACGCGTGAGCAGTGCCCTGTGGAGGAGGCGCCTGCACGCCCAGCCTTGTCCTGCCGCACCCAACACGGCCTCTGTCAGCTCTGCAGAGCCCAAGAACCTGTTAATAGAGCAGGACTGAGTGCAGGAGTGTGTGTGTGTGCACGTGTTCAGATGGTGCACATGTGTGTCGGTGTGTGCGTGTGGGGGGGGTGGGTGTGCACACACATGTGAATCTCCGTGTGTGCTGAGCCTTAGCCACATGTATGCTACAAGCAAATAAAATACATTTCCAATGAACTCCATGCTCCACCAAACGGCTGCGTTGTCAGGAGGGATATAGCACGCCGGTAAAAGCCATATTCCTAAGGAGTCAAACCTAGAATGAGCCAGACCAACCAGCCTTTGGTGACTTTCCTAAGAGCAAAGCAGGTGGGAATGGGGAGAAGGGGCTGGGCACACAGCCCTCCAGGGAGTCACTGTTTTGTCTGACTCAGGAGCTTAGTGTCCATTTGCCTGAGGTGGGAAATATTCAGCCGCCTGAGGAGACTCAGCCCTGATGGGAGGCAGAAGGTGCAGGGCGGGGGGCCGCTCTGAAGAAGCCCCTCCTCCATCCGGGCAATAGCTTCGTTCTTATCACCAATGGCAGCTTTTTAATTGGCTATTTTTTTCAGGCTTTCAGATGATGGAAATTATACAGGAAAGTTATAAAACATCAAACTCTGTGGGCAAAGATTACATAGAAAGTGAAGTCCTCTGCCTGCCTCTTCCCCTCTCTGGGGGAAACTCATGCCCGACTGAAGTGGGGTCCCAGTGCCTTCCTCCGTTGGTACAAACCTGTCTGCCTCCTGCCCTTTCTTCTGTTTATTCGTGGGAATCGGGCTAAATTGTGTGAAGCTTCTGCAGCTGTCTTTCTCCCACTGAGACAGGTCATGTCCATCTTTCCCATCTGAAGGTGCCTATCTCGTGAGTCTTAACTGCCACCTAACATTGCACAGCCTGGGCCTGGTTGGTTTGACCGAGTCCCTGCTGGCGAATGTGTGAGTTGTTTTTGCAGGTGTTTCTGTGCTTACCCGAGTATTCCCTCACTGTACACTCCTGAAGGGGAAAGGTCAAAGGGCAGGCACATTTGGCTCTTGGAGGATGTTTGCTCTACGGCTCCACCACCCCTCACCGAGCATCCTGCCCTGGGTGCATGGGAAACACTCCTTTTGCATGTCTTGAATAGTTTCTTCACAGGTTTTTTCTTTAACTCTGATGTAAAGCTGAACCTCTGCCTGACACACTCACATCGCAGCTGCCTGTGTCTCCAGGGGCTGCCCCGCACACATGTCTGCGTGCCAGTCCACAAAGTCACTCCCGTTCTTGGGACCCGGGACAAGGACAAGAGTCGGCCTCTTGTCTACAGGCGGCAGCGGCCGGCGGCGTTGCTTTGTGTCAGCGCATGCTGCTTGTGGGCGGGCATCACAAAGGATTTAGGGCACCTTTTATACTGAAAAGTCTTCTTTGGAAGATGGAGAGACAAGGGGCTCTCGGCTTCTTTGTGTTTTCTGAAGGTTTAATGAGGAGAGAGGGGCAGGCGGCGAGGGCAGTGGGGGGCCCACTTGTTCCACTTGTGGAAACAGTCCCTTCCCAGGACTTCCTGCAGGCCCGGTGAAGCGGGCGCCCCAGAGCTATTACCGGTACCGGGATCTTTTGTAAAGCTTCTATTCAGTACCTGGAATTGAAGAAGCAAGAGGGAAAATAAACTATTAAAATATAATACAAAATAATGAGACCTGCTGGGACCAAGCTCTCCCTTTGAGATTCAGGGCTCTACATAGCCTGACGCATGAAGGTTCCATGGGATAAAGTCTAGGAAAGCCACGCATGAATTCAGTGCCCCTCAGAAGCACGAGCTATCATGGTTTAAGACCTACGACTGTGAATCCAGATGTTAAATGTGTGACTTTCAAATCCTTAAATCATGACTGTCCTTTCGGATTTAAAAGCACGCGATATCACGAAGCTCCACTGTCCCATGACTCAGTCGTGCAGATTTTCGCATGGCTTGGATGGATCACGCTCTCCCAAATCCATCAGTATGCAGTGGAGACCTGAGTGTCCATTCCTACCTCTGGAGAAGCTGGAGACACCGGCATAGGCTCCGTGCCTCCAGTTTCCGTTTGGAATTAGTATTGTATAATTATTAGGAAGAGTCTGAGGGATGGGGATAAAAAGGAAGCCGTGAGAGGACAGGGACTTCCCTCGTCAGGGGCGACGAGGGCCAGGTTCAGTACAACAGGAGGGAGCAGCATGGAGCTCCAAGCAGGAGAGCAAAGGGCAAAGAGGAAAAGTCACCAGGAGCGTCCAGGACCTGGGCGCGGCCTCCAAGCTGTGCAGAAAACACAGGGAAGGGGTTGGACTTTAAATCACTCTATGTTCATTCTTTTGATTGTAACACTGCCCTGGAAATGAAGCCGGTGGCCCATGGCTCCAGGGGCACGTGTGGTGGTCAGCCACGCCCAGTCTGCACTGTGTCTTGTCATCCATCCGTCATGTGGCCGGCCGTCTAACTGTGTGACCACATAGTGGCCAGTGGCTCCAGGGGCACGTGTGGTGGTCAGCCACACCCAGTCTGCACTGTGTCTCCTCATCTATCCATCATCTGGATGTCTAACTGTGTGACCGCACGTGAGCGTTGCAGAAACAGCACGAAGCGTTCGGCAGGCTCGCTGCCTCTCAGCAAGGGAGAGATGAGGAGGAGAGAATGAATGCAAGCGGGTGGTGTCCACATAAGTACATGTGCAGAGCTGTGCACAGTGAGTGCTGTGTTCCCAGCGGCACGCTCAGTTCCCATGGGGAGAAGCAGGAACTGCAGTGGGCACCCGCGAGGTCACCCTGGAAGGGCACCCAGCGCCCTGTCGGAAGAAAAATGAGAGCTCTGAAGGCTTTAAAGCTGGGGAATGACATGATCCAGGCGATGGATTAACTTGGTAACATCTTAGCAGTTGGGAAGAGGAGACACCGATGGGTGTGGTCTGCAGAGGGTCACAGAGCAGAGACAGTTCCTGAAGAGATGATTTCTGGACGATAAAGGGGTACCAGGGCGCGGGAGTTGCATAGCGCCTGATCATGGTGTGCCCTGCCACTGTGAGACCACTGCGTGCCCGCCGACTGTCCACACACCTGATCGCGGTGCGCCCTGCTGCTGCAAGACCGCTGCGTGCCTGCGACTGTCTACACACCTGATCGCGGTGCGCCCTGCCGCTGCGAGACCGCTGCGTGCCCACCGACTGTCCACACACCTGATCGCGGTGCGCCCTGCTGCTGCAAGACCGCTGCGTGCCTGCGACTGTCTACACACCTGATCGCGGTGCGCCCTGCCGCTGCGAGACCACTGCGTGCCCGCTGACTGTCCACACGCCTGATTGATGCCACAGCGCACGGTAAGGTGGACTTTTTCCTTCACCCGGACACTTCACGATGGCATTGGCCGGGCATTTGGACAGTCGGTGGCACACAGCCATCTCGCGTCGGAGGACGCAGCAGTGCTTTAGGGCACTGGGCAGCCATGACCTCCTCACAGTGGTGCAGCTCAGGGTGCCTGCGGCCGCGAGGACAGCCACCTTCAGGGACAGCACAGCTCAACCTCAGGCCTGGCCGAGCTCCTGGGTGCCCATTGGGCACTCTGGCCTGGATCGAGTTGAACAGGTCTTATGTGAGTCAAACTCCACATCCCCGCCAGAATTCTATTTGGGGCACTTAAAGGATATGCAGTGCTGTGAGACGCCTCACAGGGGAGGGGTCTGTCCTGGAGAATGACCCTGAAGGGTCGATGATAAGGTTAAGGTAACACGACCAGGCCCAGGTCAGGGGCAGCAGAGACCTCACAGGGGAGGGGTCTGTCCTGGAGAATGACCCTGAAGGGTCGATGATAAGGTTAAGGTAACGACCAGGCCCAGGTCAGGGGCAGCAGAGCAGAGGACAGGGCAGCATGCGGGTGAGGGTCAGGGCGGGGCGGCTGCAGCCACACAGCAGCAGAGCACGGTGGTCTGGGGCCCGCAGAGCAGCACCGCAGAGAGAGGGTGCTGGGTCAGCAGTGTGGTCCCATAAACCCAGCCTGCCGCGTGCTCTGTGTGGAGAGAAACAGAGAGGCCAGTCCCCAGTGCAGCATGTGAGAACCTGTAGCTAGTGATATCCTCCAGGTGGGATTGTGGGCGCAGCCAGAGGCAGGCACAGTGAGGTGGGCCAGGAGCAGCATCTGCATCGGGTGGGACTGTGGGCACAGCCAGGGACGTGGTGAGGTGGGATGGGAGCAGCGTCTGCATCGGGTGGGACTGTGGGTGCAGCTAGGGGCGGGTGTGGTGAGGTGGGATAGGGAGCAGCGTCTGCACGGTGTGTTGCCCCAGCTGGGCTCTCTCTTTGGAGCTGGCGCAGATTATTAGGGACAGCAATGAAGACCACTCCTCCAGACCCCGTTGGACCAACAGTGGGTCCAACTATACTGGACCTTGGCCCAGTGGCCTCCCCAGCAAGATCACATCTGATGCCAGCCTTGCAGCAGCACGGACGCCTTCTGTCCTCAGCACAGCCCAGAAAGTGCTCTTCACTCAGGCCATGATGTGAATGTGCCTGCAGGTGGGCCTCTGTCAGGGCCCCCAGGCACTTTGTGCCCTAAAGATGGACACCGTGGGGTCCTGACCCTAGCTGCCCAGGGACCACTGTATGCCCTGGAAATGGACACCATGAGGCATTTGACTATTAGTTCATCTGCACAAAGTTCTCCATAGGCAAAAAGCCACCCATCCTCCACCACTCTCCTTTACCTTTTAACAGGATGAGGGTGCAGGCCGTGACACACTCTGTCGATGTCCCCCACCCCAGCTCTCACACAGGCCTGTGGACCCCACTAAGCAGGCTGGATGCCAGGCCCTGGACAGTGGACTGTGAGCTCCCATCCAAAGTGTGAGACCTGATGTCATCAAAAGCTGGGTCCTGCAGCTGCCTAGATCCTCCCCAAAGCCTCCTGGGCTGTTGTTGACCAAGACTGTTTCACAGGGAACCCTCCCTGATGACGCAGTCTGCAGCGTGGCCACATCCTGACTCTAGGGCACTGGGAAATGCATATTTATTTGCTCGAATTTTCCAAAGAATTCACAAAAGGGGAAATAATACAGTTTGCGGCTCCAATTTGGCTGAAGATTCAACCAGAACACTTTTTTGGCCTAAGTTTTTTAAAGGTCCAGGAATACTTTTCCTACTCTATAGGCACTCCCAGCACAGGTGCACCATGCCAGACGGAGCCCCACGGTTTACATGCATGACGGGTTTCGGCCTCCCAGCCCCACCAGGACAGACTGAGTCAGCAGTGCCTAGGAGTGAATGCCAAGCCCTGCTCCACACACGGGACCTCAGGGCAAGACCCTCCAGTCACTGCGCTGTGAGGATGGATGGGCAGCCCCGGAGCCAGGCCTGGCGCCACGAGCGCCCAGCAGGTCTCCACTATTACTTATTTCTTCTTAGGGGAAGAAATTCTAATCTCCCCACAGGAGCTTAAGTAAATACGAAAAATACACTTTGAACACTGGCAAAAGGACAAAAACAGATAACTGATGTACACAAGACTGTAGAAAGCAGAAAGAATAAGGGAGAATTACACTCTCCAATAAGCAAAAGAAAACTAAAGCTGGGGACCATAATTGGCTATAAAAATGACACACATCCCAGGATAGGGCGGTGAGGTTACAGTTGTATTATATAGTGTGATATTATAAATTTGGATTTCATGGTTTTACTGTATCATAGTGTTATAATACAATATAAAACTCACTTATGTCTGGGCATGATGGCTCATGTCTGTAATCCCAGCACTTTGGGAGGCCAAGGTGGGCAGATTACCTGAGGTCAGGAGATTGAGACCAGCCTGGCCAACATGGTGAAACCTCGTCTCCACTGAAATACAAAAATTAGTCGGGCGTGGTGGTGCATACCTATAATCCCAGCTACTCAGGAGGCTGAGGCAGAAGAATTGCTTGAGCCCGGGAGACAGAGGTTGCAGTGAGCCAAGATTGCGCCATTGCACTCCAGCCTGGCTGACAAAGGAAGACTCTGTCAAAAAAAAAAAAACAAACAAACAAACAAACAAAAAAACTAGTATAGCTTATTATTATGCCATATTTATTTACTCTATAAGCTTTAAATATATTATAAACTTAGAATATTCATTCCATTCAACCCAGTAATTTCATTGCTAGGAATTTTTCCAGTTAAATATTCAGAATTATGCACAGTGATTTGTGTATAAGAATGGTCCTCTTGGTGTTATTTGTAATATCAAATAATTGAAAAGCAAAATATCTGATTATTAACTGATTAAATAAACGGTAGTTGGGAATACAGAGGCAGACTGGCTTGGAGGGGCCCTTTAAAGGAGGGTATGTCCTGGTCATCACTGTGTACAAGGTGCACCCACTCAGCAAGTGCAGGCAGGAGGCAGACAGGCTGGGGTGGAAAAGGGCAGGTCCCTAGTGAAGCCCCACCTTCAGGCTGGGGAAGGCCTGAAGCCTGGGGGCCGGGACAACAGCCTCATGGACCGCAGGGGGCGCTTGTTCTTTTTCCTGGGCCCGCCCATGGCCACCCATGGACCAATCAGCACACACTTCCTCCCCTCTGAGGCCCATAAACACTCTGGACTCAGCCAGACTTAGGGAGAACCAGACAACCAGCCTGCAGAGAGGAGTTACTGAACGAAGTCTGAATGATGGGGAAGAGTGAACCACAAGCAGGAGAAACCATGAACTACGTGGTGTGATCTGAGAGGCATGTACCAGCCTCAGAATAGCGCTCTTGGAGCAGGCAACTTGGAATCCATTGTGCATTGCTTGCAGTAATTCACTCTGCCAAGCAAACCATTAACAATGCAGCACAAATTATGTGATCCAATTACTCACCTAGCAAGGATATTAAGTGATGAAATTTAGGACAGCCACTTTTTGATCATAAGAACTGGGGAAAAGGGAAAGTTCAGCTCATCTAACATGAGTGGTTTTATTATAATGCAAACAACTGACACATTTTGACTTCCAGCTGGGCGTCTCTCCTTAGAAATCTTCCCCTGGATATCCCATCCTGTATGCAGCATCTTCTTCCCCTTGCATAGGACTCCCAGCTGGGCATCTCTCCTTAGACATCTTCCCCTGGATATCCCATCCTGTATGCAGCATCTTCTTCCCCTTGCATAGGACTCCCAGGTAGGCGTCTCTCCTTAGAAATCTTCCCCTGGATATCCCATCCTGTATGCAGCATCTTCTTCCCCTTGCATAGGACTCCCAGCTGGGCATCTCTCCTTAGACGTCTTCCCCTGGATATCCCATCCTGTATGCAGCATCTTCTTCCCCTTTCATAATGAAAGAAGGTCAGTTCATCAGGAAAGCATAACAATCTCAAACGTGCATGCACCTGATAACAGAGCTTCAAGATACATGAAGCAAAATTAACTGAAAAGAAATAGATCAACATGGTTGAGGTTTTAATGCACGTCTCTCTGTGTCATTGATAAAGCAGACTAAGAAAATCTGTAAGAATATAGAACATTCAAAAAATAATATTAACTAACAATATTAACCAAGTTGACCTAATCAGCACACACAGAACATTTCACCCAACGACTGCAGAATCCATATTTTTTTTCAAGTGCACATGAACATTCACCAAAATGGACCACATACTAGACAATAAATCAAGTCCTGATAAATTCCAGAGGAATGAAACGATACAGAGTAGGCTCTCTGACCATAATTAAATTGCACTAGAAATTAATAACATAAAAATGCCAAATATTTGAAGTTAAGTAATGCATACCTAAATACATCAAAGAAGAAATCACAAGAGAAATTTCAAAATCTGTTGAGCTGAACGCGAAGAAAAACACATCAAAATTTGTAGGATGCAACTAAAGGAGTCCTTGCAAGAAAATTTGTAGCTTAAAATATAGATATTAGAAGGGAAAAAAGATTAGAAAAATTAGTTCATTTTGTTGGAAATACATTTGAAAATATTTAATTCCATGAGAAAAAATCAAAGCCTAATTTTTTTTTTACATGAAGTCTCGCTCTGTTGCCCAGGCTGGAGTGCAGTAGCACAATCTTGGCTCACTGCAGCCTCCCCATCCTGGGTTCAAGAGATTTCTCGTGCCTCTCAGCCTCCCCAGTAACTGGGATTACAGGCGTGTGTCACCACACCTGGCTAATTTTTGTATTTTTTGTAGAGACAGGGTTTCACGATGTTGGCCAGGCTGGTCATGAAATCCTGACCTCAAGTGATCCACCCGCCTCACTCTCCCAAAGTGCTGGGATTACAGGCATGAGCCACCACGCCTGGCTGCAAAACCTTATTTAAAGTGAAGCAATGATCTGTTCATCAATAGGGTCTCTGGGCTCTTCCTGTCTGGCATCACACAAGATGCTTGTTGCTATAGCAACCACTAGGGCAGGTGAAATAATAACTGAGGGCTCTTCCACAGAGAAAAATTTTCAGGTTTTGTTTTTTAGGAGCTCTTTTCATTCAGATCATTCTGTTCTCAAATGGCATACAGATCTGGCTTGACGCCAATGTCAAATGAGGCAAACATTTTCCACCCACACTATCTGCCCACGCTTCCTCTCCCAGTTGGTGAGATCATGGACTCACTGTTCCCCCGAGTGAGGAACGGCACCAGACCCCCAAGATCCTCACAGTGGTGCCACAGTGATTGGAGTTCTGCGGGGACCCAGGGAAACATGCTTTCTTCATGGGCTACTCAGCTCTGCAGATGCTCTTGTCAGTAAAAATCAGCCCCAGGCCCCTGAATACATATTAGGAAAGGAATGACAGAGACACAAAAAAGGGGACAAGACCCCCACAATAAGGGGGACAAAACAGAGACACAATCGGAGAAATGAGACCGAGACACAGTGGGGGTGATGAGACAGACACACAATGCGGGGGGTGAGACTGAGATACAATGGTGGGGGTGAAACTGAGACACAATGGGGGGGTGAGACTGAGACACAATGGGGGGGTGAGACTGAGACACAATGGGGGGGCTGAGACAGACATAATGTCGGGGGTGAGACTGAGACACAATGGGGAGTTGAGACAGACACAATGGGGGGTGAGACAGAGATACAATGCGGGGGGTGAGACAGAGACACAATGGGGGGTGAGACAGACACAATGAGGAGTTGAGACAGACACAATGGGGGGTGAAACTGAGGCACAATGGGGAGTTGAGACTGAGACACAATGGGGATGACAGATGGGATGAGAGAGACAAAGTGTGGGGGGTGAGACTGAGACACAATGGGGGAATGAGATAGACACAATGTGGTGGGTGAGAGAAACAATGAGGGGGTGAGACTGAGACACAATGTGGGGGTTAGACTGAGACACAATGAGGGGGTGAGACTGAGACACAATGGGGAGTTGAGACAGACACAATGGGGGATGAGACTGAGACACAATGGGGGGGTGATACTGAGACACAATGAGGGGGTGAGACTGAGACACAATGAGGGGGTGAGACTGAGACACAATGGGGGGTGAGACTGAGACACAATGGGGAGTTGGGACAGACACAATGGGGGAGCTAAGGCTGAGACACACTGTAGTGATGACACAGACACAGTGGAGGGGATGAGATTGAAGCATAAAGGGGACAGAAGCCGAGACATGATGGGTGAGGGGTTGAGACTAGACAGAATGTGGAGGAGGGTGAGACTGAGAAACCATGTCAGAAACCACAAGCTAAATCAAAAGGGAAACAGTAATATGGAAAAATATATGCAAGACATATGAAAAGGAGTTAGTATTCCTATGGTTCAATCAGTAAGAGAAACACCAAGAGTCTAACAGATAATAGGCAAATTACATAAATTTCAATCCAAAAAAAACACAAATAAAAATGCTTAAGAAATATTCAAAAATTGTTCAACTTCACAAATAGGTAATGCGTTTGTATTTTTATTCTCCAATGCTTAAAATGATTTGTAAAATTAAGTAATATTGGATTCTAGCCATACGTGGAATGTTGCTAATCAAAGTTAAATTGACCCAGAATTTCAGGAAAGCAGCTTTGGCAAAATACAGCATTACTTTAAAAATGTTCATGTACTTTTTACTAGATAATTTCACCTAAGAACCTACCGTAAGCAAATAATCCCACTTTTAAACAAATATTTATGTACAACAATGCACATCTTAGCAAAAGCTGAATACAGTAGGACAGAGAATGACTACATCACTGAATGTCCATTTCCTGGGATAAAATTTGACCATGACAGAGATGTTTATGAATTTATGATGATAAAAGATAATGCATATGGGATTGTGTGAAAACCAGCACATAAATTTCATATAAGAATCCTTTATTCAAACAAAATGCATTAAAATACTAAAAATACACAAAATGTTAAAGTGGTTATTCGTAGGGGGCAAGAACTATTCAATCATTTTCATGAATTCTTCTTTCTTTCTCTAACTAACAAGTGCTAAGTACCATCTCCTACCAGGCAGGCCCCTGGGGCACTGGGCACACAAAAGTGAACAGAGAAAACCCTTGCTCAGTGCCGCTCACACTCCAGTCAGGGAAGACAAACAGTAAAACATCAATGAACACACACAGTAATGCAGAAAGGAAAGTGCCGCAAACATCTTTAGAAATTAGAGACACAAAGCCATTTCCAGCAGGAAAATGGAGGTTCACCCAACTGATTACAACCCGAAGGAAAAATGCAATGAAGAAAGTGGAAATAGAAATGTGTGAAAGCCTGGCCTACACACAATCCCTTATCCTATAAAGAATACAGCTGCGCAGAAATGAAGCTCCTGCCTTTTTTGTGGGGGATCGATGTCATTATGAATCTTCTCTTTCCTGTAAGACACCACTGTCTACCCCGAAGTGCTCTAACAATTGGAATAATGATTATGAAACATTTGTCACAATTATCATTCGATGTGTGTTTGATACATTTTAGCCACCAGCACACTTTTAAGTGGAAATAAAATCTTATCATTTTAATGTGATCAAAATAATTTGCCTCTTATGAACTTACTCCCAAACAAGAGTTCACTTTCAGACTTTGGCTTTCAGACAATTTTAGGCTTCACTCTGACAGCGACTCACCTATCACGTCCTCCCCTGGCATAGGCACAACCATGAGGAGAGGCTGTGGTTAGGGTTGTCATCCTTCAGTTCCGTCCATTTTTGCTTCAATCATTTTGATGGTCTTATCAGGGGCATAAATGTTTATAATTGTCTATCTTTTTTGCTGTATGGACACTTTTATTCATATATCATGTCCTTCTTTGTCTCTTGTAACTTTTTTGATTTTGAGTCTGTTTTGTCTGGTATTAGTATAGCCACCTCTGCTCTCTTTTAGTGACTGTGTGGAACATCTTTTCCACACTTGCACTTTCAAACTATATGTGTCTTTGGATCTAATGTGGGTCTCTTGTAGACAGCATAGAGTTAGATCATGATTTTTCTGATCTGTTCTGCCTACCTCTATCTTTTTATTGGAGAGTTTAAGCCATTTACATTTAAAGTAGTTATTGATAAGAAAGGTCTTACTTATCTCAATATGATGTTTTAAATTATCAATAGGTTAACTTATCTGTTAAAGGACACATCTCAGATTGCGTCTAAAAACAAAATCCAACCATGTGCTACTTGTAAAAGTCACACCGTCACTGTGGCCCTGAGGGGCGCAACAGGTTCCCTAACACCAGAAGCACCCCAGTCTTAACCAGGGATGCACAGCAGTTCAGCCTGGAATTCAGCCTGGAGTCCACACTTCAGAGATGAGCCTGACCCATGGCACAAGGGCCTGATCATGCTCACAGCTTCCTGATCAGCATGAAGAATGCTGGATATGAGCTCTGCTGCCGAAAATCACGGTATTCAAGACCTGTGTCAAGGCTGATAGTTGTTCAGCTCTTCCTCCTAGATAAGAATCTAGGAGGCTGGGTGCGGTGGCTCACAAATATAATCCCAGCACATCGGGAGGCCAAGACAGGAGGAATGCCTTAGCCTAAGAATTTGAGACCAGCCTGGGCAACATGGCCATACTCTGTCTCTACAAAAAAGTTTTAAAAATTAGCCGGGCGTGGTGTCATGCACCTGTAGTCCCAGCCACTCAGGAGGCGGAGGTGAAAGGATCCCTTGAACCCAGTAGGTCGAGGCTGCAGTGAGCCGTGGTTGTGCCGCTAGGTGCCCTGGGTGACAAAGTGAGATCCTATCTCTAAAGAATAAATGAGTAAATAAGAATCTAGGGAAGCGTCTGTCTCTGTTAGGAAAGTCACACCAGGCTTAAACCCTATGTCCAACTGTGAACTCAGGGAATCCTGGTGCTGGGTCGGGAGAATCAGTGAGCACGGCCCCAAAAACATAGTCACAGGAATTTTGACAAACCTTCCACGCAGGGTGCAGCCAGGACGCATAGGAGGACGAGGAGCTGGGGGTCCCGGCAGCCCCTGAGGGAGCTGTGTGCCTGTTCTTGCGCCTGCTAACAAACGCATCCAACACATCCACGCGTGCGCAGAAGCTGGCCTGAGGCCCCCTTCACCACAGTGCACGTGTGGGAGGGTGGGGAATGGTCACCCACCCCAACTTTCCCACGCTGTGCTGTGGCCCCAAGGCATGGGACTTGCCCTGGGCAGCCGGGGAGCTGGGGAGTCGGGGACAGCGTCTGTCTGCTGGGACATTTTCCAGGGACGCCCTCTCAGCCTCATGTCTCACAGGTGCAAAGTGACTTGAGTGGGACCCTCTCAGGGTCTGGCCTCAGGGGCTGTCGGATGTGAGCCTCCTCCTTGGGCCAGCACCAGCAGTGGGTCTCTCTCAGGCCCCTCCCACGTCCTTTGTTCTTTATTCCTTGTAAAACTAATCCCAGCCCAGAGCACTAATCAAAGCTGCGTGGTTAGACCCAAGGGCTGTGTGCAGCCACTGGAGAAAGGACTCACAGCAGCACGGAAGACGGGGTCGATTTCTGCAGAGCCTGCCCCACGTCACCAGCTGACAGCGTTGGAATGCAGCCATCGCTCACCGACGGGAAAGGCCCGACAACGTTCCTGAGTGGAGACTCAATTAATTGCTGGTTTATTTTTCCACTTAAGCATCTAATGATTACTAATTGTTATTGAAAAATTATAAACTGTAGCTTCTCAGACATCTGCTTTTGGAGCAGGAGGGATGACAGCTTCAGTCTGTGTGCCCCGTTTACCAAAATAGCAGAGCCACATCCGAAAAGAGAAGGCTCTGGCATGAGAACGCGTGCTCTCCTGCGAGCTGCTGCAGCTCTGCATTCCCTGAGACGACAAAATTCAACTCCTGGGGTTTGAAGAACTGCAGGAGAGGAAGCAGAGGGCTGCTCTGCCTCAATTTGAGTATCTGGTGAGCGACCGAGCCCTCCGTGGCACAGCAGGGCAGGCAGGGGTGGAGGCTCTGGCCTCCGGGAGGGTCTCCAAGCAGCTTCTGTGCTGCAGGCCTCGTTTTCCCGCTGGCAGTCAGCTTTGTCCTTTTTGTGTTTCCCTAAAAAACTGCTCACAACTAAACAAGGGGCAGATCTCAGGATGACGGCCCTCGGGAAGCTCCAAGGCTCGGAGCACCGCCGGCCCTCATCCCCCACCCGCGACAGCAGCCTCCTCCCATAAATACAATTTACAAAAGAAGAAAGGAAAAAAAAGGAATGGAAAAAGGAAGAAAGGGAGGAGGGAGAGACAAGAGAAGGGAGAGGGAGAAGGGAGAGAGGGGAGGAGGGAGGAGGGAGAGACAGAGGAGGGAGAGGGGAGAGAAAGAAGGGAAGGTCTTCATTTAAAAAATAACCTCGGCTTACTCATAAAATCATTGTGTTTTATCGGTAAACCCACCACAACATGATTCTGTGAGAGCCAGGACTTGCTCCTTACCCGCAGTTGTGAGTACTGACACACAGGAGAGGCTCTGGGACTTCTGCTGAATTAATTGCACATTTGAAGATTTGAAACGCAGAGAGGAAAGGCAGACGCCCCTGCCTGAATCCCTCACTCTGAAAGCCCTCAGGCATCTCTCCTGTATCAGCCACGGAAATCCTTGTACTCAAGCAGGCACTTCTGTGGCCTGCCAGGTTCTGAAGGACCCGCAGCCTGGGGAAGGAGAGAGCTGGGGAGCACCTGGCCCTGGTCCTGTTCTCTCCGACCCTCCAGGACACAGGGTGGGCCCCTGACCCAAACTCGGTCAACCATGGAGATGCGCAGCCTGCAGTCCCACAGATGGGGTCCTCGCACTGGCCCTGCACTGGAACCACCTGCAGGTTTGCAAGAGGAAGCCCAGCTCCCCGCCTCTGGATGTCCTGCTTGGTTGGGCCCGGCTCAGCGTTTGCATCAGAATTCCCAAGCTCTCCAGGTGACTGTCACGTGTAGTCTGAACCAGGCTCCACGGGCTGCCACTCTCAGGACCACCTGAGCTTCCTCCATCCTTCATGTCGACCTCTCATGTCGAACACACAGACGTCCACCTGAGGGAACCATGCGAAACCCAAGTTCAACAAGGAAGCGGCGTCCCTCCGCTGCCCTTGCTGTGGGGAAGCGAGGGAGGTGCCCAGCCCATCCTGACCTAGGTAACCTCATTCAAACCCACTTTCTTCTAATCTTAGGAAGTCCTAGCCCTAAAAGTAAGTAACCTCGATTCTGTTCAAATGTTGTTTAAATACTTTCCTAGAATTTGGGGCTGTTGATTTTCAGATTAATATGTCCCATTCTGGGAAGATAAATCATTGCTGATCCTACAGAAATAATCATAAAACCATTTTTCTCATGCAGGGTTTGGCCTGTATTAAGGGCTGTGCAATCACTCAACACAGACTCTGCAGAACACTTTCTGGAACAGCCTGTTTCATAGAAGCGCAGAGCAGGGGAGATGCAGCTCCTTCTCCCATGGAGCTGACTTCTTGGGTGTCCAGAGGCACGGTCAATAGAAAGAGTGACCCCGTCTTACTTCCGTGTTGCTGTTCCGAATACACTGTTTAATGGTCAGTTGCCACCTTAACAAATGAAGTGAACCCCGAAAGTCAGAAGACTGGCTCCAAGTCACACAGGTGTGAGAAGAGGCCCCAACCCCGAGCTCAGCTTCACACACCCAAGCAAGCGGTCACTCCTCTGACCACAGGGCCTCTTTGCCGATGTACTGGGGAAGTCTGGCTTATCAAAGCAAAACAATAAAGTGTGTAAATCCTTTAGTTTTACACACAGAATACATATCTACATAAAAGTATCTTTCCAGTTTACTTGCCCATTATCTACAGAATGTTTTTAAAGTTACTTCATTTTCACAATTTGCTGTGTATGCATCACAATCCTCCTGAGAAACAGAAGCAGTAGGCAATAGAGATAGAAAGAAAGAGCTATGGGTAAGCAGGTACAGATGTAGACATGGATTAGATACAGGCTAGAGTGAAAGAGAGCTACAGATACACAGGTGCAGATGTAGACATGGATTACATACAGGTTAGAGAGAGAGCTACAGGTACACAGGTACAGATATAGACACGGATTAGATACAGGCTAGAGACAGAGAGAGAGAGCTACAGATACACAGGTGCAGATGAAGACATGGATTAGATACAGGCTAGAGAGAGGGAGAGAGAGAGAGCTGCGAATACACAGGTATAGATGTAGACATGGATTACATACTGGCTAGAGAGAGAGAGAGAGAGCTACCGATACACAGGTGCAGATGTAGACATGGATTAGATACAGGCTAGAGAGTGGGAGAGAATGAGCTATGGGTACATAGGTATAGATGTAGACATGGATTAGATACAGGCTAGAGAGAGAGAGCTACATGTACACAGGTACACAGGTGCAGATATAGACACAGATTAGATATAGGCTAGAGAGAGATAGCTACAGATACACAGGTGCAGATGTAGACATGGACTAGATACAGGCTAGAAAGAGGGAGAGAGCTACAGGTACACAGGTATAGATGTAGACATGGAGTAGATACAGGCTAGAGAGAGAGAATGAATTTTTTCAAGGAATAGGCTCATGTAATTATAGCACTGACAAGTCCAGCCTCTTGGGCTGGGCCACAGGCTGGATGCCATGGCAAGACATCTAGTTTATCATCTTGAGGCCGAATTCCTTGACCTTTAGGGAAACCTCAGTGTGAGTTTAAGGCCCCTCTGCTGATTGGATGAGGCCACCTGTATTCATGGAGAACGTCTCTTTCACTTAAAATGAGCAGATGGAGGTGCAAGCCACACCCACCATACACCTGCCCAGCACCCGAGGGCTGGGTGTTTGGCCAAGCGGCCAGGCAGTGTAGCCCGACACACAAAGCCTTCCACCCACACTGTGCCACACAGGGCAGAATTGATCTCACTTGACAGTAATGCTGTTATAGACTCATGGTTTCAGGACAAGGGGAGCCCTGGGGACCGACTACTCCAGACCAGAAATCTGAGGCCCAAAGCCTGGTGCCCCACACCCAAATCTCCCTGGTCTTCAGTGCTTTGATTCCCCGGGTTTCTGGGGTCATCTGTGTTTCCCTCCACCACGCTGGTCCCTACATCACACTGGTCACTACAGGATTTCCCGTGTTTGTGTTTCAATCTGGGAAGTGGAACACAGGTGGTAAAACCCATGACAGGAACACAGGGGTTGACACATCCACATGGTGCCTGTGGCGCCATCAGGATCACGTTCTCCCCTGAGGGAAGCCTCAGTTCATTCTGGGCAGGAGAGAGGCGCTCTGATGGCCCAGAAGGCAGCCTCCACCCCAGGTATGCCATGACCCACCCTAATGAGCCAGGCCCGGAAGCTCCCACCTCCGGCCG
The DNA here is from genome assembly GCF_028885655.2 of Pongo abelii. Lineage (NCBI taxonomy): Eukaryota > Metazoa > Chordata > Mammalia > Primates > Hominidae > Pongo > Pongo abelii. The sequence continues at coordinate 156,621,022 of NC_071991.2, read as the reverse complement.
ACGCTGCACTGGCCACTTTACCTGCCAGCTCTCCAGAAAGAAAATGTGGTCTCATGATCTCTGTTTCAGCACTCGGAGTAACTGGATTTACTTTGAATTGACTGAGCCGGGAGCCCTGGAGTCAGACGACACCCAGCCCAGGCACCGGCTGCGTGACGTTTTCTCCCAGCCTCTCATCCATGTGAGTGGCGGGACGGGCTTGGGTCGCCTCAACCGCCTCCCTCCACCACCTCAAACCAGGAGGCGGCTGAGGGCGGGAGGTGTGCCCCACCCCTGGGATGACCCGGTGAACTCTCTCCCATCAGAGGCAGGGGTGAGGGGAGCCCTCGGCCACCAAGCGGGTGCACCTTAAATCCCATTCTTCCAGTGTCTGTTCCCACTCATGTATGCTGCAAAAATGCATAGACTTTAGATGAATAAATGAAGAAACAAACTGACTCAGTTCCCTTTGACAAATCAGTCAACAGTCTGAAAAACTTCATGGGACTTTCTTGTTTTCTTGTATTTCTTGTTCTTTTCCAGTTAACTTTTCCAGATCAAGGGACCGTTTAGGAGCATAATCACCCTTCAGTCTGGGCCTCCCTAGCTGCACCTCTGGCTGATGGCTCCCACGCATATCTGCCCCAAAGTGCTCTCAGGGAGATAGCCAGCCCTGCCAGCCAGAAACGCCCTTTGCGTTCCTGCCTCAGGGCAGAACCCCCAATCTGCTCCTTCAGGAACCCACACGGGCAGCAGGCCGGGTGCTCAGCCCACCCACAACTGTGCCACTGCCAGAGAGGCTGAGAGCCCATAGCTCATGCTGCCTGGGACCCTGCACCCTGGGCCCAACACAGCCTCCCACAAGGGCAGGTCCAGGCTCCAGCCACACCAGCCCTCAGGCACACCCTCACCCCTCCACACAGAAGGTCCAGCCCCAAGTACAAGCCCCAGCCCCACTCCTTGTGCGTCCCACAGCTGCAGGTTTTGATACCTCTTCAGCCTCTCCAGCAGGCTCCAAGCTCCTTGAGGCAAGGAGGAGGCTATCACAAGAGCCATGCCCACTGTGGGGACTTGACAGGTGTGTGCTGCTGAGGAGGAGAAGGTTGGCTGCGGGAGGCATCTCCTTCAGGCTCTAAATGGAGGGAGAAAACCCCTGAACAGTGGAGTCTGTTGATTCACATGCTGAGACCCAGGATCCCAGAAATTCAAGGGACAGCTTTTGACGCACCGGACCTGCTACCGTGGCAAACTCCTGAATCTCCACCCAATTAAAAAAAACCAGGCCTAGAGAAACCATATGATGCTCTGTCTCATCCCAGGTTAGTCCAGGGCCCAAATGGTGCACCAGACCGTGCACCCACAAATTCCCTTCAGAGGAGGCCCTAAGCGCCCTGGGCTGAGACCTCCCGCACACGCCTGTCATCCTGCGGGCTTCATGGGGAGACATCTAAACTTGAAGGTGAGTGGCGGGAACCTCATTCCGTATCTCTTCATCAAGGACAAGAGGTTTACAGAGAGATTTTCCTCCACGGGGTTTCTGCTTTCAGATGGCATGTGCTCACCTCTGAGGCTACCATGAGGTTTGGAACCCAACAGGGGCAGGTGGTCTTCCCAGGCCCCGTCCCCAGCCAGCACGTGTGTCCAGCCCAGTGAGGGTATCAGCCCACTACATGTGCAAGCCAGCTGCGACCAGCTCCTGCAGGGCAGGCATGCAGATGAATGCCCCCTTGGTCTTCAAAGATGAGAGCCATGTATCATTAACCCAAAAAGTCAATTCTTCACTTAGCAGAAGGGTGAAGCAGACATTCCAGACTGCAAAATAATTTCAAACAAAACCAAGGATATGCACCAGGATATTCCAGCTGCAGCAGGAGCTGCAGGAAGAAGATGGAAGAGTCTAGAATGAGAGCCAGCTTCATGCCAGAGCTTCACAAACCTGTGGTTGTGGCTGACTTTTTTGCTGTTGTTGTTCGTCTCACAGGACATATGGCATTTTCCATCTGAAGAGTGGCCTCTTGGGAAGGCAGAAGGGTCCACTGGACACACTTCTCCCACATCTGGCCCCAAGCCCCTCTCGCAGTGGGGGGTGCCCCACCTCCCGGAGACAGCTTCCTCCCGCACCGAGGCACTGGTCTCGAGGGAGATGCCCAGGACATCCACAGCGCAGAAGGGAGGGAACATCCCTGATCTCGGGTCCATTTAGACAATGACTTGATATTTGTGTGACTGGCACCTACATTCAGCAAAGCGGCCGGGAGGTCCAGGAAGAAACTGCCGAGGGCAGCTTCCACACAAACGGACCGCAAGAGGGAAAGGTCTGCAGCCAGCTGTCCAGCGACCTTGCACCCCAGCTCTTTAGAAAGAGGTCCACCAGCACCCCACAAGGAAGCCTGTCCCTCCCCAGTCCCCCCACAGCGACCTTGCACCCCAGCTCTTTAGAAAGAGGTCCACCAGCACCCCACAAGGATGCCTGTCCCTCCCCAGTACCTCCCCAGCAACCTTGCGCCCCAGCTCTTTAAAAAGAGGTCCACCAGCACCCCACAAGGATGCCTGTCCCTCCCCAGTCCCTCTCCAGCAACCTTGCACCCCAGCTCTTTAGAAAGAGGTCCACCAGCACCCCACAAGGACGCCTGTCCCTCCCCAGTCCATCCCCAGCAACCTTGCACCCCAGCTCTTTAGAAAGAGGTCCACCAGCACCCCACAAGGATGCCTGTCCCTCCCCAGTCCCTCCCATGGGGTTTTCACTGTCCTCATCCACAGGAACAACTGATGACATCTCACATTTTGCAAATTCCTGAGTGGGGCCCACTGTGGGCTTAGCGGAAAACATGCTGGGCTGAAAGTCAGAAGGTTGGATTCTGTTACCAGTGTGATTCCTTTCTTTCAGGGAATCGTGAAATATACAACCAAAGGAGTTTAATTTGTAAACAGTAAACCTGTTCAGCGAGCAAGGAATTTCAGAACTCTTTAGGGCCGTGCTGTTTGGTTTGAGAGATGAGGTCACTGTAGCTAAACCCTGGCCCTGGGCATGAGCTTGTGTCAAGGGAGACCCTAAGCAAATGGTCAAAATGTGCCTGTTTACCGATCCATTAAACAGCAACACTGCCACTTCCTACCTACTTAGTGGAACTCAAACATCTGAGAGAACACTTCGGAATACAGACGCCATTCTCAAAATTGAAGTTTTTCTTTGTTGACCAGGAGCATACTAAAGGGACCTGCCTAATTTTTACAGATGGCCAGGTCCTGAGACAGCCAGATGTCCCCTGGACTGGCTGGAAGGGAGGATCCCAGAGCCCACAGGGGTGTGGGAGTGACCGGGATGACCACTGCATGTAACCTAGGCAGGGAGGCCAGGTACAAGGCCGCACACCAGGAGTGGGGAGCAGAGCTCCCAGGTCCTTGGGCAGCTGACAGTTTTCAGTCAGCACCAGCTCAAAAACCTCACACTGGCCTGACATGGAAATTGTGATGGAACAAAACTGTGTACACTTGGCCCGCACAGGAGACTGGATGTCCACTCTGAGGTCTGCAGTGATGGAAGGGAAGGAGTGTATCTCATCCCACACAGGAGACCGGACGTCCACTGTGAGGTCTGCAGTGATAGAAGGGAAGGAGTGTATTCTCATCCCACACAAGAGACCGGACGTCCACTGTGAGGTCTGCAGCGATGGAAGGGAAGGAGTGTATCTCATCCCACACAGGAGACCGGACGTCCACTGTGAGGTCTGCAGTGATAGAAGGGAAGGAGTGTATCTCATCCCACACAGGAGACCGGACGTCCACTGTGAGGTCTGCAGCGATAGAAGGGAAGGAGTGTATCTCATCCCACACAGGAGACCGGACGTCCACTGTGAGGTCTGCAGCGATGGAAGGGAAGGAGTGTATCTCATCCCGCACGGGAGACCGGACGTCCACTCTGAGGTCTGCAGTGATGGAAGGGAGGGCGTGTATTCTCATCCCACACAGGAGACCGGACGTCCACTGTGAGGTCTGCAGCGATGGAAGGGAAGGAGTGTATCTCATCCCACACAGGAGACCGGACGTCCACTGTGAGGTCTGCAGTGATAGAAGGGAAGGAGTGTATTCTCATCCCACACAGGAGACCGGACGTCCACTGTGAGGTCTGCAGCGATGGAAGGGAAGGAGTGTATCTCATCCCACACAGGAGACCGGACGTCCACTGGGAGGTCTGCAGTGATAGAAGGGAAGGAGTGTATTCTCATCCCACACAGGAGACCGGACGTCCACTGTGAGGTCTGCAGCGATTGAAGGAAGGGCGTGTATTCTCTTCCCGCATGGGAGACCGGATGCCCACTCTGAGGTCTGCAGCGATGGAAGGGAGGGCATGTGTTTGCAGGGTGCCAAGCAGGAGGGTGGGGCAGCTCCGCCTAAGTCCTGAACTCCCCACTGGCTGCAGAGAAGGGTTCTAAAGGCAGCAGCGAATTTCAGGAAAGCAGAAGCTGCAGGCAAAGTCGTCAATCAGGACGTTGGGGGTACACGTGGGTTTTGACCTAAAAGGGTGGGAGATCTCAAAGTGAGGACTTAGGGGTCATCAGAGGATTCAAGGATTTCCTGATTTGCAGTTGGTTAAGGTAGAGCAGCTTTGTTTAAAAGTTGGGGTCAGCAGAGAAAATGTTAACCGACTCAGGGGTGTGGCTCCCTCCAAGCCCCTCAAGAAGAAATTTAGACCCAAAGAACAGTGATCAGAGGTCAGCCTCCCGTTCCCCCCATCTAAGGTCTCTTCGTGGGGGTCCGCAGTGGGGTCTGGGCTTCTGAAAGGCAGCTCGGGGACATGTGTGAAGATGGGATCTTTAGAGTCTACAGAGAAACAAACGTCTCTGGACTCATTCCCCTGGCTGCTGACTTGGGCTGCCCGTACCTTCTTGCTTCAAGTTGTTCATTTACGGGCGAGCTGGATTCCCCTTGAAGGAACTCTTTGCAGGGGGCTGGGGGACAGCAGGCCTCTAAAAAGGGAGTCCCTGCTCCCTCTCAAAATGAACCCCTCCATCCTTGGAGGGACTGTGAACTTTAACGTCCACACTCATGGGCTGGCTCCGCAGGCCTTGAGGTGTCTGGGGACAGCCCCCCTTCCCCACCGCCTGGGGCCGGCCCCTCCTCCGCACCCTGGGCAGAAAGAACGCGATGCTGTCATCCTCAACACGTGGCTCGGGCAAAGGATTTGAAATGGAGAGTTTTCAAGAATTATTTTTAATAAAATAAACCCTGAGGTCAGAGACTGGACATGTCAGGCCCCGGGGCAGAGACAATTTACAGTCTTTGGTGCCTAAAGAAAGGTCAGAGAAATTCCAGGGCTGCCCTCCCTCCACAGGAGGTCACGTTTCATCGCCAAGGAGGCCCCTTCTGCGGCTTGTGGGCTCTTTAAAGACCACACCCCTGCCCGTGCCTGCGTCAGAGCCCAGGTCCCCCGCTCTGCCCCCACCAGCTGCTGCCCTTGGGCCTGGCACTCTCCCCAGGAACGCCTGTGAACGGTACTGTCAGCTCATCTCCCTGGGCTTCTAGTCAGAAAGGCTGGTGTGCAGAGGCTCAGAGGCCACCTGTGCTATTTAAACATCGCAGTCAACTCTCCTTTGCCTGTTCCCATAGAAAACAAGGTCTAACAGTCATCTCCTTCCCCTAAAATAAGCAAAGTGACATTGCAGACCGTGTATACTACCTATTGTGTGTATGCACACATGAGCATGACCGGTCACCGAGGCACAAAGCGTTTAAGAAGGCCCTGCTCAGGCCCAGCTCATGCTGGGGTCAGAGGTGGGGACCCTTTCATAGCAGCCCCCGCCGGGAAGTGCCAGCCAACTAGTGGCCAGATTTCTGAGTCTCACAGACATGAAAAGTCTGAAAGGGTTGCCTGTTGTTTTATTTTGGCCGGTAAAGGCTCAAAATAGGAATGACCAGCTTTTATCAACAATATTTCAAAAGGATTTTTTTTAAGGACTCTCTGTTGAAAACATTTCTGTTTAGAGGTGGAGAATCTCTTGTCTAGAATTATCTCATCCCCTGAGAATAAGAAGCAGCACCTAGCGGAAACCCCAGACCCCGCCAAGGGTCTGCCATGCCCACTGCAGGCGTGGCACGGCGTGTGCACCAAGGGTCTGCCCACCACAGGGGTGGCACGGCGTGTGCACCAAGGGTCTGCCCACCACAGGCGTGGCACGGTGTGTGCACCAAGGGTCTGCCAGGCCCACCGCAGGCGTGGCACGGCGTGTGCACTTTTTTCCAGGTGCCTGAAGCCCTCTGAGCACACGAGAGGGACAAGGCTGTCAACTCTGGGCCACACTCAATCAGCTCACCCTCCCACAGCCCACGTACAGGGAGCTGGCCCAGTCCGGGTGGCCAGACCTGTCTCATCTCTGGATCCACCCTGGCCCCAATCAATTATGTTCTAGAGTGTGGGGGCATTCATGGATTTATAGATGTAGAAATGATCAGTTCTGACCCCGAGCCTCCGTTAACACAAACCCCCAAGCGCAAAGCTCCCGGCAGAGGTGCTGACAGGGGCTCTCCAGGCCCACAGCCGCCTTTGTGTCCACACATGACATCACTTCACTGTGGGTGTCCTGAGGAACACAGCGTCCTTGGAGGGTTCCCTGAGTTTGGCGTGGCCACAAAGGACAGCTTACCAGCAAGGAGCTGCCCTCACTCCCGGAAACGGTCACAACAATTCACAAATTATAAACGCCTGAAAATCCACCAGATCAGCCGTTCCAGAGCCCAGCATTAGGAGGATTTGGCTGGGAGAAAGCATGGAGGCTGTCATGGCCAGCATGGGAGGGGGCGCCAGGGACACAGGCCAGGGAGAAGTCCCTCCCCCACAGCTGCCTCCCACACAGGCGAAGCCAGCACCTGCCCATACCCTCCAACCTCTACAGTCTTGCAGGGCCACAGAGGAGCCCAGTTGCTCCCCTCCACAGCTCCTCCTTCCCAAGACACTTCCCACATATGATGTGACTCTGACCTCGGTCTCCCAAGGAGTCCCGTGCATTCATCTGAGCAGGGTGTAGGGAGCAAGCTGGCCATGCTGAGCAGGAGGCTGTGTGGTGCCAGGGCCCAGGGTAGGTCCGAGGTCTGCAGTGCCTGGGCAGGGCCTGGACAGAACATCTCCTGTGGCCACTGCGTGTCCGCCTCCCCCCACACCAGGTTTGCCCACTGAGGCCAGTGCCCTGGACACCAGGCAAGGGCCCTGCCATGCCCACAACTTGTGCAGACCCAAAAGAGGGACAAGGCCGAGATGATTTAATGGCCCAGGGGAGCCTGGAGACCTTATCTCCAGAAATTTTATCATAATGTTGCTTTAAAAATGCCAAAATAATACGTTTTAAGTCATTTCAAATCAGAACGTAAAAAGCAAATGCAAAGATATAGAAGTGCACAAGCTCCCTTGACCCCAACCTGACCTCGACCCCAACCCCGACCTTGACCCTGACCCCAACCTTGACCCCTGACCCGCCCGACCTCAACCTCAACCCTGACCCTGACCCGACCTGACCCAATCCCAACCTTGACCCTGACCCCGACTTTGGCCCCCAACCCAACCTCAACCCTGACCTCAACCTCAACCCTGACCCTGACCCGACCCAGACCCCATCCCAACCTTGACCCTGACCCCAACCCGACCCAACCCAGACCCAACCCCAACCTGACCTCAACCCTGACCCCAACCCTGACCCCGACCCCGACCCTGACCTCGACCGTGACCCGGGGAAGGGTGAGGCCATTGCCCTCCTCGCAGCAGAGCCTGGGGCCCCCAACGAAGCATCCTCCAAATGCTCCTGGGGATTAGGCAGGTCCTGCCATGGTGAGAATTTGCTAAAACCCAGCCGGTGCCTTTCAGAAGCAGCCTCACAGAAACCACAGTAAAGAGCCCATTCCTCGCCTTCTGCCGTGAGCCCTCTGTGGTTTTAAGCATGGGAGAATTTGGAGAACAATGGTGAAAGGGAGTTCCTTGGGGCTCTGTTTTCTAAAGAAGTCCCTGGCTGCTGCCACCTTGCACTTGTGACCGATGCTGGGGCCGACAGGAAATGCCGGTGCCTGGAGCCCCAGCGGGGCTGGGCGCTCGTCCAGACATGCTGCAGATGAACTTGGCCCTTCCTCATTAAACTTCACTGTGTGGAACATAAACCTCGTGAATTTGGATTCTCTACTAATTTGGAAATGGGTAATACATAGACGGGCTCGGCTGAAGTTTGTCTTTGAGTTAAAGAAAAGTTTGTTTAAAAAATAAGCAGCATCAATAAAATTGCAAGAGTAAACCTCTTAACAATATCACTTGTGGAGGATAAGGCTAATATTTACTTTAAGATCTGACCATTTTGCTGAGTAACAGCTGTGTTCCAGGGATAAAATGTGGCCTGTGGTATGGTCTAGTGTGTGTCACTGGTACTGATGGAGTTCTGACAAGACTTGTCAGATGTAACTTATGTGACCTGCTAATCAGAAATCTTTTTGATATCATACTGAGGATATGCCCCAAGAATCACATTAATGGATCAATTTGAATCTCTGCATGAGACCAAACGTAATGGAAGTACATTACCTAAGAAACTGTAAATGCAGACTTCCCTTTATTTTGCACCAGACTCTTTTCTGAGGAGTAGCAATGGTGATGTTTTGTACGCAAGCAAACACACCACAGCTTGCTGATAGTAATGAACAATGGCATAATTTCCAGAGCCAGACCACTCTCAACACATACATATAAATCTTAACTTAATTATGATACTAAAGAAAGTGAATTATGAAAGGATAACTAGAGATGTTTTTGAAGACGTTTCTTATTTTAACCAACCTTGAGTTCTTGGGGCAGAGAAAGAGATTGACGATGCTCAGAGATCTCGCTCATTGCAACAAACCAGGGACGCTGGACAGAGGCAACGCATTCTGGCCACTCTCCCTTCAAAACAGAGCTTCAAGAACAACCTTCTGCATTACAGATCCTCTGCCTCTTATCTTTGACTGAATACCAGATCTCATAGGGGACATAAGACAATTTTTAAAAGGTGCTGTGTTCTAAGCCATTTCACAGGCAGCTTCCTCCTTTGAAGACTCTGCATTTGACTTCCTGACACTGCATCTGCCCGGTCTCTAACTCAGCTTTTGCGTCACTCACGTTGTGTTCTCCTCCACTAAGGAGTCTTCTCCTGGCTCAGGAGCTGTGTGGGTGAAGGTGGTGCACTGTGGGTGCTGAGCGCTTCCTCTCCTGCATTGTTCTTGCGCTGGGGGTGGTCGACCACTTTCCTCCCAGGCCATGCAGGGTTAATCCTCACCTCCTTCCTCTGCTCTGTGGTCCTGGCTCTTCCCGCCTCTGTGCCCAGCCAGCAGCACTGACCAGCAGCCTCTGCATCTGCCCTGTTGGGATTGATCGCCCTGACCTGGCTGTGGGCCTCTAAGCACATTCCAAAGGCCTAGGCTGTTCCTTCCTCCTCCTCCTGCAGAGCTGCCAAGCGAGCCTCACAGCAAACCCCTCTCTGTCCACTTCCTAAACACGCGTTTGTAACAATAGACACTCTTGGGTCCCACCTCTCTTTGAAGTGACCTTTTACATCCCTGTGGCCACGTTGTGATTTCTCCTCTGTCTCGACTGAGCTGATGCCCGTCTTTCACAGCCTGTGTGCAATTGTATCTCCTAAATACATAACCCCTTCTCTGTGTCTTCCACACAGTGCCCTCCACACCCAGAATGCCCTCCTACGCCTCCCGTGCATTTCAGCCAACGCTCCTCTCTCTCCTCAAGGGAGCTTTTCCTAATCACCAACTGTGTACGTTCCAGTCATCTGGGCTCGGCGGAGGTCTGCTTATACATCTTTTTCCTGATTTGCCTCTCGCTGCGGTCAAACTGACAACCTCTACTCATCTTTTGCTGTTTTTGTGGGATTAGGTTATTAGGTTATTAGACCTTCATGTGGGACCTGGGCCAGGAGTGCTGAGTGTTCAGGGAGAAAGCTTTCCAGCCACAGAGGTCCGTCTTGTTGGGCAGATATGAGAAAAGTTAAATACCAAGTCAAGAAATAAGCAGTATTTTTGTCATCTTTGCTGACATACAGATTGTCTTATTCGTTTAATATTTTTTATTCCTGTGCATTAGGCACAGTCCTGGGTGTGGGAGAAACAACAGGAACCCAACCAGACAATGGTCCCACTCTCTGTAGTGGGCGCTGAGTAAGAGACATAATTGAGTGTGAGACCCGGTCACAGACCGAGGAAAACAAGAGGACCCAGGGAAGAGACGTGGGTGTTGGGGGTGCAACTCCAGGCATGGCGTCAGGGCAGGGGGTTGGGGGCCAGCAGAGGGGGAAGGGGCCAAAAGCGTGGCAGGCGGGAACAGGCATCTAGGGCCACAGCCTCCGCTCCCCACTGTGCGGTGCAGGGCAGGGCCGTGAAGTGACCTGGCTCGTGGCACTCATCATCCCAGTGCTGTCCCGAGGACAGGGAGGAGCTGAAGCAGGCAGTCGGGCGCAACCCCAATAATCCAGCGAGAAACTGTGGCATTGGTAGTGGGCGCAGCGAGATTTGGTCAGAGTTTGAATGTAAAAGTGACCTAAGATTTTGTTAATTAAAGTTTTCATGTAGAGTGCAGATAACACAGTTGTAAATTTGGAGGACAGGAATCACTGAGCTGGTAGATAAGACAGCCTCGTGGTAAGAAGCAAAGGAGAAGTCGGTCTCTGAGAAGGCGTAAGTGCAGTCAGGCGAGGGAAGCAGGAGGCCTCCCAGGAACCTGGCTGGCTCACTGTCCGGAACGTGTCAGCTTCCTGCTGTGAGGGCGCTTGCAACAACCACATCAGTGGGCATCCGCCACGGTGTGAGATAGGAACCCCGCTCCTGCAAAGGGGGGGCATCCGGCATGGTGTGGGATAGGAACCCCGCTCCCACAAAGTGGGGGCATCCGGCATGGTGTGGGATAGGAACCCCGTTCCCGCAAAGGGGGGGCATCCGGCATGGTGTGGGATAGGAACCCCGCTCCCGCAAAGGATAGTTCACAGAACTGGGGAAGTTTTGACAGGAAAGAAAAGACCTTCCTGTGTTTTCAGGAGAGAGAATGAGGAGCAGCCCGTATTAACTATTCAAGTATGTTGAAAAGTTGTTACTAGGAAAGGATTATTATTGTCCTTGTCCCGTAACCGGAGGAAGAATTAGGACCTGTGGCTACAAACCGCAGGGAGAGAGGTTTCAGTGTGGAAAACAGAAGCTGTTTCTTGCAATTAGAGCTGAACAAAAATAAATGGGCTGCTCAAGAAGTGAGCTCTCCATCATTGCAGGTGTCAAAACTAGGTGGCAGAGGCAGGTGCATTGCTACATTAGCCCAGAAGGCCAAGCATCCACGTATCACACGGAAGACCCAGATCATCTCAATTCATCCTGTCCATGATTTCGTAAAACAGGGTCATCTCAACCCCACTGCCAATTCATGTGACCCATCTACTTGGTGGCACGTCTGTAACCACCCAAGTCTTCACACAGAGCCCTTGATATCGTGAGCCTACAGCTTAAGAAAACGGAGACAGGTACAATATAATTACCTTTTCTGTTGTTTTTTCCTCAGATATGATGGGGTCAAGGAAATGGCAAGTTCCTATGGTCAGCCCTTCTTCTGGTAGGATTTTTCCTCCACTAGGATGGGTCTGAATCGGGGATGAAAGCGACTTCGCTTCTGAAAATCCAGAGCCTTTTTAAAGTAAGCCTTTGTAAGGAAAACTGCGATTGTCCAGTCGACGGTTTGTTAGCACACAGACCCCAGGAGACTGACCACCAGGCCGGGAAGTGTAATGGCAATGATTGAGGGCGTCAGACATCCTCCACCGCCAGGTAGGGTGAGGTCCTCACAAGATGGAAGCCAAGTTGTCAGCTTAACGGAAGGAAAGATGCCCTCCGTCTTCCACCATGAAGGTCTCCAGCGTTCACCTTCTTGGAAGGAAATAATCATTCCTGCCTCCATTGAAAGTTATTTCTGAAATGTTGGTTTGACATTTTAAAGCATTAACTGGCATCTTCTGAAATATATTTCTGGTCTTTTGGGATTTCATCATTTTCCTGTGAAGCTGACCTTTCAAATCCAGTGAGCAAAAGTCCTGAGATTTGTAATGCATCACACCTGTGACACTTTGTCACTCATCAGCATTTTTGGCATTGGCATTTTCCGAGTTTGCCTGATTTCTGAAGACCGTGCAGATAACAGGTTCAGCTCCCAGATTCTCACCGCACACAACCAAAAGAAAAAGCTGCAATATCATTTCAGCTCCTTTAGATGAGACGTGAACTGCAGTTCTTCAGGCTCTCCAAACCAAGAGCTGGCTGCACAGCAGACTGATGGCACCAATGGTGATGGAGACCTCAGGCAGCTGTAGGGCCGGATGCCCGGGGAAGGACGTCCTGGGACGGTCCCTCTTGGTGGAGTTGGGAAAAGAAGCAAGAGTCCATCCCCTGTGAGAACAAAGGGTTAGAGACTGAGGAAACCTGGGACACAGCAGCCCAAGGGCACAGCCATCTCACTGACACACCGGATCCCTCCAGCAGACACTCCGAAAGGGCGTGCGGGTCCTGGAAACCCCCGCCTGTACCAACTAACATCCCATTTCAGCAATCAGATGTCCCAGATTCTAACACAATATTAAAATACAGAAAGTACCACCCACTTGCCCTCTTAGAAGACCCCTAGAAAGCTCTGGAAAGCTCAGGGCTGAGCGGCAAAGCCAGGAAGCAGAGACACCAACACTCGGACAAACAAATCCACTAACAAGCGTTGGAATCGCAGGCTCAGAGCCAGATGGCCTTAGAGACCTTCCTAGCAGTTTTCAGGCTGATAGAACATTTTGTTCAAATAAAATTGAATGTGGACCCCAGTTTATAGAATAGACTTGTTGGCCTGATTGATGGAGGATGAAAGCCCCCTGACCTAGTCCAGCCCGTCCCAGCAGGGAGACCCTCAGAAAGCAATTTGAAACAACTGCATCTGGTCCACTCTCTTTTTACCTCAAAGAAACAGCCCCAGGAGGCCACGGGACCTGCCAAGCATGAAGTCTGGCAGGCCACGTAAGCTTCACAGGACAGATCTGCAGACCCTGGCCCTCAGCAGCCGGAACCAGCACATCTACTGTTTTGGTTTCTGTGCTGTCAGCCAAGGAAGCTGTTTCGTGATGATTACTAATTACAAGCTTGGATTTTCTCACCAGCTGGTTATGGAGCAATTATTATGGTGCCTGCCTCACAGGGCCTTATAAGGATTAAACTAGTGTGTGTGAGCTCCAGAGGGGAAGCCACTGGAAAGACCCCCTCACTGTCAGCACTTGGCCCCTCTACACCCGCCCTCCCTGGCATAACTGGGTCCTCTATCTCTGCACCTGCCCTCCCTGGCATAGCTGGGTCCTCCGTCTCTGCACCTGCCCTCCCTGGCAAGGCTGTGTCCTCTGTCTCTGCGCCTGCCTGGCCCTCTCACCTGGCCCCTCTGCACCCGCCCTCCGTGGTATAGCTGGGTCCTCCGTCTCTGCGCCCGCCCTCCCCAGCCTGGCTGGGTCCTCTGTCTCTGCACCTGCCTGGCCCTCTCACCTGGCCCCTCTGCACCCGCCCTCCGTGGTATAGCTGGGTCCTCCGTCTCTGCGCCTGCCCTCCCCGGCCTGGCTGGGTCCTCTGTCTCTGCACCTGCCTGGCCCTTTCTCTTCTCAGGCTTCTCACTGTCTCATCTCATCATTCCCATCTTTCACTGTTTCTCACGTCTGTTGCATGTTTGTTCCATTTACCATTTATCTTTCTTTCACTGTTATTCAATTTTAAATACAAATAACATTTTCTTTCCTTAAAACATTTAAATTTCACTGTTTTACATTTAAGTGAACACAATCTATCCACCTCCGTAGTCAAGGTTGTTCAGAAGCAAACTCTGTCCTCCCACCTCACCCCTCTGAAGGCCGTGGACTCACACGGGAGGGTCCCCGTGCCTGACTGTGCAGCGCTGACTCTTTCCCCGGACCCCTGAGCAGGCCGCGTGTGAGGCTGACTCATCAGGAGCCCTAGACACACGCCTGGAGCGCTAGACACATGCCAGGAGCCCTAGACACATGCCAGGAGCCCTACCTGCCTTGACCACCTGGCCCACGCCACACAGCCCACCCAGGTGGCAGGACTCCTTTCCTCCCTTTGATCTGACTTGGTTTTTCCATGTCTTTCTGGGCAAAATGAAGACAAAACCGATCGCCACCAATCTCCCTCCGTGGTGGGAAGGAGTCGCAAGGGTCGGTGTGATGACACTGCAAGGAGAACCTCAGGAGCCCAGAGAAAGCAGGCAGTGCGCGGGAGGCCATCCTCTTCCTCGGCCGCAGGCACCAGAGCGTGGAAAGCCGAACTCTTCCTTTGCCGCAGGCACCAGAGGGCGGAAGGCCGTCCTCTTATCTCAAAGCCCGGCTGCCTCGTGGGTGATGTCAGAGTGCACATTTTCAAATACTGTTTTTGTTCATTGATTGGCATTCAAGGGTCAAAATATGACCACAGTTGCTCGGGTTGATTTGTGAAAGAGAACACACATAGAAAAGTCCTCCACACTGGGTTCCACCTGGCAGGAATGCGTGCCTCTCCTAGGAAGGAGCACAGGGAGGCTTTCAGTTCTTTATCCTGCCCCCAAATCAGCAGACACTTCACTGGTTACTCAGGTTTTTTAAGTCCTTTTTCAATTTCCAAAGGACAGGTGGGCTCTTTGTGGATAGAAACAGACTTTGATCACCTACGTGAACCTGCATGTTTAAAAGCCCAGATAACCATACCTAGAAAAACACAGGTCCCAGGACCAGACCTACTCCCACCCTCCAGCCACAAGGACCTGTGGACTCCACACGTGGGAAAAACAATTCCACATCTTGCTACAAATCTTAACTCCAGCCAGATTTTCTTTTGTGCCAAGGGGTAGTGGAGATGAGGCTTGCAGGGATTTATGCAAACGCACAAGGAACAGTGGGAATGAAATGGCTCAGCTCAAACCCTGCTGGGGGCAGACGTCCTCTCCGAGGATCCAGTTATGTCGCGGTTCCCGCCCTTAGTCAGGTTTTAGCTTATTCATCCATGTCTACTTCCAATGCTTTTTTTTTTTTTTTTTTTTTTTGAGACAGGGTCTCGCTCTGTTGTCCAGGCTGGAGTGCAGTGACACAATCTTGGTTCACGGCAACCCCCGCCTCCCAGGTTCAAGTGATTCTCATGCCTCAGCCTCCCAAGCAACTGGGATTACAGGCGTCCACCATGACATCTGGCTAATTTTTGTATTTTTACTAGAGATGGGGTTTCACCATGTTGGTCAGGCTGGTCTTGAACTCCTGACCTCAAGTGAGCCACCCACCATGGCCTCCCAAAGTGCTGGGATTACAGGTGTGAGTTACAGCGCCCGGCCTTGCAATGCATTTTTAATTAAAACATCATAAAAATGTTAATAAGATGTACAAGTGCTCACAGTGCCACTCTGCAGAGATAACAAACGCACCAACAACTCGGTTCATTCTCCAACACGCGCCGTCTGGAAATTCCTATGGAAGCTTTGACGTCCTTTATAAACATTGTTCTGAAAACGGATTTTTAATACTTTTTAAACACATGGTAAGACTGACTTTTTTGCTGTAGAGCCCCATACCTTTTAGCAGCATGCACTAACAAACACATTCGAAGAGAAAGTGCTACTTCTGAAATGACACAGTGGTGCCTCCACCCTTAAGCACAGCTCTTTCGTAACCGGTGCAAGAACAACGTGTCAGCCAGGTGGAAAACGAACCTAGATTCACACCCTATGCGGGAAGAAACTTCAAATGAATTAGAGACACAAATGTAAAAAAAGAAATCGTTCAAGTCCCAGAAGAAACCTGGGTGAATTCCTCTTTAACCATGGGGCAATGATGGCTAACTACCGTCAAAATCCAAGGGCAATGAAAGAAAATATTTACAAATTTGCCTACAAAAAAATGTTTAACACCACTAAAAAACACTGTATACAAAGTTAAAAGGCAGTTGACAAATCAGAAGAAAACAGTCACAACACATCCCACGGATACAGAGCTAATAAACCCAACATAGCAAGAATTCTTAAAAATGGAGGATCAAAGGGCCAGAAAAACCACAACAGAACCATGGGAGAAGGCAAACAATTCACCAAGAAGACATTAAAATGGTCCTCAGTCATATTTTTTTAAGTATGATGACACCTTCTCTTGGTGATTTGAGGAGACCAGCACTGGTGGGACTTGGAACTGGGACCACCCTGCAGCCAGGGCTTTGTGAACACCTGATACAACTACACACACTTGCTTTTGACCTAGCAATCCCACTTCTCAGAATATTCCGGAAAACACACCCCCAAGAACACAGAAATACACGTGCATGGGATGCGCCATTGACACCTCCTTTTGAGAAGCTTCTGTTCATGTCTTTTGCCCTCTTTTAATGGAGTTGTTTGGTTTTTTTGATGTTAATTTTTTAAGTTTCTTACAGATGCTGAATGTTAGACCTTTGTTGGATGCACAGCTTGCAAATATTTCTCACGTTCTGTAGGTTGCCTGTTACTCCATTGATAGCTGCACCTGCTTTTGGCATCTTCGTTGTGAAATCTTTGCCAGGGCCTATGTTCACAATGGCATTTCCCAGGTTTTTTTCTAGGGTTTTTATTGTTTTAGGTTTTACATTTAAGTCTTTAATCCACATTTTGTATATGGTGTAAGGAAGGGGTCCAGTTTCAATCTTCTGCATATGGCTAGCCAGTCTTTTACTATATGTAGCAGTGGTCCCCGAACTTTTTGACACCAGGGATCAGTTTTGTGGAAGACAATTCTTCCACAGACTGAGGGCAGGAGCAGGGTGGTTTGGGATGAAACTGTTCCACCTCAGATCATCAGGCATTAGATTCTCATAAGGAGGGCACAACCTAGATCCCTCATATGTGCCGTTCACAATAGGGCTTGAGCTCCTGTGAGAATCTAAGGCCACCGCTGCCACTAATCTGACAGGAGGTGGAGCTCAGGTGGTAACACTCACTCACGCACCACTCACCTCCTGCTGTGGACCCAGCAGGTGTGCAGAGCAGAAGGGATGAAAGTCTGGGTAGGTGGAAGGGTTGGGAGCAGCCAGGACTCAGGGAGATGTGGCAAGAGCCCCAGGGAGAGGGCAAGAGGAACCCGAGAGCCCCCTTTGTCCTCCCCCCATAAAATGTCAACAGAGCCACCTTCATCACTGAGCACAAAGCTGACAGATAGAAAGAAAGTGCTCGATAAAATAGCCACTAAATAAAATGAATGCACAGCTTTGAAAATCAGTTGATTCTTCTAGTTCATAGTCTTCTTACAGCAAATAAATGATGAAGACACATCATTTGTGTAAAAAAAAAAAATGCAAAGCCTTGAGGTGTTCATTTGAGCTGCATGTACAGCTGAAACAGATCCAAGAAGGTCAACGTGATTTCGTGCAGATGTTTCCTGTTTGTGAAAGTATAAAGACATTTCTCCTACTGAAAACAAGAAGTCTTCCCCCTTGGTGAGCAGTGAGGATTGTGGAGGAGAGGGTGGCATCTCTGGCAAGAGGACAGCAGTAGAACCAAGGCTTCCTTTGACTTTTTTAAAAAAAACATTCTTAATACACCAATTTGGCCAGAAAATGGAACATGAATATCCTTGAAATTGAAATACATCAACTTCCTTACGACCACCCCGTGCACTCACCGTCAGGAAAGGAAGGGAGGAATGGGATGGTCTGTCTCCATGGCACCGCGGCCGCACCTCTCAGTTCTCAGCGCTGTACCCCGCGACGGAGGAGCCGCCCCAGTCTCAGTTCTCAGCGCTGTCCCCGCGACGGAGGAGCCGCCCCAGTCTCAGTTCTCAGCGCTGTCCCCGCGACGCAGGAGCCGCCCCAGTCTCACTCTCAGCGCTGTCCCCCGACGGAGGAGCCGCCCCAGCACAGCCAGCGACATGGCAGGGGCACCATCCTGGGAGGCTCTGGACACGGGAGTTACCTGGACCCAACAGGGGAAACACAGCTGCTGCTAAGAGAACAGCTTCTCCGCAGGATGCAGCCCAATCCACCTCTTTCCAGGCCACTCCGTTCCAGGATGTCAGACTCAAAGAGCCAGGGTGGGGCCTGTAAGACAGGCTTAGCTGGGGGCCCCCGCAGGGACTTTGGAATCTGCACAGGTGGTGTGGGTGTGATGCTTAAGATGCTTACCTTGTGCAAGCAACTATTTCTCCTGAGAATTTAAATCGTTACATAATTTGTAGAGCCAGAGACACCCCCAATACACATACACACATGTATAACTTTATATAAATCATATCATGTTATGATGCTGGGCTTTAAAAATAAACTTTATTTTTGGAGCAGTTTTAAGTGAGGAAGCTACAGAGACTTCCTGTGTACCCACTGTCTGCACACACAGCCTCACTCACTCCCAACATCCCTCACCAGAGTGGTGCCTTTGCTACAATCAGTGAACCCACAATGACACATCATTGTCACCAGAGACTACGGTTGACACGGGGACCCACACCTGGTGGTGTACATTCTGTGGCTAACGACACGGATCCAGCATGACAGCCTTGTGCAGAGTAGGTCCCTGCCCTGGAAATCCCCTGTGCTCCAGCCGCCCCTCCCTCCCTCCCCTCCCTCAGCCCCGGCAGCCGCCCCTCCCTCCCTCCCCTCCCTCAGCCCCGGCAGCTGCTGCATTTGTTACTGTCTCCACAGTTTTGCCTTTTCTAGAATGTCATAGAATTGGAATCATACAACTTGTGGCCTTTTCAGATTGGCCCCTTCACCTAGTAATATACATTTAAGGTTCTTCCAGGTCTTTTCACGGCTTGATAGCTCAGTTCTTCTTTAGCAACAAATAACATGCCCTGGTCTGGATGCACCCCAGTTGAGTTCTCCATTCACCCACTGAGGAACATCTCAGCTGCTTCCAAGTTCGGGCAGTTCTGAATGGAGCTGCTATAAACATGCATGTGCAGACTGGTGGGACGTAAGGTTTCAACTCTTCAGGTAAATACAAAGGAGCATGACTGCCGGATGATATGGTAATAGTAGGTTAAATTTCATGAAAAGCTGCCAAGCTGTCCTCCACAGTGGCTGTAGCATTTTGCATTCCCATAAGCAATGAATGATTTGGTGTTGTCAGTGTTCCAGACTTTGGCCATTCTTTTTATTTTTTTATTTTTTATTTTTTGAGACAAAGTCTCATTCTGTTGCCCAGGCTGGAGTGCAGTGGCATGATCTCGGCTCACTGCAACCTGCGCCTCCCTGGTTCAAGCAATTCTCCTGCCTCAGCCTCCCAAGTTGTTGGGACTACAGGTGTGTGTGACCATGCCCAGTTAATTTTGTATTTTTAGTAGAGACGGAGTTTCACCATGTTGGCCAGGCTGGTCTCGAACTCCTGACTTCAGGTGATCCCTCCTCCTCAGCCTCTCAAAGTGCTGGGATTACAGGTGTGAGCTACCACATCTGGCCGACTTTGGCCATTCTAATAGGTGTACGGGGCATCTCGTTTTAATTTCTGCTTCCTTGAACATGCAATTTGGCGCATCTTTTCATGTGCTTGTTTGCCATCTGTAGATCCTTGGCAAGCATCTGTTAGGGTCTTTACATCATTTTTAATAGGGTTGTTTGTTTTCTTATAGTTAGGTTTTAAAAGTTCTTTATGTATTTTGGATAATAGTCCTGTATCAGATGTGTGTTCTGCAAATACCTTCTCCCTGTCATCTCATTCTCTTGATGCATTCTGGGTTTTTATAATGAAAACTTTGTTCCTCGTTTTCTTCTTTTCTACTCAACTCTGCTTCACTCTTTTCTACCACTGCCTCCCGGCAGCCTGTTCACAACCACGTGTATCTTTCCACATTGTATCCACATTCACAGAATTATATACAAACGTGTATCTATGTACATATACATAGACATATATAAAATTAAATATATGTATGTAGGGATATTTTGTCACTTGCTTTATAAAAGTAGAATCACATTTAAATGCATCCTTGCATCTTATCTTTCTTCTTCAATAATGCCTCATGGAAATCCCTGCAAATTAACTGGTATAGACCTACTTCATTTTCCTAACGGTGGCTTGAAACTCCACAGTGTGAATGCACCATCATTCACTGAATCAGTTCTAGATTGTGAGGCACTGGCTTTGTTTCTGGACATTTGCTATAAATGCTGCTGAAACAAACACCTCAGACACCTGTGCTTGCACACTGGCCCTCGTGTATCCACAGCACATATTCCCAGGAGTGCAGCTGATATGTTGAAAATGTGTGTGTTCTTTATCTTGCTAGGTGTTGCCATATCACTTCAAAAGAGAGTCTAACAGTGTATCTTAACACATGGTTCTCCCTACTTGCCGAGACCAACAGCTCTTTCTAGCCATCCTGCCTGGCTTTCTTTGCTGATAAAAATAACTCTAAACCCTTTATGAAGCCCTCCAAGGCCCTATAATTGACTTGACATCTACCTTTACCTCTCTCTTACCTCCCACTCTATTTTTTTTTTTTTTTTTTTTTTTAATGAAGTCTCACTCTGTGGCCCAAGCTGGAGTGAAATGGTGCTATATCGGCTCACTGCAACCTCTGCCTCCAGCATTCAAGCGATTCTCCTGCCTCGGCCTCCCAAGTAGCTGGAACTACAGGCATGCACAACCACGCCTGGCTAATTTTTGTATTTTTAGTAGAGATGGGGTTTTTTCATGTTGGCCAGGCTGGTCTCAAACTCCTGACCTCTGGTGATCCACCCACCTCAGCCTCCCAAAGTGCTGGGATTACAGACATGAGCCACTGCGCCCACCTCACCTCTGGTGATCTGCCCGCCTCGGCCTCCCAAAGTATAGGGATTACAGGCGTGAGCTGCCACACTCCGCCTCCAAGGTGCTGGGATTACGGGCGTGAGCCACCACGTCCCACCTCCAAGGTGCTGGGATTACAGGCATGAGCCGCCGCGCCCAACCTATTTCCCACTCTTCTTTGTGAACCCTGTTCCAGCCACCTGCCAACTCTGTTCCTCAATCTATTTCTACATATTAACGTTTCTGTGCTCACACTGCTCAGTGGGAATGTCCTGGCCCCACTCCCCATTTCATGAGTTCCATGATCCTTCAGACCCAAAGTCTCATCATCACCACCAAGTCCTGACCCGTGCTGGGGACACTTTGTGCTCCACAGAGTCCATCGGCCTAATCCCTGCATCATACTTGGAGATGCAGGGAGAGTGAGTGGCTGCTCAGAGTCATGGATAGGAGGTGGTGGGAAGTGGCAGAGCCCACCTGAAAGTGTCTTGGATTTGGAGACAGTGTGACTGTTCCCTGCTCAGTGTAACCTGACACCAAATTCTGAGGTGAGGAAGTTTTCCTGAGTGCCCAGCGCCTGCTTTCCCTTTGTTGATTCTAACCCATTTCTCCAGAGAGAGTAATTCCTCTAAGAAGATCCCCACTGCCTGAGGTTCATGGTTCAGGTGTCTTCCTGGGTGGTCTTCTCTGACCCCAGCCACCCTATTTACATTCCCCATTACCTTCACCAGTTGGCACTTTCTATATTTCACTTATTTATCTTGACTCTTACATAACTCTAACCACTAGAGGCAAGGTCCATGACAGCAGGATTCCATCCTCTTGGGTTACTGCTGCCTCAGTAAATGTGGGATGGATGGATGCATGCATGCATGAATGATGCACAGATGAATGAATGGATGCATGAAAGGATTGATAGATGAAAGGATGCATGGATGATAGATGGGTAAATGCATGGATGATGAATGGATGGATGGATACATGAATGGAAGGATTCATGAATGGATGAATTGATGGATGGCTCCATGGATGGATGAATGAATGAATGCATGATGAATGGATAGTTGGATGGATGGATGCGTGCATGCATGAATGAATGGATGGATGGATACATGAATGCATGGATGAGTGGATGAGTGCATGGATGGATGGATGGATACATGGATGGATACTTGGATGGACGGATGGATGGATGGATGGATGGATACATGAATGCATGGATGAGTGGATGAGTGCACGGATGGATGGATGGATACATGGATGGATACTTGGATGGATGGATGCACGGATGGATGGATGCATGGATAGATGGATGCATGAATAGATGAATAGATGCATAGATGGATGGATGAATGGATGCATGGATGGATGGACGGATGGATGGATGGATGGATGGATACATGAATGCATGGATGAGTGGATGAGTGCATGGATGGATGGATGGATACATGGATGGATACTTGGATGGATGGATGCACGGATGGATGGATGCATGGATAGATGGATGCATGAATAGATGAATAGATGCATAGATGGATGGATGAATGGATGCATGGATGGATGGATGGATGGATGGATGGATGCATGGATAGATGGACAGATGCATGAATAGATGAATGGATGCATAGATGGATGGATGAATGGATGCATGGATGGATGGATGCATGCATGAATGGATGTATGGATAGATGTATGGATGGATGCATGGATGGACACATGGATGAGTGGATGAATGCATGGATGGATGGATGGACGGATGGATGGATGGATGGATGGATGGATAGAAGATGGATACTTGGATGGACAGATGGATGGATGGATGCATGGATGGATGGATGCATGGAAAGATGGATGGATGCATGAATAGATGAATGGATGCATGGATGGATGCATGGATGGATGGATGCATGAATTGATGGATGATGCATGGATGGATGGATAGCTGGATGGATGCACAGATGGATGGATGGATGAATGCATGAATAGATGGATGATGCATAGATGGATGGATGCATGAATTGATGGATGATACATGGATGGATAGATGGATGCATGAATTGATGGATGATACATAGATGGATGGATGCATGGATGGATGCACAGATGGATGGATGCGTAAATGGATGAATGCATGAATGGATGGATGAATGGATGCACAGATGGATGGATGATGCATAGATGGATGAATGCATGGATGGATGGATGAATGGATGCATAGATAGATGGATGATGCATACATGGATGGATGAATGCACGCATGGATGCATGAATTTATGGATGGTTGGATTGATGAATGGGTGCATGGATGAACAGATGGATGGATACATGGATGGATGCATGGATAGAGTATGGATGCATAGATGCATCGATGGATGAATGTATTGATGGATGGATGGATGCATAGATGAATAGGTGCATGAATGAATGGATGCATCGATAATGGATGGATGCATGGATAATGGATGAATGGATGAATGGATGGATAGATGGGTGCATGGATGGATGGATGGATGGGTGCATGGATGAATGCCTGGATAATGGATGGATGCATGGATGGATGGATGAATACATAGATTTATGGATGAATAGATGGACAGATGCATGGATAATGGATGGACTCATGAGTGGATGCATGAGTGGATTCATAAATGCATGTATGGATGGATGCATGCATGGATTAATGGATGCATGGATGGACAGATGCATGGATAATGGATGAATGCATGGAATGATGGATGGATTAACATGAATGCATGGAATGATGGATGGACGGATGGATGCATGCATGCATGCATGGATAGATGGATGATACATAGGTACATGGATGGACAGATGGATGGAAGGATGCATAGATGTATGCATGCATAAATTGATGGACAGATGGATGGATGGATAGATGCATGGATGCATGGAAGGACGGAATAGTTCTCTTTTCCTCTCCTCTATGGAAATTGATGATGTTCACTTCTAATCTGCCTTGTGTACTAAAGGCAATCTCTTTCCCCAACTACAATTCACATAATCTATTAGAATATCACTAGCAGTCAAATAATTTTGAACTGTCGACAACTTAGTTTAAGCCCAGTTAATCCACTTAGCAAAGACCATTACTCAAGTATAATTACATTTCGTCTTCTGAAATGATGCCACTAAATTCAATAAATATTTGTTAAATAAATAGCAATATGTCATTTCTGAAAACACTGGAGCAGTTGACCAGCATACAGGAAGATAAGATGTTGAGTATGACCCTGAACTCTGAACTACCTGCTTTGTATCTCTTGGAGAAAATGTGAGTGCACACAGCATGCAATTCAAGCAGATGCTCCCCAAAGCCTGCAGAGCTTTTCTAACTGCATGTTCATTATGAACACATAATTAAACTGGTAACATTGATTTTCAATTAGAGGAGCCCATTAAAGTTTTGGTGTCTGGGCATTCATGTGGACATAATCCCTGAGTAATTAAAACACAGCCTTCATTTCAGAGGACATAGTGCAATCTGTGACCTGCCTTGATGGAAAAAATGGGAAAGGAAAGTCCTGAGAGTGACACTGTCTTACAGGAGAGCCAACACATTTTTGTGTCTGCAAGAGATGTGTTCTGGCTTGTAGACCTTGGGAGCAGCTCCCAGTGGGGTCGCCACC
Organism: Pongo abelii; assembly: GCF_028885655.2. NCBI lineage: Eukaryota > Metazoa > Chordata > Mammalia > Primates > Hominidae > Pongo > Pongo abelii. The sequence goes on along the minus strand of NC_071991.2, from coordinate 156,596,599 downwards.
CCTCACAGACTCCTGAACAAACTCATCCTCTACTTGGTACTGACCACAGTAGTTTTTGAGGCCCAAGGCAAATCACACCTTTTTTTGCCAATATCATCCTTTCTATTACATCAAGTTAAAATTGCCCTCAAGAGCTACCTTGCAGAGGAAAATGTCAGCAAAGATCACCAGTGGCAGTCTGAAGCTGATGTGGACAGGGAACTGCTGTTGGCCACCCTTGACAAATGAGCCCCAGGCTGTCCCAGTGGGAGGAGCAAAAATGTCCACTATTGCCGAAGGTGCCATGTGTGTTTCAGTGCCACCCAGTGGAGTTAGCACCTTCTTCCTGGGAAGATCTGACCCTGCAGCTGGCTGGCCCCCAAGCTAAGGGCTGGAATCACAATCTGCTCTGAAGAGGGCATGGACCATTCATATGGCCTGGGAGCATCACAAGCACTTAGGGACAAGCACTGAGGAGCCCAGCTTTCCCTGGAGACTAAAACCCATTCCCATGTGTCAGCTACGAGCTCACTCCCTGTGCCTTATCTGTCCTCTCTCGACCTATTCTGGGAGAGCCTCAGAGAAGGTTCAGGAATGAGGCCATGCAGCCAAGGTGGATGAGACAGAGGAAAAGAGGGAGACAAAAGGTGCTTGGACCCACACCATGTCCACTCTTTGTTTTTTGCCGCTTCACACTTTGGGTTCTGGAAAGATTCACCACCCAGAGTATTTCTCCCCATGTTATCCGAAATAAAAATTTACTGAGCAGCTCTTATGTGCCAGGCTCTGCATCAGGCACTTAGGGTATATCTGTGAACAAGCAAAACACAAAAAGGACCTTCATCCTAAAGGGCCCATGTTGACCTCCAAGCATGCCCACCCCACAGAGACTCATCAATATGGTTTGGCTGTATCCCCACCCCAACCTCATCTTGAATTGTAGCTCCCATAATTCCCATGTGTTGTGGGAGGGACCCAGTGGGAGATAACAGAATCACGGGGGCAGTTCCCCCCATACTGTTCTTGTGGTAGTGAATAAGTCTTATGAGATCTGATGGGTTTATAAGGGGAAACCCCTTTTACTTGGTTCCTTCATTTTCTCTCTTGTCTGCTGCCAGGTAAGACCTGCCTTTCACCTTCCACCATGATTGTGAGGCCTCCTCAGACACGTGGAATTGTGAGACCATTAAACCTTTTTTTCTTTATAAGCTACCCAGTCTCGGATATGGCTTTATTAGCAGCATGAAAACGGACTCATACAGTAAATTGGTACCAGTACAGTGGGGTGCTGCTGTAAAGATACCCAAAAATGTGGAAGCAACTTTGGAACTGGGTAACAGGCAGAGGTTGGAACAGTTTGGAGAGCTCAGAAGAAGACAGGAAAATGTGAGACAGTTTGGAACTTCCTAGAGACTTGTTGAATGGCTTTGACCAACATGCTGATAATGATATGGACAATAAAATCCAGACTGAGGTAGTCTCAGATGGAAATGAGGAATTTGTTGGGAACTGGAGCAAAGGTCACTCTTGTAATGTTTCAGCAAAGAGACTGCCAGCATTTTGCCCCTGCCCTAGAAACTTGTGGAACTTTGAATTTGAGAGAGATTATTTAGGATATCTGGTGGAAGAAATTTCTAAGTGGCAAAGCATTCAAGAGGTAACTTAGGTGCTGTTAAAGGCATTCAGTTTTATAAGGGAAGCAGAGCACAAAAGTTCAGAAAATTTGCAACCTGACAATGCAATAGAAAGGAAAGTCCCATTTTCTGAGGAGAAATTCAAGCCAGATGCACAAATTTGCATAAGTAACAAGGAGCTGAATGTTAATTGCCAAGACACTGGGGAAAATGTCTCTGGGACATCTCAGAGGCCTTCATGGCAGCCCTTCCAATCACAGGCCCAGAGGCCTGGGATGAAAAAATGGTTTCATGGGCGAGGCCCAGGGTCCCTGTGCTGTGTGCAGTCTAGGGACTTGGTGCCCTGTGTCCCAGCCACTCCAGCCATGACAAAAAGGGGCCAAGCTACAGCTCAGGTCATGGCTTCAGAGGATGCAAACCCCAAGCCCTAGCAGCTTCCATGTGGTGCTGAGCCTGCAGGTGCAGAGAAGTCAAGAATTGAGGTTTGGGAACCTCCGCCTAGATGTCAGAGGATGTATGGAAATGCCTGGATGTCCAGGCAGAAGTTTGCTGCAGGGTCAGGGCCCTCATGGGGAACCTCTGCTAGGGCAGTGCAGAAGGGAATTGTGGGGTGGGCACCCCCACACACAGAGTCACCACTGAGGTGCCACCTAGTGGAGCTGTGAGAAGAAGGTCACCATCCTCCAGACCCCAGGATGGTAGATCCACCAACAACTTGCTCTGTGCACCTGGAAAAGCTGCAGACACTCAACACCAGCCTGTGAAAGCCCAGGAGGGAGACTGTACCATGCAAAGCTACAGGGGCAGAGCTGCCTAAGACCATGGGAACCCACCTCTTGCATCAGTGTGATCTGGATGTGAGACATGGAGTCAAAGATCACTTTGAAGCTTTAAGATTTGATTGCCCCACTGGATTCCAGACTTACATGGGGCCTGTAACTCCTTTGTTTTGGCCAATTTCTCCCATTTGGAATGGATATATTTACCCAATGCCTGTACCCCCATTGTATCTAGAAAGTAGCTAACTTACTTTTGATTTTATAGGCTCATAGGCAGAAGGGACTTGCCTTGTCTCAAATGAGACTTTGGAGTTAATGCTGAATTAAGACTTTGGGGACTGTTGGGAAGGCATGATTTGCTTTAAAATGTGAAGACATGAGACTTGGGAGGAGCCAGGGGTGGAATTATATGGTTCAGCTCTGTCTCCACCAAAATCTCAGCTTGAATTGTAGCTCCCGTAATTCCCATGCGTTGTGGGAGGGACCCAGTGGGAGATAACAGAATCACAGGGATGGTTTCCCCCATATTGTTCTCGTGGTAGTGAATAAGTCTCACAAGATCTGATAGTTTTATAAAGGGAAACCCCTTTCACTTGGTTCCCTCATTTTTTCTCTTGTCTGCTGCCATGTAAGATGTGCCTTTCACCTTCCACCATGATTGTGAGGCCTCCCCAGCCACATGGAACTGTGAGTCCATTAAACCTCTTTTTCTTTATAACAAGAAAAAATATCAAAATACCCAGTCTCAGGTATGTCTTTACTGGCAGCATGAAAACAGAATAATATACTCGGGCTGGAGTTCACCTCTTTCCTCAGTGTGGGACACTTAGATCCTGTCTAATTTTTCACTAGTGTAAGCAGGGCTGCTGCTGCTATACTGGTGTGGAACTGTGGAATCAGAAGCTAGCCTCCATTTCTGGCAGCTGGAGAGCCAGTGAGATGGCTTCAGCCTGGCCTGGCCCCAGCGGGGTGGACATGGCTCAGAGTTCATCGCAAATGTGGCTTCCGTGTCCTTACTGGAAAAATCAGCACATCAGAGCAAAGCTCAAAACTCGCTTCTAAAACAATATTCTGTGGTCAGGACTCTGCGACACCATTTTAAATTTATTCACAAAATCTGGAGTAGATGGTTTTGGAAAGCGTTTTGGTGAATGGTCTGTATTCAGCCTTAGATCTGCCAAATATGTCTAAGACGTTCCTTGCAGAAACCCATGAGCGAGCCACTCAAGCAGGAGTGTTTACTCCCAGGCTCACTCGAACAGAAGACCTTCCCACTCAAGCAGGAGTGTTTACTCACAGGCTCACTCAAACAGAAGACTTTCCCACGCAAGTCCTGGAGCCAGTCTCTTGGTCACCCTTTGGGTCTAGGGGAAGTGAGAGGTGGTCCTGTTCCCGGAAGAGGGGGTCTCTACCCCAAGAGAGGCTTCTTGGATCTCGCACAAGAGGGAATTCAAGGCCAGTCACAGAGCACAGTGAAAGAGGCAGGTTTATTAGAAACGACTCTGTTATGGAGCAGAAAGCAAGCAGAGGACACACCAACTTCTTTTTCCATTTTTCTTACACAGGAGTCTTGTCTGCAAAGCGAAGTGAAGCTGTGCATACGTGCAGCTGAGCAGACAGCATGACAAAGTTTATCATTCTATTGGTTTAAAGAAAACCATCTTTGACATTTTAGCGTGCCAGTCATCATAGCATGACTCTTACTATCTTGAAAGCATAGACCTAATTATGGGTATTGGACGTCTGGACTTTCTGTTCTTGGAGTTTGCTTTGCAGGCATCACCAAGCTGCTTCCTTAGCTGTAAACATCTTAGGACCATGGCTTGTGTGTGGCAAGGAGTGTGCCTTGCTAGTTTAAGATGGTGCTGATTTTAAAATGGTGTCACCCTGGCTCCTCTGGACTTCTGCCTCACTAACAGTCCAGTGACTGTCCGTAGGGCTGCTAATCAAGTCCACAGCAGGAAGCAGCCTCTTCCCTGAGCCTCGCAACCCTGCAGACGACTTCTCCTGTGGACCTTCAGGTCCTAGGATCCAAACACCAGAGACGCACAGAGGCCTAGAGCTCCATGCTGTGCTGTGGTCTTGCTTGGTCTGACCAGCCAGGCCCATAAATACTGATGGATAATCACAAGGGTGGGAGGGGAGTGGACAGGGAGACAGGCGTCACTCAGTCTACAGATTGCCCAAAAGGAGCATCAACGCCAAACCCAAAGTACTTACCTGAACCCAGAGTCCCGGAGTCTGTGTTCTTCTCCTGTGACTTCTCCTGAGACTTGGGGGTGGTCCGGCCCCCTCCATCTCCAGCGAACGCTCTGAAAATTCGCATCTGCCCACAGCACTACCCTATGTGAATGTGTTTGGGGGCTCCCTTCCTCCACAGGACCATCCGGACACTGTGGCCTTGCCTGCGGCCCCTCCCCACCCAGCCCACCTCCCCCACATCCCTGCAGACCTTCCACTGTCAATGTCTGCCACTCCTTTCTCGTGGCCCCTTTGCCTGGGGGTCTCCCACACTGCCCACCCCTCATCCTGGAGACCGCCAGGGGGCCCCTAGGAAGCACGTCTTGGACTCTGAGGTGATTTCACCACCTCTGCGGTGCCCCTGCAGCCTGGACCATCTTCTCTGCCAGCTCCCATCATCCTTGCTGCGTCTGCCTCTGTCCATCACTTTCTGTGATTACAAGTCCTTGGTGAGAAGCGCCACTATGTGTGTGGAGATGTGGGTACAGAAAAATACCAAAACATCCGGGTAGGGTACAAGGAACAGGCTCAGGGGAGAAGCCTCACTCAGAGGTGAGAAGGGTGAGGACCAGGGTCTCGCCATCCCAAAGGGGTCCAGGGTTGGGCTCCAGGGGTGCAGCCTGGACACCACTTACATGTGCAGGTGTTGGCACCTGAGGTTCCACGCAAGAATTCAGGTGTCGCCTCGGATAACCCCTGGCTGCCTTGTGGGAAATTAGATTAATTAAGAGAGGCCACGTGACCTGTTGCCAGTCGGCCCAAGGTGAGCTTCCAGGCCATCTGCAGGTAGCCCTGCTCAGTGCTCCCCACGCATTGTCCACAGTGCCTGGTGCCAGCAGGTCACCAATATGTCATTGCTGAGTGGGCAATTCGTGCACGGCGCGGTCAGGTGCAGTGGGGCCTGCATCTGTCAGATCTGCGGGCTGGGGTTTGGCTGGGGTGGGGAGCTTTGGCCACCCGCCCCAGCCTGACTTCCGCTCCACACACAGGAGGGTTTGGCCTTCCCTACGGGCTTCCCCCTGTGCTCTGCTTTTTTTCTGCTTTGGAGTCTTCACGCTCAAGTTCGTGCTTTCCCTTACAACCAGGAGGACTCTGGAGGCCAGGCCTCAGCAAAACTTGCCTATGGGTTTTATGAGAATTTACATAATGCTCCCTGGTGTCACCCCAGGACGACTGCACTGATCATACAGGCTGTCTCCATGGCTTGGCATCTAGCAGCACTTAAAGAGAGCCACGAAGTTCACAGCAGGGACTGAGCAGGCAGATTCTGGACTCAATCATCGTTTCCAGTCAGGAAGGGACTCGGGAGGGACTGGTCAGCAAGGCCTCAGCCTTGGCTTCTGTTTTTCTTTTGATGAAAGAAGGCAAGGCCGAGCCTCACAGACAGGGTGAACCTTGAACCATTCAGGGTGGCCAAAAAAAAGTCTTCATAAAATCCTCCAGTGTATAAACGATCCTTTCAAAGCCTTCCCAAGGCAAGTGAGGCTGGACGGAGTTTTCTGCACCACAGTCCAAGCCTCCCTCTCCCCTGCTGCCTGGCTCTGACGGTGGCTACAAGAAGCTGTAAAGGCACCAACGGTTTGAAAGCGATTTAAAAGTAAAAAATCAGACAAACTGAGTGATTAGTTCCCAGATGTAAGCACCTGGAAGGAGAGAGGGAGCGGGAGGTAAGAGCTCCAGGGAGGCAGGAGACCGCTGGTGGCAGCGCCCTGGGTCTCTCGCTGAGAATCTCAGGGAAACGTCGGCGCTGAACCTTGTTGTGCGGAAGGCAAAGCTGCACCCCCAGGTGCATATTCCACTCTTATTCCTCAGAAGGTGGAAACCCCGTCTGCGGTGGTTTAGGGCGACCGGTGCCTCAGAGTCTGATTTTCCCTTGGGTTTCAGGGCAGGGAGAGGTTCCCAGCTCCATCTGCAGCTCCAGCTTTCCCGGCCAGCCCGTCCCGAGAGCACGTCCAAGTGTCCATCCCGCCACGGGTGCTGCCTAATTCTTGAGTAAACAGCTGCCATTTTGATGAACATCATTTGTCCTTATTGCTGTGGGGGTTTCCTGGCTTTTAGCAAATATTTACTCAATTTATCCACCGCACAATACAACATCGCCATTTATGACACTATTATTCTGCCCTCACCAGTGGTCTGGCCTTTGAAATGTAACCTCCGTGTATCCAGGGATTTCTCACTGAGCTTTAACATTTTACCCCCAGATAGTACTTGGCCCTGGAAACACGAAAGGCAGAGATATGACTGTCATAAGAAGGAAAATAAATCTTTTTTCATTTTAAAAGATGAATTCAAGTTAACAGACCTAGAAACGTTGGCTGAGCCTCCAAATGGAGACATGTGTACCCGCAGCCCCAGGCCATAAACAATCGCGGCATCTGGCTAGCGAGCACCCAGTGCTGTAAAGAATTATTGGACCATAAAAATAAGCCTTCAGTAATGTATAAAGAACCCCCACAACTCAACAACAAAAAAACAAACAGCTCGATTCAAAAATGGTCAAAGGACTTGAATAGACAATTTCTTCAGAGAAGATATACAAATGGCCAATAAACCCATGAAAAGATGCTCAACATCACAGGTCATTAGGGAAATTCAAATCAAAACCGCAATGACGTGCCACCTCACAGCCATTAGGGTAACAAGTATCAAAAATAGAAAACAGCACGTGCTTGGGATGCGGCGAAACTGGAGTATGTGGGGACACCGGGACCCTTTACATTGCTTGAGGGGATGTAAAACAGGGCAGCCGCTGGGGAAGACAGTTTGGTGGCTCCTCAAAACCTTAAAAACAGAACTGCCATATGACCCAGCAATTTCACTTCTGGGTATCTCTCAAAAAGAACTGAGAGTGGGGACTTGGGCAGATGGCTGTGCGCCCGTGTTTAGGGCAGCCTTATTCACACCCACTAAACATGGTCCAACCCAAGCGTCCATTAACGGATGAACGCATAAACAAAATGTGGTCTATCCATACAGTAAAGCATTATTCAGCCTTTAAAAAAGGAAGGGAATTCTGGCACATGCCACAATGCGGATAAACCCTGAGGACGTTATGCTCAGTGAAGTAAGCCAGACACAAAAGGCCCACGATGGTATGATTGTGCTCAGAGACTGACGGTCGTCAGATTCACAGAGACAGAAGGTAGAAGGGGGTGGGGGATGGGGAGCACTTGATTAAAGGGACAGAATTTGTTTGGGAAAATGAAGTTCTAGGGTGGATGATGGTGATGGCTACACATCATAGTGAATGAACTTAATGCCACAGAACTGTGTACTTAAAAATAGTTACAATGACTCATTTTATGTTAAACAGCCTTTGGTGACAGTGTCAGGTGAGCTGGTGTCATGAGTGGGAGACAGTGAGGGTGTGGACGTGTGGTTCATGGTGCAGCAGGGTCAGCCTTGGGGACCCAGAAAGCTGCGCCGAATGTCGCCTCGGAAAAATGAAACAAAGTCAGGGCTCGCCCTCTCTTAAGTCTCGTCTTTCTGTTCGGACTTCACCTCCACCCTGCCTGCGTTCCTAACTTTGAAAGCTGTGGTGGGCGTGGGGAGTGGAGGAGCTGGGTGCCCCCCACCAACCACCTGCCAGCCCCAGCTGGGAGCAGAGGCCTGAGGACGTGCCCTGAGGGGCCAGGTGTGACCTTCTGCCTATCATTTTTTCCTCTCTTCCTTTTTTTTTTTTTTTTCGCTTTTCTTAAAGATTTTATCTTTTCGGAGCAGCTTTAAGTTCACATCAAATTACAAGAAAGGTACAGAGAGCTCCCACATACCTGACCCCCCCCAGAGCCTCTGCATTTCCAACAACCCCCAGCAGAGGGTGAATTTGCTACAGTTGATGAACCCACAGTAACACGTCATTATCACCCAGAGCCACAGTTTTCATTAGGGCTCCGTCTCAGTTTTCATTAGGGCTCCATCTCAGTGCTGTATGTGACGTTCTCATGGTATCTCTGGGGTGCTGATTTTTCTGGCTGGAAACCTCTGTGGCTGCAGCCCCTTTGCCAGAGTTCTTGTCCTGCATCTAGGAAGAATGAGGTACGCAGACAAGTGAAGGGTGAAGAAGAAAAGTTGTATTTAGTGTCAGAACAGCTCAGAGGAGTGGGTGGTTCCTCTCGTAGGCAGGTCATCTCTTGAGTGTTCAGCTTTCAGCAGAGAGGAGGCCCCAGAGAGGGAGGCTGCTCTCTGCAGGCAGGTCATTCAGATGTCTCTGCAGGTCTCTGAAGCTCTCAGCAGAGAGGGTAGCTCTCTACCTGTGGACAGGTTGTCTTGCCTTCTGCCGTTCTCAGTGGAGAGGGTACTCCTCTCTGCAGCTGGTCATCCCATCTGGTCGTCTCTCTGCCCTCTGTCCTCTTCATCCTGTAACCCTTCCCTGCCCTACTCTGGCTGAGCCCACGGCTTGTATGGACCTCTAAGGGGAGGAAGTGCATGCCGATTGGTCCATAAGTGGTCGTGGGTGGGCCCAGAAGAGGCACCAAGAGTCCCCACTCCTGTCTGCAGGACTGGCAGCCCAGCCCCCAGCCTTCAAGCCCTCCCTGGCCGGAAGGTGGGGCCTTCCTGGAGACCTGCCCCTTCCACCCAGTAATCATTCTGCCTCCCACTGCCATTCATGGCCCCTGGGCTTGGCCCCAGCCCCAGCTCTGAGATCGGAGCAGGCGCTAGGAGTGGAGAGAGGCCAGGCAGCAGAAGAAACTCCCGAGCCTGCAGGGATGTGGTAGGGGGGGTCCTTCCTGGGGCCCCTGAGGGTGTAGGCTGCAGAAACATCCGGGTCCTGTGACTGGGAGGTCGGCCACAGCTGCACCTGGGAGCTCCCACCAACTCTGAAGGGGCAGGCCTCCTACTTGTCCCTAGCTCCTGCCTGCTTTTTGGAACAGGAGGCCCAGGTTTGCAGCCGTGGGTGCCACAGCTGCAGCTTACCCGGGAAGGCAGATCTTACCTGTTCCCAGCTCCCTCAAGTGCACAGGGAGGCTCATATCCACAGCTGCAGTTTGGGCAGCTCCATAGAGCAGGAGGCCTGGGTCTGCAGCTGTGGTTTGGGCAGCTGCAGCAGCAGGGGTAGCACGGACAGCTCCCTTCCCAACTCAGAAGGGGCGGGGCACCCACGGGCTCCATGGAGTGTGTGGCCCCAGCCACGCTTCCCTGCTGCAGCCGGATGATGGCAGCAGCCACTGCTGCCAATGTAGGTTTGGCTACATGTGTAATGACACACATCCTCCATTATAGTATCATAGAGTTGTTCCACCGTCCCAAAAATACCCTGCGCTCCACCCATGCACCTCCCCTCCATGCTCCACCCATGCACCTCCCCTCTGTGCTCCACCCATGCACCTCCCCTCTTTGCACCTCCCGTCTTCCTTCCCAGCTATGTAAACCCCTGACTTTAGCCGGGAAGGCTGGTCGGATTTGAGTTTTGGCTCCTGTCTCTCCAGCTGACACCGCCTGTAATAGAATAAAGCCTTCTTCCCCGACAACTCTCTTTGTCTCAGAGACTGGGGGCTTTTTGTGCAGTGGGCAGCATGACCTGGACAGAACCCCTGGTGTTCGGGAACAACTTGTTGGAATTGTTGTTGGTGTTGCATTAAATCTACGGATGAATTTGTGAGAAACTGACCTCTGATGATAGAGAGTCTTCCTGACCATGAATATGGAATATCTCTCCTTTCATTTAGTCTTTCTTTGACTTATTTCATCAGAGTTTTGTAGTTTTCCTCATATAGCTCTTGTACATACTTTGTTAGATTTACACCTCAGTATTTCATTTTCAGTAAATGGTATTATGTTTTTATTTTCAAATTACACTCACTCATTTGTAGTACATAGGAAAGCGACTGACTTTTACATATTAGCCTTGTTTCCTGTGACCTTGCTATAATTGCTTATTAGTTCCAGATCTGCCTTTCTTTCAGGGTCTATGTCTATCATGGCTCTGGGGTGTATTCTTAGCCCAACTTTACAACAAGCATCCTCAATTTCTGCCTTGGTTCTTCTGACAATGGATGAGCATCATAAGAAATGAGATATTCACAGCTGGGCAGCCTCTTCTGTTTTAAAAATGTCCAACAGAGCTAAGAAGTCTACTAAGTTAACATGATTCCAAACAAAAGGCCAAAGAGGTCCTCATCCCACCCCCCAGGAAACTTAAAAATAAATTCACGGGGGGCTGAGGCAGGAGAATGGCATGAACCCGGGAGGCGGAGCTTGCAGTGAGCCGAGATCGCGCCACTGCACTCCAGCCTGGGCGACAGAGCGAGACTCTGTCTCAAAAAAATAATAAATAAATAAATAAATAAATAAATTCAAAGTTCATCTGAAAGAATAAATACATGACTGAGAAACTGTTCCAGGTTGAAAAGGGCAAAAAAGATGGTAAACTAAATGCAAGGCATGTAGATAAATAAAGACATTGAATCAATGTTGATTTCCAGATTCTGATCATTGAAAGTCAATTGCGCACATCTCTTCCCAATTAAGCAGTCCGCAGCAGAACGCTGGTGGTGAGAGTGTTTACACCGTGGAAATCGGCAGGTGCCTCCAGCCAGAGTTCCCCAGCTCCCTCTCACCCCAGACTGCCTGTGACTCCACACACCACTGCATGGGGTTCTTTCCACCTGTCTTCGGTCAGACCACGGATGGACCCTCCTGCGGGGGCTGAGAGCTCCCTGATGCTGAGTGTTCCCAGGAGCTTGTCTCCCTCCAGCTAGGGCCAAGCGCCTGCCACCATCTCTCCGTGCCCTGCATTCCCAACTTCACCTTCTGGTTCACATGTCAAGTCCAGCCACTCTTTAGTCCTTAGGGAAAGTCCATCTGTAGCTCCAGATATCTCTGAGGGCACCACGGGGTAAGACCCAATCCCTTCCCTCCAGGGCTTTATTGTGAAATACGGAGAAAAGACAGTCGTCCTTCAAGGAGGAGGGTCCTGTCTCAGCCGCAGGAGAGGGCCCAAGGCAGGGCCAGGCCATTCTCCCCTCTCTAGGGGAGGGAGAGGCCTCTGCTTCACTTACTGGGCAGCCTGATGAGCCAAGCATGGACTTTTCTTTTAGAGAAGCAGGCATTTTCCCATCCTGGAGACCAAACATCCCTCCCCCATGGGATCCTCCCAATGGAATCACACACATTAACAAAAGGTTTGAGAGAGAAAAATTTAGAGAAAACGCCATTTCCAATTAATCCCTCCAAACACATGACCAACACACTTCCGGACAGTCACCTGAACTGTCATGAAGACCAAGGTGAGGGGCACCGGTGCACTTGGTGACCCACAGGCGCGTCTCGGAGTGGTGGGCGACTGTCCTCTCTCCTCCACATGGGTTCAGCTTGGACCATCAGAGGCGCCAGTGTCGGTCACCCTAAGTTGCCAGTCAGGGAATAAAATGAGGAGGAGATGAGAGAAACAAAATGAGTGCACTGCTGTGTCTCGCATGGATGCCAGCTTCCCTCCCATCCCTATCCTACCACGGGGCTTGGCTCTTTTCCGATTTCTACACAGTGACCGTTTATGTAAAATGACCAGTGAGCAGCATAGATGCTGCCGACAATTTCGTAGGAGAGTGGAGGTGGGGTGGCCTCGTGTGGACAGAAGTCGCTGGAACTGTTCCAGAGAGACAGAGGCTACAGACACAAGAGGCACTGCTCTGGGAGGTCCCACGGCCTGTGGGGAGTGGGAAGGCGGCTCCATCCCTCGCCCAGCCCCAGCTCACCTGTGCTGCTCTGGTGGGCAGCCAGGCCTGGCTAGAAGGAAGTTGGGCCGTATTTCAAGGCTGGGGAGGCCTGGGGCATTTGGGTTAAATAAGCATGACTTAAACCACGAATGATTCATTGCTGCAGCAATAATGTGTGTAGCAGAAGACACCAGAAGCCAGGAAAAAAAACAGTTTTATTCCCCAAATAAACTTCTTTGTTTCCTCTCAAAGAATAAAGCATGCAAGAGACTCCTAATCACCAAAATGAGCAAGAGGCTGTGCTGTCTGTGGGTGCTGGAGGACTGGCCAAGCCCAGAAGTCCCCAGTTGCTTCTCTCTCATCTGCCCCAGAGAACGTGCATCACATCACGGAAACCTCGTGAAACTCTGACTCTCATTAAATCTAAATCTCCATCCTCTAGGGTTCTCTAGGGCTCTTTAGACTTGCACACAGCCAAGTTTTACCTTTACAACTAATCTAGAGTTTAAAGGATGCACACGTGAAAAGATATTTATAATACGAAGAACAGATGCCTCTGAAAAGGGGATAGCTGGCCCCAAGTGCCCGTGAAGAGTCAGTACCATCCGCTCTCAACAGAGCAGGGGCCAGGACTTCAGCTTGTCCTGGCCGCTGCATCAAGGCCGTGGTCTCATTCTGCAGATGATGGTCCCTGAAACTGAACCATGTTTTCACTGCTTCCAGGACTCACTGTGAAAACACAGCATGCACCTACCTACCTGGCCGTGGTCTTCGATGTAGTGGGTTTAACTGTGCACTGGCTGCATGCCAGGAGATAGTTATTGAGAATGTCCCGTGTGCCAGGCACTTCTAGGTACTGGGTCAACAACAAAAATCCAGACTCTCGGAGCTTGGTCCATGCATGTGAGTGCATGTGTCCATGTGTGTCTGGGGGTGCCTGTGTGTCCATGTGTGCATGTGTGTGCATGCTGAGGGGCCATCAAGCAGAGGGAACAGGACATGTGGGAAAGCCCTGTATGAATGCCCAAGGAGTGGGAAAAGGGTCTGTGTGAGTAAGGAATGGGTTTTTTCTAAAGACAGCAGGAAGCTAGACTGGGCAAGGGAGGAACAAAATCGAATTTGAAGTTTAAAACATCAATTCATTAAGTTACTTGTCCCTTCGTGATGATTCAAGTTCTCAGATCAGCATGGTCAGAGGGGCCCCAAAGTAATTCGGGTGACATAGAGAGGGAAGCGTTCAGAACCGGGATGCTCCCTGGGCAGGTGACCCCGTGAGTTCCGGGAGACCCTGGCTCTCATACAGCAGAAAGACCCCAGGTGGGCCAGAGGTTGGGAGGGGCTGGAAAAGCCCAGAGCAGGAGGGAGCCCCCACTGGGGAAAAGGCGTCTCCCTGTCTCCGTAAGCGCAGCCCAGCCCCTGCCCTGGCTTTGCTGACGCTGGCTCACTCCCTGATCAAACCAACAGAGCCCACTTCTCACTGGACTAACTTTTACCGCGTGTGTGGCTGGGCACTGGGGCCCAGGTTGTGAGGCGGGTGTGTGAGGACCAGGCTGCCAGGCAGAGCTAGGCGGAAGGTCCTAGACTCAGTTTCCTCATTGGTGAATAGAGTGGCAACTGCGCCTACCCCAGCCTATGGTGACTTGGGGGATGACAGGTTTCCGCACAGTTACGACAAGCAAGTAAGACAAACGTTTGTAAATGGTCCCTACTGAGCGTGGAGCCCGGTGAAGAGCTGCCTGGAGCCCCTTTCCTCGGTACTCGCCAGGAAGGGCCAGGAATCCGTCTACATTAACCCCTTTAATCCTCGCCACAATCCCATGAATCAGGGATCCTCTCACCCTTAGTTTCTGAGATAAAGCACGGAGACTTTAAACGCTTGCCCTGGAAGGACAGGCAAGGGCCGGCGGCCTGGCGGCGGGGGTCACAGGGGCCGCCCCTCTCCCTGCAGCCCTGCCCCTGACGTCACCATGGATGGAGGCCGCTGATAAGGAAGCCAGAGGCTGCGGTGGTAATTGTCCAGTGGCCACGTGGCTCTGTCTGAGCAAAGATTCCAAATTCTCCCTGAGGCAGAGGAAAGGGACAGGACTGAAAACGGGGTGGAAACAGACAGCTGAGAAACTATGCGCTGTGGTGAGGCGAGCTTGTCCATGACCCGACTCCTCTGTCGCCTCAACTGTAGCCGACAGCGAACCAGAAATCATCCGCGGACCGCACAGGAGACTGTTCTGCATAACCGGTGGCCGCAACTACCAGGGACCCCCCCCAGGCCTGCAGAGGAGCGCAGAGGAAGACGAGGAAGAGGCCCCGACAGCGGGTCGCGGGGCAGAACTGCGGGTTCTTGGAGAAGGGGCCCCGGGTCTGCACCCCAAAAGCAGGCGCAGCGGGAGACCTCCCGGAAGCCAGGGGTCTTTTCAAGGCGTGTTTGAAATTAAACAGGCGAGTCCCTGCTCGTCCCGATCAGCGCGGCTTCCCACCTTCCCCACCCTTGGCCCCGTGGAGGTCGGAGGGGTCCCCGCCCCAACCCCGTGTGCGCCGCGTCCTTTCCTGCGAGCTCCTTGGCCTCCTGGGGAGACTGTGCCCGCCGCCCCCGCGGCTGTGCCGGATCTTCTGAGCTGGAGTCGGGGTTCGGCGATGGCGTGTGGGCTCTTCGCGGCAGCTCCCAGGGGCGCGGCACGGCCGCCAACGGAGTCCCAGCTCGTCTGCAGCTGAGCAGGCCCCAAATCGAGGCGTTGGGGAACAGCAGCGGCCGCAGGTTCGCGGCCCAGAGGTCGCCCCTGCCCGGCCCCCTCCGACAGCGCAGGGAGTGCGCCCCGCTTCCCTGCACTCCGCACCCACGGCCGCCTCCATCGCGTCCCCGCCCTTCCCCGCAGCTGCTCGTGCGTGGGCCGTGCTGTCCTGGGACTCGCCGGGCTCGGAGGGACACGGTGCAGGCACAGGAAACGCGAGAGAAGCTGAACGCGGCCGGGAGAACCGGACGCCCCCGCCACCTGTGCCCACAGCCAAGCGGAGCATCTGGAGTCGCCTCCTCCACCCCGACGACCTGCGGAGTCCAGTCTCCAAAGGGGCCACTCACAGGGTTTGCAGCCAGGCAACGTCAGAACCGGGGTGCCGGCCGGCCACGGGGGCTCACGCCTGGAATCCCAGCACTTTGGGAGGCTGGGGGCGGGGGGGTGGGTCACCTCATGTCGGGAGTTGGAGGCCAGCCTGGCCAACATGGTGAAACCCCTTGTCTACTAAAAATACAAAAATTAGCCAGGCGTGGTAGCGCACACCTGTAATTCCAGCTACTCAGGAGACTGAGGCAGGAGAATCTCTTGAACCCGGGAGGTGGAGGTTGCAGTGAGCCAAGATCGCACCATTGCACTCCAGCCTGGGCGACAGAGCAAGATTCCATCAAAAAAAATTAAAGAAAAAGAAAGCTGGGTGCCGCAGAGCCCGGAGGCCGCGCGGCCTTCCCTGCCTGGAACCCCCTTGACGGCCCCGCAGGCTCCTCCCCACCCGCCTGGCCTCCCCCATCTCTGCGTTCGGGGCCTCCCCGGCTGCCCCAAGGCGCGTCCGTCCCCAGCGGGCAGCGCGTTTGCCTACCCGTCCCTCCCACCACCACCCCCCCCATTCCTGGCTACCTCGCCCCCCTCAAGTTGGGGCCGCCTTGGGGTCTTCGTTACTCCCGGGACGTCTCAGGTCGTTTCAGCCTCCGTTTATGGATGTTACCTTGCTCTGGAATGTTCTCCCCAGGAAACGCCCTCTCGCAGGGCCTCCGCCGCACACCCTCTGGAATCTTCCAGAATCCTCCGGAAGAGTCAGCAGAGCTGACTGCGCGGAGCGAGTGGTTGAAAGGAGGGCGGGGAGGCGGCCGCTCTCTATCTAAGAAGTGGCTGGTCTGGAGGGTGCTCGAGGGCAGGACCGGGTCCCCAGGCCCCACCCACGGGCCCTGCGCGCCTGGACATTCTGTCAACGCCGGGAACTCGGAGGGAGGGCGCTGGCATCGGCCCTGGGAGGACAGGCGCTCCCGGAGCTCCAGAGGCCAGGCCGGGCCGCCGGGGACAGCGCAGGGAGCGCGGGTGGGGGGCGGGGAGAGGCGGGTGGGGGGCGGGTGGGGGGCGGGGAGAGGCGGGTGGGGGGGGCGGGTGGGGGGGGCGGGGAGAGGCGGGCGGGGGGGGGCGGGGAGAGGCGGGCGGGGGGGGCGGGGAGAGGCGGGCGGGGGGGCGGGGGGGGCGGGCGGGGAGAGGCGGGCGGGGGGGGCGGGGAGAGGCGGGCGGGGGGGGGCGGGGAGAGGCGGGCGGGGGGGGGCGGGGAGAGGCGGGCGGGGGGGGGCGGGGAGAGGCGGGCGGGGGGGGGCGGGGAGAGGCGGGCGGGGGGGGGCGGGGAGAGGCGGGCGGGGAGAGGCGGGCGGGGGGGGGCGGGGAGAGGCGGGCGGGGGGGGGCGGGGAGAGGCGGGCGGGGGGGGCGGGGAGAGGCGGGCGGGGGGGGGCGGGGAGAGGCGGGCGGGGGGGGGCGGGGAGAGGCGGGCGGGGGGGGGCGGGGAGAGGCGGGCGGGGGGGGGCGGGGAGAGGCGGGCGGGGGGGGGCGGGGAGAGGCGGGTGGGAGTCTGGGCGAGGGACCGCGCCTGCCCTGAGACTGAGCCGGACATGAGCGAGGGTTCCGCCCGGGCCTGCAGTCGGGCAACCTCGTGGCGCCCCAGCCACGGTCTCTGCGCAGCACACATCTCCATCTGAGATGAAGAAACGCTAAGCGGGTCCCTGCCACACGTCAAACGTCGGCGCGGGAAGCCAGGGGCCTCCTCAGGCCTGAAAGGAACAGCCCGCCCCCTGCTGTGCAGAGCGAGGATCCGCGGCCTGAGGAAGGGAGACCTTCCTGGGCGCTGAGCTCACAGGCTTCTAGGCTCCTTCGGCGGCCGCTGAAGAGCAAGGGTGGCGCGAGCTGGCGGTAACCGGGAAGCCCCGTCAGACGTCCATGGCAAGACGTCCGCGATGGGAGCGCGGTTACCTGGCGTGCAGCCTCGCGAGGACACCTGGGCCAGGGACGCGCCGCGCCCTCGGGGAGCCGGCTCCGGAGGCCTCTCTCCTCCTCCTCCTGCTACCCCTGATGACCATGGATTACTTTTGAAATGGAAAAACGGTAAACCTTTTCTAACATAAGTTGCACTTATAAAGAAAGCATCCGCTAAAGAGGGCGTGTTATGTCATGAAATGCGGGGCTCTCATCATGGCGGGGGCCAGGGAAGGTCCACTAGGGCTTTAGCAGATGAGATTAACCAGCTGACTACCAGGCGCCTTCCAATACTAATATTCTGAGATTTTAATATATTTTATATTACCATGCTTTAGAAACAATACTAGGTACCTGTGCACAGTGGCTCACCCCTGTAATCCCGTGGCTTTGGGAGGCCGAGGTGGGAGGCCCGAGGCCAGGAGGTTGAGACCAGCCTGGACAACATAACAGATCCCATCTCTACAAAAACCCACCATTTCATTAAAACATTAGCCGGGCATGGTGGCAGTGTTTGTGGTCTGGGAAGCTGAGCTGGGAGGATCACTTGAGCCCAGTAGTTTGCGGCTGCAGTGCGCCATGGTCTCACCACTGCACTCAAGCCTGGGCAACAGAGCAAGACTCACTCCTACTGTGTAAAGTAGAAATACCATTTCTGGGCCGGGCGTGGTGGCTCACGCCTGTAATCCCAGCACTTTGGGAGACCAAGATGGGCGGATCACGAGGTCAGGAGATCGAGACCCTCCTGGTTAACACGGTGAAACCCCGTCTCTACTAAAAAAAATACAAAAAATTAGCTGGGCATGGTGGCGGGTGCCTGTAGTCCCAGCTACTCGGGAGGCTGAGGCAGGAGAATGGTGTGAACCCAGGGGGTGGCGCTTGCAGTGAGCCGAGATTGCACCACTGCACTCTGGCCTGGGCAAAAGAGCGAGACTCTGTCTCAAAAAAAAAAAAAAAAAAAAAGGAAATACCATTTCTGGGTCATAAAAAAATATTTCAGACATCATTTTTCCAGATATGTTAACTTTTTGCTAATGGGATATAAATGCCTCCAATTTGAAATTGCTCTTCCAGGAGTGAATTTTAATTTTCTCCCGCTGTGAAAATGCGTATTTGTCTTATGGAGAGAGTTTTTATTTATTACCAACTAACAGGAAAAGCTTCATCTCACAATTCTGACGAAGTAGAGCCAATGTAAGAGTGTTGGTGTCATTTTTAATGTAGAGGTTTCAATTATTGTTAGTCAAAGGGAACATATCTTAAAACATTAACAACAAAATCACTAACCTTTGATTTTCTCTTTTAGATTTGCACATTGTTGTCTTTGTTCTAGGCAAGGCATTCCTGTTTCAATTTTTCCTTTATTCCTTTTCTTTTTTCCTGCACTATGTTTTCAGAGTATGTTCTCTCACATTTTAGGCCATCTAAGTCAAGAAACCAGTATATGAATTACTTTGACTGGAGAGAAGGGATGTTTGATCCCAAATTCCTGAATTGGGCTCCTCTGAAATATCAGTAGGAACTACAAGCAAAAAATTGATGGGGCGTGGTCCTGTGGTTTGGGGAATTTTTATTTACTTCAGTATACATGTCATATGTTCATATAAGTTATATATTATTTATTACTGTATTACTCTACTTTCTTTTGGAGAGTCACACTCCATGTTAACCTACTAAAGTCTCTGAAAAGTTCTGCAATATATGAAATTCTTTATTTTTAGCACAGTATTTCCAAAACTGTATCTTATTGAGTTTAAGAAGCTATTGATTGAAAGACGTGTACTTTTGAAAGAACAATAATCACTGCTAATAAAATTATGGCATGCCATGGAATTATAAGACACATCACAACTTTAAAAGCATTAAGATGTTCAAATGAGCATCTTAGAATCCATTGAAATATGTTACCCATTGCTGCAAAACACATGATACCAAAAGGAAGGGGCATAAAACAGCCACTTTATTTGCTCACAAGGCTGTGGGTCGGCAATTTGGGTTGGGCTCAGCCATGTGGTTCATATGCTTTCTAGCTGGGACATTCTCACAGCTGCAGATGTACCCAGCTGGGGATGGCTGGTCAGGAATGGTCTGGTGAGTGAGACTTGCAGGTGCTGGCAGGGGAGCCACAGCTCTCCAGGCCTCTGCAGCAGAGGAGATCATATCTGCTCACATCATGGTCTCAGGGCCCCACACACAGCAAAAGGAAGACAGCCTCAATGTGCTGGCCTTTTTCCAGCCTCTGCTTTTCTTGGGTTAAATTTGCTAATGTCACATTAGCTAAGGCAAATTGCAGGACACATCAGATTCAAGAGGTGAAAAAATAAACTCGATGGGAAGAGTGGCAGAGTTGCACTGCACAGAGGCAAGCTGACAGATGGGAGGGGATTATTGCTGTCATCTTTCCACACACAAACTTTTAAAAAAGAATTTTCTGAGACATCTCTTAACATTTCATACATTATAGTTTAGAAAAATCTCCTGGATAACAACTGAATCTTCAGTACTGAGAAATAGATGAGACAGGTATGTATTTAGAGATGCTGTTGACACCTGAGATAATCGGACAAAGAGATGTCAGGGCCTTCCATTTTGCCTTCTCACAAGCTCACAGTCCACTTGTCACTGTTCCACAGAGACTGGCAGAAGACACAAGACTCCTGGATCAGAGACAAAGGACTTCATTATGACCTACGGCACAGCCGGCAGCATGAGCACTGTGTTGACCAGTTTCCTAGGCCCCCTAGTCCACAGGCATGGCATGAAGGGCCCCCAGGGATGCTGTACACACACAGGTCAGCATTGCAGCTGAGGGGCAGTGGGCTTGGGGAATCTACTGCCCTTACAGGGAGCAGTAAGTGGGCCTGTTCTTTGTCCAGAGGGAGATATTATCCCTATCCTCAGGGTTGTTCCCTGCAAACACTACCCCCAAAAAATGGCCCAAGTAAAGATCATCAGAGCCTTGAATCCTTGACACACCCACCAAAAACATGCAGACTCAGGATAAGGCAGAGCAAGGGGATTGTGCGTGAAAGCCCTCCCCATGTTGCAAGGCTAGTTAGGTGGAAACCAGGCCATCCAGCTCCCTGCCCTCTGGCACCCAGGGCATTGTCATGTGACTTGGGCTGTCAATTGAATGCTTCTGTGGGGACAGTTAGGAAATTGCTCAAAGGTAGGGGAGGGGTGGCAAGTTTCCACTTATATACCACTGGTGTCCAGAATCCAGGGGCACTGGCAGTGGTCAGTGTCCAGAGGTAGTAAGAGACGTCTGTAAATGTGAAGTGAGTTGCAATGCACTGATCAAGTTTTCCTGCCTTCCAGCCCCCTTGGCTCCTGCCTCTTTGCACCACTCTTGCTCTGCAGCTCTCCCATGATGTTGCAGGCTACCCAGGTCCTCAGTATAAATTCATTTCTGTTTGAGTTAGGCTGATGATGCTTAAAATCAAGAAAAAGCTGTCTTTAGTAGGAACTTGACATTCTGATAGAATATTTTTGATGCCAGAAACAGATTAAAACCTAAAAAACAAGACATGAAGTTAAAAGAAGTTAAATCTAGTCTCTATATCCTAAGCACTATATACAGTATATAATTTGTAAATTCCTGAACAAACAGAAAAATGTGACTTATACATAAGAGAAAAATCAGTCAGTAGAAGGAGACCCACCAATGACCATGATGTTCTAATTAGTAGAAAAGAGCTTTGAAATAAAAATGATAAATATGTTGAAGATTCTACAGGAAAAGATAGATATAATGCTAAGAAATTTTAGAAGATATTTGAAACTTTTCTTTAAAAAGGATATTCTAGAAATGAAAAATACAGTATCTGAAATAAAAAAATTTATTGAATGAACTGGCCACAGTGTCTGCTTTTGTAAAAACCTCCAAAAAGTTATGCATTGAGTATTTCCATTTCAGATTCATCTGCTGCCCACCTCTCACCACAGATGAATGATCACTATGAATGGTGGTGACCAGGCGGGCAGGGGAGGGGCTTGTCTGAGTGCCTTAGCCCAGGCCTCTGGCCTGCCAACCTTGAAAACAGCCATATCGGCTGGGCACAGTGGCTCACCCCTGTAATCCCAACAATTTGGGAGGCCAAGGCGAGCAGATCACTTGAAGCCAGGAGTTCAAGACCTGCCTGGCCAACATAGCGAAACTCCGTCTCTACTAAAAATACAAAAATTAGCCTGGAGTGGTGGTTCACACCTGTAATCCCAGCTATTTGGGAGGCTGAGGCACAAGAATTGCTTGAACCTGGGAGGCAAAGGTAGCAGTGAGCCAAGATCGCACCACTGCACATTAGTCTGGGTGATAGAGCAAGAGGGTTTAAAAAAAAAAAGC
The DNA here is from genome assembly GCF_028885655.2 of Pongo abelii. Lineage (NCBI taxonomy): Eukaryota > Metazoa > Chordata > Mammalia > Primates > Hominidae > Pongo > Pongo abelii. The sequence goes on along the minus strand of NC_071991.2, from coordinate 156,574,977 downwards.
AATATCACTTCCTTGTTAGATCCAGTTACCAAGCCAGTCAGAAGGGATGAACGGGAAGGAAGTCACATCCTTAATGTCCAGGGGGGACTGTTACTTCTGTTATTTCTTTTTTTATATATTTATTTTTTTGAGACAGGGTTTTGCTCTGTCTGGAGCACTGCACCCTGGCTAGAGTGCAGTGGTGCAATTACAGCTCACTGCAGCCTCAACCTCCCAGGCTCAGGCAGTCCTCCCACCCCAGCCCCGAGTAGCTGGGACCACAGACGTGCACCACCACACCTGGCTCATTTTAGATTTTTTTGTAAAGGGGGGTCTCACCATGTTGCCCAGGCTGGTCCTGAACTCCTGGGCTCAAGCGAGGAGCTGTTACTTCTGGACAGTTTGCCTTGTACAGTTTGCTCCTTGGACAGTTTGCCCGGCCTGAGTGGGTTTGTTTCTCCTCTGTCAGTGTGGCTAATTTTCATCTGCCTTTATCCCTCAGTCATCCAAGTATAACCTCAGCAGTAACCAGTACTGCAGCCAGAACAGTGTTCTCAGCTGGCACCCCTCTCTTCTTACGCACTTTCTGAACCTTTGAAGTTCAGGCACAACTGATCAGCGTTCACGTTAAAACAGAGATCCTAAGACTGACAGAACAGACGCTTTGTAGCAATTAGATACCAAATTCCCAACCAACTCAAGTATAGCATCACATGACAGAGGGCAAGTACTGAAGGAAATCAAAGTATTTTACTCCAAAATATATTTCTTTTACATATTTTGCTTTTGTTGTTGTTGTTTTTGTTTTTGTTTGTTTGTTTTTGAGACAGAGTCTTGCTCTGTCTCCCAGGCTGGAGTGCACTGGCACAATCTCAGCTCACTGCAGCCTCTACCTCCTGGATCCAAATGATTCTCAAGCCTCAGCTTCCCAAGTAGCTGGGATTACAGGTGCATGTCACCATATCCAACTAATTTTTGTATTTTTGGAGAGATGGGGTTTCACCATGTTGACCAGGCTGGTCTCCAACTCCTGACCTGAGGTGATCCACCCACCTCAGCCTCCTAAAGTGCTGGGATTACAGGCATGAGCCACCATGCCTAGCCCCTTTGAAATATTTTGAAATGGCCCTGCAAAGCTGTCTCTGGTGGGGAAATTTTACATTCTGTACAGAATCCCTTTCCCTTTCAAGATCTTTTTCCAAACCTGAAATGATTGACTGAGAGTCTAGCACCTTTTAAGGTCTGAATAGGAGCCATTTGCCATCTGTTGCCTCTTGGGTGGCCACCTACGAGACATCTACATAATAAGAACCTGAGTCCTCACAACCCCTTATCTTGACCCAGACACTCCTTTCTATTGAATCCAGGTCCTTAGATAATAACTCTTTTGACCAACTGTCAATCAGAAAACCTTTGAATCCATCTATGACATGGAAGTCCCTTCCCTTGGAGTTGTCCTGCCTTTGCAGTCCAAACCAACATGTGCCTCACATGTATTGATTGATGTCTCATGTCTCCCCAAAATGTATAAAACCAAGCTGCACCCTGAACACCTTGGGCACATGTTCTCAGGACCTCCTGAGGCTTTGTCATGGGTCATGACCTATAACCTTGGCAAAATAAGCTTCTAATTGGATTGAGACCTGTCTCAGATGCTCTTTGGTTTACAACAGATTTAAGAAGCTCAGAAAATCCCAAGCAAGCACAAATCAACAAAAAATAAAACATCTAATTACATCATGGTCAAACCACTGAAAATTAAAAAAAAGAAAGCAAAAGCTTACAATTAACCAGAAAAAAAGATGCATTTTGTGGAGGGAAACAATAATAATGACAAACAGGAAACCTGTTAGCAATGCCTGTTCCCCAGTGCCACAAAGAAATAGCACTTGAATATAAATTATCTGAGCAAGGCAATTTTTACTTTCTGCAGAAAGGGTACTTTCGCCAGCAGTTTTGCCACAAGAGTACACCAAACAAAGGAAAAGCAGACATAAGTATCCCTTACGCATTTGGGTCGTCCTTACTGCTGTGTCCTGCATCCATTGGCTGGAGCCAGACCTCACAGTCTAAACTGATACCTGATTTGCTAACAACCTAAAACTTTCTTAAATAGGTAAATGCAAGGAAGAACAAAGGAAAAGAGGAAGTTGCTTACAAAAGATTTAAAGAAGCAATAACATTTCCAAATAAGGAAGGGGCATAGGCTGTGAGCTGGAACATGCCTGTGAGCATGTCCAACAGCTACGTAGGATAGGGCTTAACGAAGAGTAATTAGCACAAAGCAAGGAGGCTTGAAGGAAGTTAGTCTTTAAAAGAAACTGTTACTTCTAACACTTATGATTTATTCTTTAACAAGGGAAACTTTGAAGAGGAAACTTTTTACTTTCTACAAAACCTCTTACCAGAAACAATGGACACTGAAGACCACAGAAGGCACCTCTGCAGAGTTGAAAGGAAAAACGCCAATCTAGAATTTAACGTCTAAAGGAAATATCTCCCCAAAATGAAGGCAACATAAAGATAATTGTAGATATTAGTTTCCACCCTACCCTGTCCCCATATTAAATATAGTAAGGTCACTTACACATGCAAACCATTATACAAACCAGGAGAGTACATCCCCAGAAGAAGGGAAAGGCATCCACAGGAAGGAAAGGTGCAGGGCGAGCCCCAGTGCTCATGGGAGCTCCATGTCCTTCACACTCCCATAGCACAGGTGAGCCCAAGGCAGCTAGGGATGCAATGTGGCTGCCCTACCTACCCTGCCAGGTCACAATGTTCATTCCAGATAATATTAGTGAAAAACATCTTTTGGCAATGACCTTTTTATCTTAAAACTGCAAACAAATGTGATGATACTTCAGTTTTGAAAAAAACATCAGTCCACAGGAGATCTTACGAGACAGTCTGAAGCTCAGACTCTCAACGTTATATTGAAAATATATGGGGTGTGTCACCCCCGCCAGTGTCCACAGCTGACCATCTGCATCTTGGAGAACACTCTATTTTCAATAACAAATGCTCACAAAGTGTTGTGAGGAAATAAAAGCAAAACATAAGATGGTGGGGGGGCGGGGAGAAAGAAAACCCACGAGTGTTTTTGCAGCATTCCTGGTTGTTGTCACACAGCACTCTTATGAGTCCTGTATGAAAAATCCCAGAGGAATGAACAGCACCACAACTCGGGTGCTGTGACCATTTTTACTCACAACTTAGGAGTTGTATATGTTCACAAGCCCCAAGACCGGTTATCCACACCAATCCCCTCAGGTACAGCTGCCAATCTCAAGTAAGATGAGCCACTATTGGAGGCACTGATATCACACTGTTGCCCTCACTCACTTCCTCAGCTGAAGCCATCAGCCTGTGTATTAGTCTGTTCTCACATTGCTATAAAGAAATACCTGAGACTGGGTATTGTATAAAAAAAAGAGGTTTAATTGGCTTACAGTTCCTCAGGCTGTATGGGAAGCATGGCTGGGGAGGCCTCAGGAAACTTTTGATCATGGCAGAGGGCAAAGAGGAAGGAGGCATGTCTTCCATGGCCAGAGCAGGAAGAAGAAGAGAGAAAAGGAGGTGCCACACACTTTCAAACAACCAGATCTCCTGAGAACTCACTCACTGATATGGTTTGGCTCTGTGTCCCCACCCAGCTCTCATTCCGAATTGTAATCCCCACGTGTCGAGGACCTGGTGGGAGGTGACTGGATCACGGGGGTGGTTTCCCCCATGCTGTTTTCATGACAGTGAGGGAGTTCTCATGAGAGCTGATGGTTTCATAAGTGTTTGACAGTTCCTCCTTCACACGCTGTCTCTCACCTGCCACCATGTAAGATGTGCCTACTTCCCCTTCTACCATTATTGTAAGTTTCCTGAGGCCTCCCCAGCCATGTGGAACTATGATTCAATTCAACCTCTTTCCTTTATAAACTACCCAGTCTCAGGAAAGCTCCTTATAGCAGTGTGAGATGGACTAATACACTCACTATCTCAAGAACAGCAAGGGGGAAATCCGCCCCATGATCCAATCACCACCCACCAGGCCTCACTTCCAACACTGAGGATCACAGTTGGACATGAGATTTAGGTAGGGACAAAATCCAAACCATATCAGCCTGGTTAAAGTCAGGCCCCTCAGTGAACCAGGCTGCTTTTCAGATGGGCTCCCTGGGATCTCCCAGCAGGACCCCCTTCAGGTGTCCCAGGGTGACCCAGGAGCTGAAGGAGCAGCCACAGCTCCTCTGCCCATGTAGCTTGGGCAGGTCCCCCACGTTCCCTGAGCCTTGATGTCCTTGTACACAAGATGATTATGAGAAGACCAGCTCTAAGCCCCAGGACACCAGATGCAGAGGCACCTAGGACAGCAACAACATGCCAAGTACATGCCAAGCACACACCAAGGACATGCTGAGTACATACCAAGTACATGCCAAGTACACACCAACCACACACCAAGTACATGCCAAGTACACATCAAGCACTGCCAGGTGCGTGCCAAGTACGCACCAAGTACATGCCAGGCACACACCAAGCACATGCCAAGTACATGCCAAGGACACAGTCGTTTTTAGTTGTATTGACAGCCACCAGTGTGAGATACAGGCTTCTCTTGAGCCCTTGTACTACATTCCAGAGACTACACAAATGTACCAAAAAGTAAGTGGTAAATCCCAATTTTTACAAAGTAGTTCCTTTAGAAATCCTACACAGAAACTATCTAAAATTCAACCTTTCCTCTGAGGAAAAATAGCTACTATTTAACCCAAAAGTAGGGTATGTTATTTTAATTTAGTAGAACATCTGGATTCCTTACAAACTATTAATTCTTACGCTAAATAACTAAGACGCTTCCACAAGGTCAAGAGGTGATTAATTACAAACGGTCACCCTGGAAACACAGAACTTTCCTTCATTTCTGATTTTTCTCGAATAGCTCCTTGTTCTGACATCTGATGATGCTGTGTCCACAAGGTCTGTGCACACCAGCTGGCGCCTGTCAAGGCCATGGCCAAGGCCACTGACCTCTGTTCATTAGTTTATTTATCAAGCATCCCCCATGGGCCAGACCCTGTTCTAGGCAGGAAGAGCAGCAGAAGGTGAACCATAAACAAACCAAAATCCACCAGCAAGCGAATCTTCAGCACGCAGAAGGCGACAGTGCCATGGAGGGCAGGCACCAGGCAGGTGGAAGATGGGCCAGGTAGCCAGGGCAGGCTACTGGGAGGAGGCGATGGCTCTGCCCACGCCTGGAGAAGGCAATCAAAGATGCCTTAAAAGGACAATTTTATTTTAGACTTTTCTCCTGTTTCTGAGTCAGTGTTTGTTGTTCTGTTGCTATGGAAACACCAAAACCCTGGATTCTTTTTTACTAATAAATGGATTTCTTAGCCATGACCATCAGCCAAAACATGCTAATGGATTTGGTCTTTGATTTTTTTCAAGTTAAACAACCATATTCATCCATAATTTAACCATGTACTTAACTGTTCTTCAGAACTGACATAGATGAAGGCGTGCGTTTATTTCATTCCTACCCCGAGCCAGGAATTGTGCGAAACATTTTGTGTAGATTATTTCATTTACCCTACATAGCAGCTCTATGAAGGAGGTGTGTTGTCCCAGTTCCTGAAGGAGCCCCAGGCACGGGGGCACGGAGACATTAACACCTCACCCAGGTTACACGGCCAGACTAGGGTAGCTGAGACTTGAACCCCCTTGTCTAGCTCCAGACCCTATGCTCTTAACCAGCATTCTGTCTAAATGCCCTTTAATGCCATCATTTTTAGAGCAATGGAGAGTTGGAGCAAGACAGGTATTCACAAATTCCTCAAGTGCCACTTTCCCTGTAGAATTCCAATAGAAATGAATGGATGTCATGTTTTCAGGAAGGGTAACAAGAAGAGAAGTTTATCTGTCCATAAATATCAGAAAGAAAGAAAAATGGTGGGGGTTGGGGTGGCTTGTAAAAGTCCTGGGGCTGTATGACATGCCCCTCCACCCTTCAAGGAGGAAAACTTGTCAGATGCATCATAATGAACTTAAAACTCTGGACATTTCCAGCAGCCAGTCTTGAATAAGACAAGTACACCTGCACATAAATGTCTGCAGGTGCAAATTCACACACAGGAAACGCTGTGAGAGTTCACACATGAGAAAGGTAGTTGAGTCCTGTCCTAGGAGGTCACCTCCCACCCACACTGTCTGGAAGGAAAATCTGCTAAAAGGGCCAGAATATGTAAGACAGTATCTTGTTCATAAAAACTAACAGGAATTTAGTGGTCAGCAAGTCTGAGCCCATTAAGAGTCCAACTCTGCCCCTAGGGGACAACAGGCTTCAGAAAAAATGAAAGAGTCACATGTGTATGCACACACATACACAGGCATACACACACATAATACACACACATGAAAACATGCATACATGCACACATAATATACATGCATACATATGCATACATACATGCATACATGCACGTATATAATACACATACATGCACACGTGTGCATACACACAATACACATACATGCAGATGTACACATACACACAGGTGCATGCATGCATGCACATAATATACATGCACACAAGTGCATAAATGCACACACATAACATGTGTGCACATATACACATACACTCATGCACACACATAATATACATGCACATATACACATTTACACATGCATAAATGCATGTACATAATACACATATGTGCATGTGTACATATAAACACATGCATAAATGCATGTACATAATACACATGTGTGCATGTGTACATATACACACATGCATACACACATGCACATAATATACATGCACACATACACATACACATACACACACACACACATGCACCAACTTCTCTCTTGATGCACAAGATATTTCTCAAAATAACCTTGGCCACTTAGCACCTAGGGACAGAATTATTGACAGAACATTGGGAATGAGGCTCTAGACTGGCCACAGGTCCCTCATGCCACCGTGACACCTTCAAATGCATGACTGAGCAAAGTTTCTCAGAGGCCCCAGGAGTGAGCTGGTAGCACCACAGCACCACACACAGCTGACTGGTGCTGTGAGGGGGCCTAATTCTTCAGACATTCTGTGCATTTAGTGATGGCAAAGCAAGTTGCTCGGCTTTTCCTTTGTTCAGTTCACAGGGTGCTGTTCTGGGCATTACTTGGGTCTTTTTTGGAACCCAAAGTGCTCATGACACATGACAGCAATTGTGTTTGTCAGGGATCTTCAGAGAAACTGAACCAATAGGATGAATACAGAGATTTAGAGGGAGATTTTTACTGGATATTGGCTCACACAATGATGAAGAAGTCCCATGATCTGCTGTCAGCAGGCTGGAGACATGGGAGAGCCAGTGGTGTCGTTCCAGTCCAAACCCAAAGGCCCAAGAACCCGGAACTCAGATGTTCAAGGGCAAGAGAAGATGATGTCCCAGCTCAAGAGGCAAGAGCAGTCTCCCTTTCTCCACCTCCGTGTCCTGTTCCAGCCCTCAGCGGGTTGGATGGCACCCATTCCCGTTCCAGAGTGTGAGACGCTATTCAGTCCAATTCAGATGCCCATCTCATCCGTATGCCCTCAGACACACCCCAGAGTCACGTTTGCCAGCTATCTGGGCACCTCTAAGCCCAGGCAAGCTGACACATAAAATTAATCATCACCACATTTTGTCATGTAAGGACCTGAAAGGCCTGATTTGGCCAGGCTCACTGCAATGGCCTGGTTTAAGCAGGTGCTCAGCCTGTCTTGGCCTCATTCTCATCCCCATGAACTCCAGCCCATATCTCCCAGTCATAAGGGATCCTTTCCTGGAGGAGCTGCTTGGTTTGCAAGGACAATGCTGACTGGCCATTATCTCAAGGGCCATCAGCTACGCATGTACCTTACGTGGGGGGTAAGCATGCTGTTTGGTTTTCTTTTTTAGCTGAAACTGCAAAATAAATTAACATGAACTGATGAGAATCACCCATACCATGACATGAAACACAATCATTGGTCATGACTAGGGAGAGCATCTGAGTTGGATACTGTTAAGGATATAATTTAGGCTTTGCCTGCGTGGTTTGGAACAGAAATCTTGACTTAGAACTCACAGAAAAACTTTTCAACCTGAGAAAGCTGATTACAAAATAAAAAGGTTAAGAAAACATGATACATTGAAAAAAAAAATCTAAAAAGTGAAAACTTCAGTCATCCAATTATTTGGCATTGGGCTGACAAAATAAAAGAACTTTTTAAGACACCACACACAAAAAATGAGTCCAGCTTCTCGTTGAGAGTGAGCATGTTACTGACAAAGACAGATTCAAAATCCTAAGAAGGATAATGAGGAAAATCGGTTTTTATAAATAATTATTAATAGACCCAAGTGCTCTTAGAGATTCCTCCTCCCTGAGCACCTTTTGAGCAAGAATCTTTCCTCAGAGCTTTGGGAATTCCCCTTCTAGCCCTGTGGGAACCCACAAATCATAGACCAGGGGCTCTGTAAATTCTGCAGGGGGAAAATCCATTCTGTGGATAATTTATTGCAAAATAGTTGAAAAGGGGCGTTGGTTAACTAGAAAAGGTTATTCAGTAAATAGAGAAACCAACCATTCGACTCCATTGTGGCTACAAAAATGGTGGAAAATGACAGGTCTTTCAGTCCTCGCCACCTACTTCCCACACTTCAATAGTGTTAAGCCTTAAGGATCAACATCATCAAGAGGCCTTAATAGAGAATCCACTGAAATGAAACTACAATCAATTCAATGCTAGCTACTTGGCCTATAAATTGAAAGCAAAGTAAATACAAATGACTCTGCCTGCTGTGATGGTGAATGAGGTTTTTAAACACAGCTACTTGTCAGATTTCGGCCCTTTATTTTTATTTTCCCCCTTCTTTATCTGAGTTTTACTTTTCCCCTAGGGCGCTTTTCCAAGGTGTTTGTAAATTGCCCCCAAACGTCAGGTCTGCAGTTGGCAACTCACCACTTAACGCCTGTGCTTCACTGAGGTCTGTAGGGCTATGGAGGCTGAGGTGAAAGCACTTCCAAGTGATTCCCCAAGGAATGTCCTCACAGGAGCGTTCAGAGGGACCCAGCCAGTGCTCTTGTTGCTGAAGGAGCATCCCAGGGAGGTGACGAGCCCAGGGCCCCTGGCGCAGGGTGGCCCTGGAAGAAAGCACTGTGCTCCCAGCACTCAAACAGAACCCTTCTGCAAACACAGCACTCGAACGGAACCCTTCTGCAAACACAGCGCTCCAACGGAACCCTTCTGCAAACACAGTGCTCGAACGGAACCCTTCTGCAAACACAGGGCTCGAACGGAACCCTTCTGCAAACACAGGGCTCCAACGGAACCCTTCTGCAAACAGCATTTGCATAAATTGCACCGTCATTTTTGTACTTATTTACATCAGAGAGGCAGGCTGGGCTTTTTGAAAGAGCCACACTGGCTGATCTTGCATAGTTATGTGGCTCCTGATCAGCTGCATCCCTTCTTTGTAAAGCAGGGAAGATAACAGCCACCTCTGAGGACCAATGTCAAGACCCAGGCCCTCAAGGCTCCTAAGAGAACAAGGTGGCTGTGCCTTGGGAGGCTGAGGCCAGAGGATTGCTTGAGGCCAGAAGGTCTAGACCAGCCTGGGCAACATAGCAAGACCCTGTCTCTACAAAAAAAAAAAGTAAAAATTAGCAAACATGGTGGCTGGCATCTGTAGTCCCAGCTACTCTGGAGGCTGGGGCAGGAGGATGGCTTGAGCCCAGGAGGTTGATGCTACAGTGAAACTTGATCATACCACTGCACTCCAGCCTGGGCAATAGAGCAAGACCTTGCCTCAAAACAAACAAAAACAGCACAAGGCAGCAGCATGGCTATTGCAGGAGCAGGAGGGGCTCTCCCAGCAAACTTCTGCTTGGGCTGATGTTGGGCCCTGTGGGCATGGAGCTTTGGGTCCCTCCCCCTGGAATGGATTGTGCTGCAGCACAAGGCATTGTCTCCTGTGGAGGAGCCTGGTGGAGTCAGCCACAGAGGAAAGGGCTTAATTCATCCTCACTACGTCTCCCACACATGCTGGGGAGTACCATACACGCCAGCATTGCATTGGCTTCTCCTGGGTTGACCAGAAGAGAACTGGTGTGGGCAGTTGTAAATTACAGGCTTTGAGTCAGAAGAAACCTTAAGCCCGCCTGATGCTCTCGGCTCCGACTGTGCTCAGGCTCTCTGGCTCAGCAGCCTGTGCTCCCCGGGCGTGTCCCTGCCTCACTTCGTCTAGGGGGTTGCTCTCCTGGAGGGCAAGGAGGCTGCAGTGTCACGGCTGCACCTCCCCGCACGATTCGGCAGGCACGTGGGAGGACGTGCCCAGACGGCAGGATTGAATTTTCCTGTTGTGGCAAAATTAGATTCCGAGCAAGTGTTATAGGAGGAGTTTTGTCTGTAAACGTTTATTCAAGAGGCAAAGGTAGCCTTTCTGGCTGAAAACTAGAAACTCATTCTATTTAACTAATGTGTAGTTTGCAGAGAGGTGGGATTTAGATGTATTTAAACCCCACCCCTGAACTATTGTGAGCTTTCTAGTGTGTGAAGCCAAGATACCGAACAAGTCGGCAAGAGACAAAAACGGGGAGATGCCAGGACGGGCATCAGTTCTGCTCCGCAGTGGTCCAGGGGCCCGTGTTCCCGCAGACACCAGCAGCTGATCCGCGCAAGGAACAGGACGTTGGCCACGGTGAGGAAGAGAGAACGCGCACGTTTCAGATCTCTGGTCGGTAGGTGGCTGGAACACCAGGTGTCGGGCAGGCGCTGCAGAGCCTCCCACGCGGCCCAGGCTTCTGCCTGCTTTTCAACCACGGCTTTGCTGCTTTGACATTTCTGGAATCAAGGTGCACCTCATAAGCAACACCAACGAAAATCACGTAGGGACGCGGCTGTGGCTGACGGGCAGGTGCAGGCCACACCTCTCCGCGACCTGGGGCGTGTCTGTGGCTGACGGGCAGGTGCAGGCCACACCCTCTCCGCGACCTAGGGCGTGTCTGTGGCTGACGGGCAGGTGCAGACCACACCCTCTCCACGACCTGGGGCGTGGCTGTGGCTGACGGGCAGGTGCAGACCACACCCTCTCCGCGGCCTGGGGCGTGGCTGTGGCTGACAGGCAGGTGCGGACCACACCCTCTCCGCGACCGCCCGCCCCCTTGTCTGGCTGCTGGAATTCTTGGCACTTCTGGCTCCACACACAGTGTAACCGTAACTACCACCTCCATCCTCAGTTATGACTAACTGGCTTCAGAACGTCCTCAGTCTGATGCATTAAAGTACGTTTTTGGGTGTGCAATTGCCTGCCTGCCTGCCTTGTGCCAGACAATAAAAATAAAGAGGGTAAAAATTTCCACATCTCTGAAAATACGTCACAAAATTCTCAGAATGGAAGAGCCTGTGTGACAGGTTCATGGAAAGCAAAGTCCACATTTCAACCGCGAGCAGCTGCCAGAGCTTGCCGCTGACTTTGACAAGAGCTGTTAACTCCCGGGCAATTCCCGGGAGTTCTTACAAAATACACGGAACTGCAAGAGAAACAGAAATGCAACGGTGCCTGGTGGTGGCCGGTGTTCCTCCCCGTTACGCCCCGTCCTGAGGGTGCCAAGGACAACAAAGTTTTCAGGAATGACTTTTGGAGAAGAGACTAAGGAAGTTTCCAGAGACTCGGGATGTGGAGGCGGCTTAGACAGGAGCTTTGGTTGTGACTTGGAAGAGAAATGATCCCAGAGAAGAAGGGCTCAAGATCCCTTCAGGGAGGGGGCCAGCTCTGTCTGTTAATAGAAGGATACCGAGGCCTGTGCTGCGGAGGCCTGCTGGGGCAAGGCTTTTGGGTGGAGGGAGGCCTTTGCTTCTGAGAAGACCGGAGCGAAGTGGGGGCAGACGGCAGGAGGCCGGTGAGGGCCATGGGCCTGTCCCCAAAGTATCACTGGAATCACTAAATGCCAGACACTGTCGATTTGAGGGCTGAGTCTCATGGCTCACCAGATAGTGAGTAAATTGAGGCACTTCAGGTGCTCCCCGGAGCAGAAGGCCGAGGGGCCCTCAGGGTCCCACCGACACTGGGGGGCCATGGCTCACTCGCCAGGAAGGGCTGGCCTCAGCGCATGGCATTTAAAGCCCCCAGGAAGGGAGGGGTCCCCTGTGTCAGATACAGCACATGGCTAAACAGCCCTTGTGTAAAAAGTGACAGGCCCGGCGCTGCTCTTTCCCTAGGAGCGCTGTTATGGAGTTAGCGGTGGACCTCATGAGTGCCGAGTGCATTTGCCCCCCGGGGAGGCTCGATGCTCGGGGACTCCAGGCCTCAGCATCTGCAGCAGATAATCACAGAGGGTCGCCCGGTGACCTCCGGTGAGCTCCATGCGGCTGCAGGCCAGCTGGAATCGCTAAGATTAGGGAGGAAGAGGGGCCGGTTCCTCATAGCCCGTGGCACGTGGGAGGGATATGCCCCCGGCCTGGACCTCGCGCTGGGGACCACAAACACGCCCCTCCAGCTGCTACCCACTTTCATATTCTGTTCAGGAGCTACCTGGTAGGTTTTTTGGTTAATTCTCAATGAATATAAGTCTATATTTCTAATGTATAGGAATAAAACAAACAAAGAAGTAGTCTATCCACAACACACTTCCCAAGGGCTGGGCAGCAGTGGGCTCAGTCCTGCGAGCACCGGCCCCACAGGAGCAGCCCCAGCAGCCGGGACCTGGAGCCTGAGGCCAGCGCCACAGAGGATGGAATCTAGAAAGGAAGGCGCCCTCCAAAATGACGTGCAGTGAGTCTGGATGACTTGAGGAAAAGAAGAAGAACATGCATTTTGGATGCCTATTTACAACAGCATTGATTTCTTAGATTTAGAGAAGATGGCAAAACCCTCCACTGAGTGTGATTAAAGTCGTGGAGAGCAAGGTGGGACCCAGGCCAGCAGCAGCAGCAGCGAAACAGATCAACAGACAACAGGGTGTTCAGGACCCAGTTCAGGGCTGGAGAGGACAGAGATTGACAAAGAACTTGGCTATCGCCAAGGAGCCCGATGCCAGGAGAGTGTAGACGGCAGCTCACAGGAGCCCTGCCCATGTCCATCCTGGTCCAGCCACACTTGCTCGAACCACAGAGAGGGACAGCTCAGCCCACAGCTGCACAGAGGAAGAGCCTGGGCAGCTGCCCACAGCCCCAGGGATCAGGCCTAACATTTTCCTGAAACTTCACATCTGTGTTGCCTTTTCCATTCGCACCGTCTCACTTACGCCATAGGCTGGGAGGTAAGCAGGGCACACATAGTCCTGGGCACTGGGATCTGAAGCAGTCAGCGACTTGCCTGGGGACAGGGCTGCTCCACAAATCTGGGCATCAAGCTGAGGTTTCGGCTCCAAGCCCTGTCGCCTTCTCGCCTCTTCATTTGCTTTGTGGCATCATAGTCTAAGCAAAAAGGAGAAAGTAGTTCGCTCAGGATGGGAGTACTCTCATCCTGGCTTGCTGGAAGGTTCTCGACACAGGTCCACTCCTCCTACGGTGCAGGCCCTGGCGCTTACAGAGCCACTTCCCAGCCTCCCCGGCAGCCTCAGCACCACGCTGTCTCCGCTGCTGCTTTAACTGTGGACGTGGTGACCAGCGGCCTTCCAGAGGTGGCCCCTCCAGGAACGGTGGCATCAGCTCTGTGCAGGGAGGACAGCTGCTCCCAGACGAAGAGAGGAGGCCTGGGTCCCCACACAACACGGTCCCGGCCAGTCCCTGATTCAGGATCGTGCTGGACACGTGTTCTGCACGGGGCCAGATTATGAGGATTTTAGCCTCGTGGATCCTACAGCCGTAGCCACAGACAAGATGGAGACAAGGGCACATGGCTGTGTCCCAGGAAAACTCTCTCTGCAGCTGCTGGCCACTTCTGGCCGCCTCCAGGTCTAGACTTTCACCAGAGAGAAAAACAGATTCAAAAAATTATTTAAGCCATTGCCTCAAGGCCACTTCACAAATCCAATGACAGGCCAAATTGGGCAAGCACAACTATGAGTAAGGCCTATTCCAATATTACAGAAAATCTGCAAGACAGTTTAGAGGCGAGGCTCCGCCATACCTGCCAGAGCGCCCAACCCTCGGGGCAACACCAGGCTGAGGACACACATTTCTACCTCTCGTCTCTGTGCCTTTGACCTTCCCATCCCTCCTGCTTCTCCAGCTTTGTGGCTCCCCACAGGGCTGTGTTTATTCTGTGATTACTGCCCATTTTGGAGGTCACAAGCTCTGGAGCTTACAGGAACTGGGCAGGACATTAAAAAGCAGCATGTGGGGAGAGCTGTGGGGAACTCACGGGCCCTGTCCCATGGAAAATATTCAAGTTCAAACGTTGGTAGAACATCACGAGGGTCAAACACTATGCCTGCAGGCAGGACCTCTGATTTATGTTAGCGCTGGGCTTCTCCCCCTACCCACAGGGCAGGGCCAGAACCACCGCCTAGCTCTTAGCACAAAATCTGCTCGTAAGTGGATGCTTAGGAAGTGTTTGTTGAACTGAACAGAGGTGAATTATAGGCTATTACCCCAAGACTGTGAAATAGTAGACATGTTCTGTGAGTACCTAAGGGACCTTTTTTTCCAAATCTGGGGCCGATTAATTCAGCTGTTGGAGGCTCTGGCCCCCACGCAGACTGAAGCCTCGGTTCAGGGCCAGCGGACGGCAGAGGTGCGGCAGGGTCAGAGCTGTGATCCGTGCAGATCCTTTAGCACTCGTGGAGAAACAGCCAAAGGGCAGGCGTGGCCCAGAGCCAGCGGCAGCTCTCCTGCACCAGCCTGGGCAAAGACAGCATGAACAGAGAGTAAAGTGGTACGTCCAGGGACGCTTCCCCCAACATTATTTGATGGTCTCTTTCTTAAGAAAACAAAGGAAGCAACAATGTTTCAACGTGCCTCTTCAGGTATCCTCAGTGATTTATATTAAAAACCAGAGCCTTTAGAAACATCTTGAAATCATACTCTCCAGACTCACCCCAAAATACCCAACAGTGAAGGAGAACTTACTGTCCCACTAGAATGGACACTTTCTCTGGAGGGAGGAGAAGGTTGTCTAAAGACACTAACAGTAGGTGGGGCTTGTCTAGGCCTATGGGGGACGGAGCATGGTGGGGGTATGGGGAGGGACCGCCTTCCACCAGAAGGGACGAAATGAGCTGAATTTTCATGTCATAAACAGATTTACTCTGCATGTCCTGATGTGTATAAACCTTTAAAAAGACTCTAGAAATGCTATAATATTCAGAGCATTCTCTCTGGATGGTGAGACTATAATTTTTTTCTTATTTATTTTTAATATAATTTCAGTTATCTTCAATATATAAATATTACTTTTAGAATTTAGGAAAAAGTGTAATTTTTTTAGAGACAGAGTCTCATTCTGTCGTCCAGGCTGGAGATCACTGGCACGAGCTCAGCTCATTGCAAGCTCCACCTCCTGGGCTCAAGCAATTCTCCCACTTCAGCCTCCCAAGTAGCTGAGACCACAGGCACACACCACCACACTCATCTAATTTTTATATTTTTAGGAGAGATGGGGTTTCTCTATGTTTCCCAAAAGGCTGGTCTTGAGCTCCTAGACTCAAGTGATCTGCCCGCCTTGGCCTCCCAAAGTGCTGAGATTACAGGTGTGAGCCACTACACCCAGACTAAATGTAATTTTTAAAAGAATATATGTACAATGCCCTGGTCTTAATAAGTATCTGATGCATGATAGGTGCATTAGTCTGTTCACACACTGCTAATAAAGACATACTAGAGACGGGGTAATTCATAAAGGAAAGAGGTTTAATGGACTCACAGTTCCACATGGCTGGGAGGCCTCACAATCATGGCCAAAGGCAAAGGAGAAGCAAAGGCACGTCTTCCAAGGTGCAGACAGGAGCATGTGTGCAGGGGAACCGCCCTTAATAAAACCACCAGATCACATGAGACTTACTATCTCGAGAACAGCACAGGAGAAACCTGCCCCCATGATTCAGTTACTTCCCACCAGATCCCTCTGAAAACACGTGGGGATTACAGGAGATATGCTGCAAGATGAGATTTGGGTGGGGACACAGCCATCCACAGCAATAGGTTTTATACAAATATACATGTATGCTTGTATGTACATGCCATTCACCACCTTCCCCAAGCTAATTTTTAGGCATATATATAACATATATGCCATTCACCACCTTCCCCAAGCTAATTTTTAGACATATATATATAATATATATGCCATTCACCACCTTCCCCAAGCTAATTTGTAGGCACATATATAACATATATATAATCTATGATGCATCAGGTACTTATTACACATATACGTAACATACACACACACATATGTAACATATATACACACACACATATGTAAGCTACTTTTCTGCAGCCTCGACCTCTCCGCTCAAGCCATTCTCCTACCTCAGCCCTCTTGAGTAGCTGGGACTAGAGGTGTGTGCCACCATCCGCCCCCAGCGAAATTTTTTTGTAGAGATAGGGTCTTGCCATGTTGCCCAGACTGGTCTCAAACTCTGGGCTCAAGCAACCCCGTCTTGGCCTCCCAAAGTGCTGGGATTATGATAGGTTATATTTGTATCCAAATACAATGTGAGCAGGAACCTTGTACTATGATCTCACTTAATAGTTTTTAAATAATACCATCATATTTAAGAGAATTACTTTATTCTAACCTGCATAAGTAAAATAAGCCAAGTGACTTTAGACTTTAGAATTCACTGTCACTCAATTCAGGAGAGGAGGGCGAGGAGGGTAGGAGCAGCCACATGTGGGTCAGCTCAGTGTCACTCAATTCAGGAGAGGAGGGCGAGGAGGGTAGGAGCAGCTGCAGGTGCTGAGAATTCCCACCAGGGTCTGTCTGGCCACAGGGCGCCCTGTCCTGTTAGCCCATGGGTGCGGATGCCACCTGGGCTGGCATTGCACAGGTGGGAGGGAAGGATGGGGGAGTGTGATGCTGGCAGAGGCTGGGCAGGAGCCCGAGGCAGTGGCCCCTGGACTCGCCACCGTGAGCAGGAGGCGCTGAGGCTCACAGAGTTTCAAGGGGGGGCAGCCTGGGAGGTGGAAGGTGCGGTGGGTCCTGCAGGGTGCTGAGGAGAGTCCCCTCAGGCTGAGCCCACGCTGTGCAATATGAAGGTGCAGATTCTGTCTTACGATGCGGCTGGGGGTTCACCCTCCTTTTCTCCCTGTCCACAGTTCAAGACTCCTTCTTATTCCCTTAGGATTTTTTTTTAAGTATCTAGTTTACTTTTCTGCTTTTACTGTCATAGGCTGTAAAGAGCCCACCAAAACCACTTCCTTAAAGAGCAAAAAATCCAACTGGCATTGGAGACCCCATCTCAGCCACAGAAGAGGCCTTCTCTAACCCAGACCTAGGAAGCTTCTTGCACCCCCTTAGCCATGGAGAGGAAAAGCTAAAAATACCAATTCAGGTAGGTGGGATGTCCGCTTTTTCCCTGGAACCCTTTGCTTGTGTGGGACACACTGGGATGGGAGCTGCTCCTCCCGTGCTCGCTGAGGAACCTCCTCAGAAACTGCTCTGGACAGAAGGTGGGAGGAACCTGCCCACTTGGAGGATTCCCATCCCCCACAACATGTGAATCTAGCGCATCCCACAGGTGCCAGCGTGCGTGTTTACCGCGCCCTCCTCGGAAGCCCCTCTGGGCTCTTATGCTGGCGGGTTCTTCTGCTCTTCTTCCCACGTGGATTTCCACTGCAACCTTGCCACGTACCATGGCTTTGGGCCCCATGAGTTTCACACCCACCATGGGTGGTGCACGCCCGTGAGGTTTGGTGGTGGTGAGAGCTTTGCAGCAGGAAAGGCGGGTCTGGAGGATGCCTCAATCCACGGTGATTCTATTCCCAGGGGGTGTGAACACGGAGGCTCTGGAACACATCCCTCTAAAACTCCCTGGAAGCCCTCACGTCCCCCGAGGCACAGCACCCAGGGTGAAGGCCAGGCCTTGGATGCAGGGAGGCAGGAGGAGCTTCCCAAGGACACACTGGAGAAGAACACGCTCCTTCAGCTCCTCAGAACCGGTGCCAGCTCAGCCTCGGGGAGCCCCAATGCCTGGTGAGCCCCAGGGGGAGTTAGGGGGGTGAGGACTCAGAGGAGCCCGGGAAGAACCACCAGTTCACTTCTCTGCTCCCTGCCCTCTCACTTGACACCTCTCAGTACCCAAGCGCTCCCCAAACTGTGCACCTCCCACGCAGGTGCCAGGACAGAGGCCAGCACGCCCTGGGGCTCCAGCACCCTCCTGTGGCTGGTAGGAACACGCCCACTCTCTCCTTGTGGACCTGGGCCTCCAGGTCACGCTCCCAGCACCTACAGCTCCAGGCCTGGCTGGGCGTCCCCTCTCCCTGTGCCTCTCGCAGACTCCCTGCCAGTCTTTGCTTCACTCCCGCTTGTCCTTTGAGACCTGGCTTGGTGCCATTGCCCAGGGACCTTCCAGGATCCCGGCTGTGCCTGATGATGGGGGCAGGGTCCCTAACAAATAGAAGGAAAGGCACAGCCACATCCAGGCCAAAAAATAAAAGACAAAGATTTACCTCCCTCTCTACTGTCCATAAAACAGGTCCAGCATTTGACCAAAATGCTTAAGTAGCATAGAAAAAAGCAAGAATAAAACCACACTCCCAAGAGACAAAACAACCATCAGAACAAGACACAGATATGACTCAGATGTTGGAACTATTTGAAAGGGGATTTTAAATAACTATGACTGACACATTAAAGGCTGTGATGGACAACATGCAAGATCAGATGGGCTGGGCCAGATGCAGTAGCTCACAACTGGAATCATATACAGGCCAGGCACAGTGCTCACACCTGGAATCCTGGAGAAGCCCAGGCACGGTGCTCACACCTGGAATCATATAGAGGCTGGTCCTGGTGCAGTGTATCACACCTGGAATCATATAGAGGCTGGGTGTGGTGCTCACACCTGGAATCTTAGAGAGGCCAGGCACAGTGGCTCATACCTGGAATCCCAGCACTTCGGAAGGCCAAGATGGGCGGATCACTTGAGGTCAGGAGTTCAAGAACCAGCCTGGCCAACATGGCAAAACCCCATCTCTATTAAAAATACAAAAATCAGCCGAGTGTGGTGGTGCACACCTGTCATCCCAGGTACTTGGGAGGCTGGAACACAAGAACCACTTGAACCCGGGAGGCAGAGGCTGCAGTGAGCCAAGATCACACTAGAGTGAGACTCTGTCTCAAAAATAAATAAATTTTTAAAAACGCTCGACTTGGCCAGGCGCGGTGGCTCATGCCTGTAATCCCAGCCCTTTGGGAGGCCGAGACAGGCAGATCACCTGAGGTTGGGAGTTCGAGACCAGCCTGACCACCATGGAGAAACCCCGTCTCTACTAAAAATACAAAATTAGCCAGGTATGGTGGCGCATGCCTGTAATCCCAGCTACTCGGGAAGCTGAGGCAGAAGAATCGCTTGAACTCGGGAGGCGGAAGTTGCAGTGAGGCGAGACTGCGCCATTGCACTCCAGCCTGGACAAGGGAGCGAAACTCCGTCTCAAAAAAAAAAAAAAAAAAAAAGGAAAAATGAAAGGCATTTCCTTGATTCTTGAGCGTCCTTACTTGTCTTGCTGTGCTCTGTTCTCCCGGCCTTTGATGCTCCTCCCGTGCTCTCCTCTAGCTTCCTGCTCCTTTCCCTGAAGCCGCGCCGCCTGCGCCTCCTGCTCCGCTGAACTGCGCGGCTCTGGTCTCTCCCTCCTACCTTTGCTGCTGTGCGATGATTCGTTCCGCGGCACCGCCTCTGCTGTCATGGGGTCATCTCCAGACAGGTTGCCAACATGCAGGGCGGGGTGGACCCTGGCTCTCGTCTACACACTAGAGTGGCGACAGGGCCGGGTGCACCCTTCCTCTTGTCTACACCCTGGAGCGAGTGGGGACTGTCTACAGTCCTGCCCAGGCAGATGCTTTTCCAGGACAGATCAGCTCAGCTAAAGCAGCATCTTCTCTCCCAGGCTTCACTGTCTCTCAGATATTCTAAATAAACTATTTTTAAAAGCCTACTTCCGCATTCAGGACTGTGTGTGACTATGCTGATCTCTGTATCTTCAGAGATTATTTCTGGCGAAATTACATTTTGGCATTTCACCACCTGCGGGGTGTTCCTGGTGTTGAGTCTCCAAGAGGATGGGAGGCCAGAGGTGCTGATGGACGGCGGTGCTGTCGCCCAGGGCAGCACCCACTGCTTGGAGGAGCTGCTCTCTCGGAGGCAAACGTGGCCCTCAGGGCGCAGAGGCTGCCCGGTTCTGTGCCATGTTCTCCAGTCCAGGACCAGCCATCTGTCCGTTAGGAGTCAGTCCGAGATTAGCGGAACCTTCTTTAGTAGGAGGGCTGTGTCTCCTTTTTGCGTCTTCCTGAGCATTTTAGTGAGATTTGGAAGAGCTGATGATGTTAACCATCTGCCATTTTATTGTGAGGCCCCAAAACTTAAATTTCCTAGTTGTGCTTTTACCATACCTGGGACCTTGAACATCTATTTGTCACTGGGTAAACCACAGCTGCGACTAGACCCCCTTCTTGGCTCCAGTTTAGGTCAAATGGAATTTTGTAAATAATTGTGGGGGGTGTGGGGTCATTGACGGACCAGACTGTAGCCTCCAGGAATAAAAGTCTGCATATCCAGTTACGCTTGTACATTCCGATATGACTCTGCCCTGCAGACACAACTGCCACTCAGCCATCCCCCGCGCCACGTTCACTGAGCACCTCCCGTGTCCGAAGCACCCGGGGGCGATGACTGTGAGAAAACAGAAGTGCCTCCGTCCTCAAGAACTCAGTCCAGCGCAGCAAGCGGGGTATCGTTAATACACAAATAACCACACGTGAGAAAAGGGACGTTTTAATTTACTTCCACTGATGTGGCAAATGTTGAAAGTGTTTTCTAAATAAAAACACGACTGAGAAAGAGAAAATTAAGTTACGGCTGTCTTCCTTGGAAGAAAGCGCTCAGCCTGCGTGCAGCGAGGCACCAGGGTGGGCTTGGAGACCCCCGTGTGGAAGCGGCCTTGCTGTAAAGTCAGACGGGAAGCCCACGGTGGGAAGGAACAGCCTCCCGCACTGTTGGCCCACCTCTTGCCACGTCTGTTTTCCTAATCTGCTGTGAAATGTGTTTTTTAGAGGCTGCGATTACTCCATCCTGTTGCCTGTCTCACCTTCCTCTGGAAGATCTTGGAGGCATCACTAGCGCCAGGGCAGGCTGCACCCGGGAGGGGCCAACAAACACCAGGCCGGCTCCTCCCTGGGGGTGAGGCTGAGGGGCAGATCACTGGCCTTTTTGGATTTTTCTTCATAAACTTCACATTTATATATGGCTCAGAAAACACCCAACGGTTAGAAGCCTAGGAAGGACGCATCTAGGCACCTGCCACCTCGCCGAGCTCATTTTTGTATTTTTAGTAGAAGAGGGATTTCACCATGTTGGCCAGGCTGGTCTGAAACTCCTGACCTCGTGATCTGCCCACCTCAGCCTCCCAAAGTGCTGGGATTACAGATATGAGCCACCATGCCCGGCCAACAGTTTCAAATCAACGATTAAAAAGCAAAGAAAGGCTGGCGGTTGCTCGGGTGGCTGGAGAGGCCCACGCAAGACGTGCAGCCCTGCCGTTGGGGAGGGGACTGTGTCTGCAGCATCACAGCCGGTCTGGTGGGTCCCTCCCAGACGCCTTCCAGGTCTAAGATGCACCAGTTCTGGCCGAGTAAGCAGAGACGATCTTGTGACCCAGTGAGAAGACCTAACTGTGCCCATCCATTCGCCTCACAGACCCATCAATGGCCAACGGTGCTGGGAACATTCTAGGAGGGTGATGGGACAGAGGGACAGGTGTTTGTGACACATTCTGGGATTTTCCTGTCCTCACCCCAGACCAGAACTCTCCTGTCTTTGTGCTATGATTTGAATGTGTGTGTCCCTCCAACATCCAAAGCCTGGAACTTAAGCACAAGGGTAATCCTGTTAAGGGGTGGGGCCCTTTGAGAGGCAGAGCCCTAGTGAATGGATCGGTGCTGTCAGCAGAGAGGCTGAAGGCCCCAAAGCCTTTCTGTCCTCCGCTACTGTGTGAGGGCACAGCCATGAGGTACTGCGGAAAGCAGAGGGCAGCTGATCAGACACGAAACACGGGGTGCCTTGATGCTGAATTCCACCTGAAAGAAACAGGAGGTGCAGATTTCTGTTGCTGATAAATTACCCAGCCTAGGGCATTTTGTTACAGCAGCATGATTCCTAGTCTACCAGAGCTACAAAATTCAAGGGAGTTTATTTACTTGTGTGATTTCTACACAAGGACAACTTTTAGTACTAATGGAAAACGTGTCTGACTTGCTCTGCAAATATGACATTCCAATAATCCCAAAAGAAGGTGCTCAAGAATTTTAAGAAAACACTATTGGCAGAGGTCATTTCAGTGGAGTAATTCCTTTTAATTTAGACATGTGTTCACATACTTTATGCATAAGACAATAGTTCATTAAGATACATTTTCATGGTAGGCTGTTTCAAATCTAGTAGTAATGTGACAATATTTAAACTGTTCTAAAAATAACTCGAAATACTCTCAGAAAAGAGCACCCTGGATGTGGCTCTACGCTCCCCTGGAAGTTTTGTAAATGCTAGAATGTTCTTTGTTTCCATTCAAAAGTAGTCATTTATTTACTGGGAATACCAAAGAAATATTCATGTAAAATAAATTATATACAAAATATATATAGTCTATATACATAAATATACTTGCACACAAATGTAGAATTATCCACCTTATGTCTTTTAAATTTGGGTCATTACAGAAACTCCGTCTTCTCAGCAACACCCGCTACTTGTGCGGTTTTCCCTCTTGCCACAGGCCTTCCTGCAAAAGCAGACGCAGCCTGTTGCACTCATCCACCTCCGGGGCCGCCCACCGCCTCTTCAGGTGCTGGATGTCGATGGAGCCAGAGGCCCTGGCCAGCACCAGGGCCAGGAAGCTGCCACCAGCCTTCTCGGGCTCACCCACCGCAGCCATGGCCACCAGCCTGCAGGGAGAGGAGCAGAAGCAGAGGATCGGTGCACACAAAGGGACATTCGGTTCTGTCTAAGTCTTCAAAATGTCTATCTTCCATGGGAAGAGTGAAACGGATGAGAAATTCTAAAAAGACCAATAGCCAAAATGAAAGCTAGACCAGAAATAAATGTGTGAAAACACATTTCTGCATGTCAGAGGCCTGCCGGATGGAACTTCGCAGAGGTAAGTGATGAGGACATGCTGCTCTCTCCTCAGGCCAGGAGTCAGTAGCCCCCCCGGCAGGTCCCTGGAGAAGGTGGGGGCCATCAGCAGCACAGGCAGGCCCATCTATCAGAGCCTCATCCTTGGTCTCCAGCCTCCTGGATCTCACCCACAGCTGAGTGTCAGGACTCACAAGTCTGCTCTCCAGCCCGGACTCACCTTGGAGCCCCGGACCCCTCCACTCCTGGCCTCCATGAGACCAGCACCACCATCATCCACCCAGTGCCCAAGCACGAGACCTGTGGCCACCCTGGCTCCCCGATCTCACTCCCAGGGGCCCCTTCCCTCACTCTGATGACCACAAGCTCCCTGACCAGGCCCCAGCTCTAATCCCCTCCTGAGGCTGACAGAGACTCCAAAGACAAACCTCTGCTGTCCACCTGGCCCCCATTCAAACCCCCTCCTGTGGCTGGTAGGAACACGCCCAGTCTCTCCTTGTGGCCCTGGGCCTCCGGCTCACACTCCTGGCACCTGCAACTCCAGGCCTGGCTGGGGATCCCGTCTCCCCGTGCCTCTCGCAGACTCCCTGCCCGTCTTTGCTTCACTCCCACTTGTCCCTTGAGATCCAGCTTGGTGCCATCACCTGCCAGGATCCCGGCTGTGCCCGATGATGGGGGTAGGGTCCCTGCCCTTGTCACTACAGGGGTGAAAATCACATCCAACCTGACAGCTACCTGAGTGCACCCCCTCCCTGCTCACTCCACAGGACGTGGGGTGGCAGAGTGTGGGAACGAAGCCTCGTGACACCCCAAAAGGGGCAGACCATGAGGAACTACAAGCCACTCAGATTTTCACCAGCGTATACTTTAATACTGCTATTCAATTGCTTGTGTAAAGCATGGGCGATGTTTAGCTGCAGACTTGAAAACACCTGTAACAGACGGTGGACACCAAAGGCTTCCCTGACACTGGGCAAATAAAACAGTCCCTTGGTAAACTATGTCTAGATGCTTTAAAACCACACCTACGACAGATGTGTAAACACAGTACTAGCACCCGTCAGTTCTTTTACACGTCCTTCAGATTTGTTAAGGTAGACAGAATCCAAGCAAAGACAGCAGAGGACAAAAGCGAAAGTTGGGCCCAACACTGAGCCACCACAAGGCTCCTGCCACCTCCCATGCTGGCCCCGAAGGCCCTGCCTGTTCCCCACAGCCAACCTGCTTCTCAACCACATGCAACGGGTAAGTCATTGTCAGAGATTGTAACGTAACTCTACAAGTGTTAAATCCTTGCTTGTATCTAAACTCTTTCCTTTCAAACGTCCGTTTCTTCTTGTTCTGTTTCTCTGTCTAACCAGAGAAAAGTAACTGGGCACTTTCTCTGTCAGGTCCCTCTGGCTGCTCAACAGGAGGAGAGAGCGCCACCTCCTTCCAGAGCCTTTTTCCGTGTGGGAAGGAGAAGTAGAGGAACGTGGGCCGGGTTGCCGCCTCCTTCCTGAGAGATGGACAGGGTTGACCCGGGCGTCCGGCACTGCGGAGGGGTTAGGGGAGCTCCAGGGCAGCCGGTCATCGGGGTCTCAGCTGGAGATTGAAGCCAGGGTCCCTAGCACGTTCTCCTTCATGGAAAGCCATGATGCCCCTAAGACAAGGCTCCAGAACCTCAGGGTCCCTAACCTACTAATGACAACAAACATGCTCTCCACTATGAGCCACGTTTGGAGTCCATCACACACAGAGCTGGGGCTCCTGTGCTCAGACCCTCCAGTCCCTGCCACAGCAGCACGGCCCACCTTGGGTTGTGCCACCCGCCCCTGCCCAGGCCCTGCTGCCCCCACCCAGACCCCATCTCCTAGGTCTCTGCCCAAACATCCCCACAACAGGACCATCCTTCCTGCCCCCCTCGGCCCTGACCCGCACTCGTGACCTCTTCCTCATCATCTGCCTCCACAGTACGTTTTCCAGCACATTTCAGGACCCCCTCATTCACTCTGCTCATTGTCTGTCTTGCCCACCAGGGAGGGAGAGATCTCAGGGTGCGGAGCCCCAGCCGACAGGCACACAGTCGGTGCTGGGTAAATGTGTTTATCCTGTAACGCAGGCACGGACATGCTTTCTGGAATAATAAACTGCAGGTGTGTTGTGTGGTTATCTGCAAATCAGTCTGGATTTTAATGTATTTTTTTAATAATCAGAATAATGTAAGTAAACCTAGGAATCAAACTAAATAAATGCAATTCTTAATTTCATTCAGATCTCACTGGGATGCCCCCAACATTCTATTAAACGCTTATCTTTCCTTTACAAAAGGGCTGTGGGATTTCTCTCCCCAGGTCAACACGAACCCTCACAGTAGGGGAATTTATTAAAAAGAAATGTAAAATCTCAAGAAAAAAAACACAAGTGAACAGATAAGCGGGGCCCAGGGAGAGCGCCTCATGATGAAAGCTTTCGTGAACACTTCTGGCTGTGAAACAAACAAAGCAACAAAGAACTACCTAACAGTGGTGTCAATGGGAGTGCATCCGTCTTAATTCCATCAGTGACATCACGTGAACTGACGTGCACGTCCCCGCCGCGCTGGTCTGCCTGTGAGCTGGGAGCCCCTCGAGGGGCCTGGGCCGGAATGGCTTTAGTGTGGCGTCATGTGGACCATTAATTCCACGCACCATCCTCCTTTCCCCCTTTAGACACTAGGGGAACACCTAGTACCTCATTCAGACATTACAAACTTAGAGCTCATAAGACTGGCAAAGGAACATAACTAAGAAGCTCTCACAAACTATCATTTCTTACTCACAGAATACTAATGATGGGGAAATACTGCATGATGAATCTGTTAATCTAACAGACTAGCTTGGGCTAAATATAAAATAATCACACTTTAAAGTGATTTTAAAAATATCATTTAAATGCACAACCCAAGAGTGAACCCTCAGATAACTGTCGACTCAGTGGTGGTGGTGTGGAAACAGGCCCGTGGTTGCACCTCATGTGTCTCCGGCCAGGATGTGAGACAGGGTGCTAGAAATCTCTGCCTTCCACTCAACTTTCTGTGAACCTAACACCACTCTCAAAAACAATATTTTTTAATTTTTGACTAAATATATTATTTAAATTTACATATGGCCACATCTTAAAATGTAGCAGTCTCATGCAAAAATTAAAGAAGGAAGACCATAAGTGGCGCCTGTGGCCGAAGCCCCCGCCCCGCCACCAGCAGCTGGTCCAGAGCTTCCCCACTTGCCTGTTGGGGGAGACCTGCTGTTTGGCGACAGGACCCAGATCGCTCTGGAGGAGGTCCCAGATGTAGATGTTGGATGTGTCGTCCTGCACCAGGAACACGGCAGGCCTGGTCGGGGACCACTGCAGGCCGGTGACTGCATGGCTGTCCGTGCTGCTGTCCCACTGCAGGAGCGGAAACGCGGAGCTCAACTGGTGCAGCCTGATGCTTCCATCCGAACAGCCGGCCTATGACCAGGAAGGAAGAACACTGCTGAGCATGGTCTTTTTCTTTCTTTTTTTGAGACAGGGTCTCACTCTGTCACCCAGCCTGGAGTGCAGTGGTGCAATCACAGCTCACGGCAGCCTTGACCTCCCGGGCTCAATCAATCCTCCTGCCTCGGCCTCCTGAGTAGCTGAGACTACACGCAGGCACCACTACACCTGCCTTTTACATCGTTCATAGAGATGAGGTCTCACTATGTTGCCCAAGCTGGTCTCGAACTCCTGGCCTCAAATGATCCTCCTACCTTGGCCTGCTGGGAGTGTAGGTGTGAGCCATCATGCCCAGCCTCTTTTTTGCTTTTTTCTTAACTTGATCTCAGCAACCAGAGAAATTTTTCGGAGGATTAGCTTTCTTTAGTTTGTACTGCTTTCCAAACACAAAACTGTAACATTGAATCCCTCCTCACAAATTACAAAGGTGAGCACTCACCTGACTCTGATACACTGTGTTTCTCTTCCAAAATGGCCAATAATCAACAGATTCAGCAAATATATAAACACATATTTAACAAAGTTGAATATCAGTGATTCAAGTATGGGCCATTAAGATTGGCTCCATGAAAATATGGCACCTTTTACAAAACTACATACATTTGTGTCAATAATATGATTATATACTTCTCTTGGATTGAAGTTTTCATAAAATCAAACAACTGGTTTAATAAAAGACCAAATGTTTAGCTTTTAAAGAGAAGATTAATTCCTTTTTACTCAACATATTTTATCTTTCCCATATTCAAAAAAAGAAAAAAATCAAGAATGGGAGTAAAATTCTAAAATGAAACATAAACAGAAACAAATTTAAAAACCCATATTCCAAATAAATAACATAACCACACAGGAAGGAGGGGCAGGAACCAGGCCACACAATTTCTGAACACTCCGGGAAATGATGCACTTTACATCCAGAACCCAAGCACAGCCCGGAACACTGGCTGCCCAGTGGCCTTCATCTCTCCAGGCATGAAGAGCTCTGTGTATTCCAGGAGTGAGCATGAGAACGGATAAAGTGCAGGAAGCATCCCTCCAGATCAATCATCCTAATAACACACTGTCTGAGAGGCAGGCACAGCCACGGAGGAGGGAGGCTGGAGGGACCGTTTGTTAACCTGGAGTTGGAGACAAGGGTACAAACCCAGTGTGTGAGGCCTGCGTATGTGGTTTATGGATAAAAGCGGGTGTTCCATGTGCTGTGTCTCTGAGTGGGCCCACAAGCGTGTCAAACACTTCTTACTGCCCGGATCTTGGTTTCTAGATACTTTTCTCCACTCATAAGAGCCAGAACTCCAGGGAGAAGTGGCTGGTTCAGGGCTCGCAGGATGACGTCATAAGAATAAAGAGCCAGCTCGAAGGACAGCCACCAGCCTAACCCAGAAAATTTGAGCAGCAAAATAAATACTGGTAGTAAATGATATGACCCACTGAATAAAGTAAAAAGCAACGTGTCCACAACATGTAATAAATAGACGCATACATCCATATACAGAGAAAGGAAAAGTCTACCCTAACAGTAGAAAGACAACTAGTACATGCAGAATTAATGGTGGGCTGGAAAATCACTACTTGCCAATCATCCTAATAATCAATTCAGGCAAGATTCATCCATGGATGCTGAAACTGGTGGTGAAAACCTAAGGAGTTTTGAGACATTTACAAAGTGTCAGCGTATCTCCCCAAGAGACACTTCATCAGTGGGACCACGGTAGTTCCACGTGGTCAGAATTAGTGTTATGTGGGACTGTACAAACTGACGTCATGGGTCTCGTCTCCTAAGGACACGCATCACCCTGAGCTATTCCAGCCAAGCATGAAAAAGCTGCGTCTGACTGTGCCTGACCAAAACCTCAGACAAGCTCAGGCTCAGGAACATTCTACAAAGTAACTGGCCTGTGCCCTTCAAAAATGTCAAGGTCATGAAAGACGGAGGAACTCAGTCTTTGACACCCAGATCAAGGGAGTTTGAAGAGACAAACCACTGAATGAGACACATGTCCTGGGACATGATTTTTCTTACAAAGGACATTATCCGACAATCCATGCCATCTCCCTCCATCTACAGACTCGATAGCAGCTTTCTACCAGTGTCAACTCCCTGGTGACTGTAACTACAACAGCTATGTGGGGATGTTCTTGCTTTTAGGAAACGCACGCTGAACTGTTTAGGAATGGAGTATCTTGTCTGCAACTTCCCCTCAGACAGTGAAAATACGTGAACGCCCAGAGAGGAGGAAGCCCATGTGGTACCACAGAGGGTGCAGAGGAAGCCTCTGAACTGCTCGTATAACTTCTCTGTAAGCCTGAAATTATGTCAAAATAAGAGTTTTTTTTAAAAGATCCATTCAGGCTGGGCGCGGTGGGTCACACCTGTAATTCCAGCATTTTGGGAGGCCGAGGCAGGCGGACCACAATGTCAGGAGTTCAAGATCAGCCTGGCCAACATGGTGAAACCCCGTCTCTACTGAAAATACAAAAATTAGCTGGGCATGGTGGCTCACGCCTGTAATCCCAGCTACTTGGGAGGCTGAGGCAGAAGAATTGCTTGAACCAGGGAGTCGGAGGTTGCAGTGAGTCGAGATCACACCACTGCACTCCAGCCTGGGCGACAGAGCAAGACTCCGTCTCAATAAAAAAAAAGATCCATCCAATAACCACATGAAATGATCTGTACCATGTGGGCAGATAAGACTTTCAGAAAGCAGAGGTTCTATTTTTTTCAGAAAGCTGAGGTGCATGCGGGCGACCCGGTGCCTCTGGTGTGTGGGTGGAGGTCCTCTTGGGAGGGTGTAGAAACAGGCCAGGGCAGAACCTTCCAGAGGCCGGCCCAGACACCACTGGAGGCCTCCTACACCTCTGGACTCAGGAACACCAGGATACACGAGTCCTTTGGAAACATCGTTCTTTCATGCATCTTCACAAAACATAGGATTTACTGATAATGTGTATGCTTTAGTCACAGAGGCAGGGTCTGGACCACACAGATTACTATCCAATAGAAATATAATGGGAACCACGAATAGGAATCACATATGTAATTTAAAATTCTCATTAGCCAGGTGTGGTGGGGCGCACCTGTAATCCCAGCTACTCAAGAGGCTGAGGCAGGAGAATCACTTGAACCCGGGAGGCAGAGGTTGCAGTGAGCTGAGATCATGCCACTGAGTGGGTGACAGAGGAAGACCCTGTCTCAAAAGTTAAAAAAAAAAAAAAATCCAGTAGCCACATTAAAAAGTAAAAAAAAAAAAAAAAAAGCTGGGCATAGTGGCATGCACCTGTAGTCCCAGCTACTCAGAAGGCTAAGGCAGGAGGGCGGGAGGACTGCTTAAGCCTGGGAGATTGAGGCTGTAGTGAGCTATGATCACGCCACTGCACTTCCAACCTGGGCAACAGAGCAAGACCCTGTCTCTAAAAATTAAAAAAAATAAAAAGATAAAATGTCACTTCAAAATGCAATCAACAACAAAATTATTGTTTTTTATTGAGATAAAAATATACATCAGTAATTTACCATCTTTATAATTTTAAGTGCACAGTTCGGGGGTAATAAATACATTTATATACTTAGTTTTCTTTTCATCCACGCTGGCTCCCTGCTTTCCCGGCTTCTGGTAGCCACCATGCCACACTCTGTCTTCATGAGATCCACTGTTCCAGCTGCTGTATATGAGTGAAAACATCGTATTTATCTTTCTGTGCCTTATTTAATTTCACATAATGGCCTCTAGCTCCATCCGCATTGCTGCAAATGACAGAGCTTCGTTCTTTTTTATGCCTGAGTAATATTCCATTGTGTACATACCATGTTTTCCTTATCCATTCATCCACCGATGGGCACTTAGGTTGACTCCGTATCTTGGCTATTGTGAATAGTGCCACAGTAAACGTAAGAGTGCAGATATCTCTTTGATGTATTTATTTTCATTCTTGTGGATATACCCAGTGGCGGAATTCCCGGATCATATGGTGGTTCTATTCTTAGTTTTTTGAGGAACCTCCATACTGTTTTTCGTAATGGCTGTACTAATTTACATTCCCAGCAGCAGTGGACAAGGGCTCCCTGTCTTTCTGATATGAGCCAGTTTAACTGCAGTGAGGTGATGTCACGTTGTGGTTTTGACTTGCATTCCTGTGATTAGTGATGTGGAGCATTTATTCATATTCCTGTTGACCATGTGTATGTCTTCTTTTGAGAAATGTCTGTTCAGATCTTTTGCCCACCTTAAAATCGGATTATTTATTGTTTTGCTATTGAGTTATTTGAGTTCCTTGTATATTCTGGTTATGAATCCCTTGTCAGATAAAGAATTTGCAAATATTTTTGTTTCCTTTGCTGTTCAGAAGCCTTTTAGCATGATGTAATCTCAACTGTCTACTTTTGCCTCCAGCTTTGTTCTTTTTGCTGAGGATTGCTTTGGCTGTTCAGGATCTTTATTGATTTCATATACATATTAGGGCTTTTTTTTTCTATTTTTGTGAAGAATTTCATTGATATTTTGATAAGGATTGCATTGACTCTGTACATTGCTTTGGGCAGCACTGCCATTTTAACAATATGGATTCTTCCAATCCATGAGCATGCAATGTCTTCCCATTTTTTGTGTCCTCTTCTGTTTCTTTCATCAGAGTTTTAGTTTTCCTTGTATAGATCTTTCACATCTTTGGTTAGATTGATTCCTAAGTATTTTACATTTTTGTAGCTACTGTAAAGGAGACTGCTTTCTTGATTTCTTTTACAGATTGTTTGCTGTTGGCATATATACATACTACTTATCTTT
Organism: Pongo abelii; assembly: GCF_028885655.2. NCBI lineage: Eukaryota > Metazoa > Chordata > Mammalia > Primates > Hominidae > Pongo > Pongo abelii. The sequence continues at coordinate 156,543,466 of NC_071991.2, read as the reverse complement.
GTATATAGAGTTTGTACCCTGCAACTTTACTGAATTCATGCGTCAGTTCTAACAGTTTTTTTGGTGGAATGTAGGTTTTTCTAGGAAAAGGTCATGCTGTCTACAAACAAGGCTGATCTGACTTCCTCCTTTCCAGTTCGGATGCTTTTTATTAACTTCTCTTGCCTAACTGCTCTGGCCAGGACTTCCAGTACTTTATTGAATGAGAGTGGTAAAAGTGGGCACCGTTGTCTTGTTGCAGCCTTCAGAGGAAAGGCTTATAATGCTTTTCCACTCAGTATGATGTTAGCCTAGGTCTGTCATAAACAGCCTTTATTATTAATATTTTGAGGTATGTTCCTTCTATGTCCCTTTTGATGAGGGCTTTTATCATAAAGGGATGCTATTATCAAATGCTTTTTCAGCATCTATTGAAATTATGATATGCTTTTTGTTCTTGATTTTGTTAGCGTGATGTCTCATATTTATTGATTTGCATATTTGGAACCATCCTTGCATCCCTGGGATGAATCCCATTTGATCATGGTGAATGGATCTTTTTAACGTCTTGCTGCATTTGGTTTGCTAGTATTTTGTTGAGGATTTTTGCATGCTTATCAGGGATACTGGCCTGTAGTTTTCATTTTCTGTTCTGTCTTTGTCTGGTTTTGGCATCAGGGTAATGCTGGCCTTGTAGAACTTTTCCATTTTTTTGAAGAGTTTGAGAAGTATTGGTATTAGTTCTTTAATTGTTTGGTAGGATTCAGCAGTGAGGCCATCAGGTCCTGGGCTTTTCTGGATGGGAGACTTTTTATTACAGCCTCAATCTAATTACTCATTATTGATTTACTGAAGTTTTCTATTTCTTCATAGTTCAATGTTGGTAGGTTGCATGTGTCCAAGAATTTATCCATTTCTTCTAGGTTTTCCAATTTGTTGGCTTATAGATGTTCATAATAGTCTCTAATGATTATTTGTATTTCTGAGGGCTCAGTTGTTGTATCTCCTCTTTGGTTTCTGATTTTATTTTATTTGGGTCTTCTTTTTTCTTAGTTATTCTAGCTAAGTTTGTCGATTTTGCTTATCTTTCAAAATCCAACTTTTCATTTCATTGATCTTCTGTAATTTCTTTGTCTCAATTTATTTATTTCTGCTCAGAACTTTACTATTTCTTTCCTTCCACTAATTTTGAGTTTGGTTTGTTCTTGCTTTTCTCCTTCCTTGAGGTGCATTGTTACATTGTTTATTGAAGTCTTTCTACTTTTTTGGATGTAGGCATTTATTACTATCAACTTCTTAGTATTGCTTTTGCCATATCCCGTAGATTTTGATATGCTGCATTTCCATTTTCATTTGTTTCAATAAATTTTTAAATGTCCTTCTTAATTTCTTAATTGACCCACTGGACATTCAGGAAGATATTTAATTTCCATGTGTTTGTGTATTTTCCAAGGTTCCTCCTGTTATTGATCTCTAGTTTTATTCCATGGTAATTATAAGATACTCAATATGATTTCTATTCTTCTGAATTTGTACGGACTTGTTTGGGGCCTAAGATATGGTGTATTCTGGATGATGTCTCATGTGCTAGTGTAAAGAATGGGTATTCTGCAGCAGTTGAGAGAAATATTCTGTAAATGTTAGGCCTATTTGGTCTAGGGCAGGGGTCCCCAGCCTCTGGGCCGTGGACCAGTACCAGACCACGGCCTGTTACGAACTGGGCCGCACAGCAAGAGGTGAGCAGCAGGCAAGTGAGCATTACCACCTGAGCCCCACCTCCTGTCAGATCAGCAGCGGCACTAGATTCTCACAGGAGCATGAACCCCATTGTGAACTGTGTATGCGAGGGATCTAGGCTGTAGTCTCCTTATGAGAATCTAATGCCTGATGATCTGAGGTGGAACAATTTCATCCTGAAACTGTCCCCCAAATCCCCCGTTCGGGGAAAAAATGTCTTCCACAAAAACCAGTCCCTGGTGCCAAAAAGGTTGGGGACTACTGGTCTAGTGTGTAGTTTAACTCTGATGTTTCTTTGTTGATTTTCTGTCTGAGTAATCTGTCTATTACTGAGAGTGGGGTGCTGAAGTGCCCTACTATTATTGCATTACAGTCTATTTCTGTTTTAGATTTATTAATCTTTGCTTTCTATACTTGGGAGCTCTGGTGTTGGGTACATAGATACTTGTAACTGTTATATCCTCTTGCTGAATTGACCCCTGTATCATTATATAGTAAATTGACCCATTATCATTATATATAGACCCCTCTTTGTCATTTTTTACAGTCTTTGATTTGTAGTCTAATTTATCTGACATGAGTATAGCCACTCTTGCTCTTCTTTGGTTTCTAGTTGTATGGAATATCTTTTTCCACCCTTTCACTTTTAGTATGAGTGTGTCTTTATAAGTGAAGTGAATTTCTTGAAGGCAGCATACAGCTGGGTCTTGTTTCTTTATCCATTCAGCCATTCTATGCCTTTTAATTGGAGAATTGAGACCATTTACATTCAGTGATATTATGGCTAAGTGAGAATATTCTACTGCCATTTTGTTGCTTGATTTCTGCTTAAGACTCCTCTCTTCCTTTGTTCCTTTCTGCCTGTCTTCCTTCTCTCTGCTAGTATGTTCTAATTTGTTGCTTTTTGTTTTTAATGAAGCTATTATAGGTTTTTGTATTGTGATTATTTACTTATTTATTGAGACGGGATCTCATTCTGTGACCTAGACTGAAGCGCAGTGGCAAGATCACAGCTCATTGCAGCTTCGACCTCCTAGGCTCAATCAACCTTCCCTCATCAGCCTCCCAAGTAGCTAGCTGGGACTACAGGTGGGCACGGGCACCACTGTACCCAGCTGATTGGTTTTGTTTGTTTGGGTTTTTTTTGTAGAGATGAGGTCTCACTATGTTGCCCAAGCTGGTCTCAAACTCCCAGACTCAAGCAATCTTCCCACCTCAGCCTCTCAAAGTGCTGGGATTATAGGCATAAGCCCCAGCACCCAGCCCTAAAACAAGTTATTTTAAAGAGATAACAACTTACCTTAGAATACAAATAAAGAAATAAAAACAAAGGAAACACCAAACAAAAATTTCTACACTTTAACCCTCTCACATTTTGACTTTTAGTTGTCTCAATTTATATATTTTTAAATTATTTATATCTTAAGAAGTTGCTATAGCTATTATTGTTTTTAATAGGTCTTTTGGGCTTCATAGTAGAGTTATGAGCATATTGTACAAATACAGTAACACAGTATTCTGGGTTTGTCCATTTATTTAATTATATGAATGGGTTTTGTACCTTGATAAGTTTTTTGTTTGTTTTTGCATGTTAGTATTTTTTTTTCTTTCAGGTTGAAGAACTCCCTTTAGCGTTTCTTTTTTTGTTGTTGTTGTTGTTGAGATGGAGTTTCACTCTGTCACAGACTGGAGTGCAGTGGGGCAATCTCAGCTCACTGCAACCTCTGCCTCCCATGCTAAAGCGATTCTCCTGTCTTAGCTTCCTGAGTAGCTGGGATTACAGGTGCCCACCATCACATCTGGCTAATTTTTATATTTTTAGTAGAGACATATTTCATCATGTTGGCCAGGCTGGTCTCGAACTCCTGACCTCAACTGATCCACCTGCTTCGACCTTCAAAGGGCTGCGATTACAGGCATGAGCCACCATGCCCAGCCTCCCTTTAGCATTTCTTGCAAGATGGGTCTGAGAATGGTGAATTCTCTCAGCTTTTGTATGTCTGGGAAAGACTTTAACCCTCCCTCATATTTGAATGACAGTTTTGCTGGATACGGTATTCTTGGATGGCAATGTTTTTCGTTTAGCACTTTGAAAATGTCATTCTACTCCCTCCTGGCCTGTATGGTTTCCACTGAGATGTCTATTGCCAGATGAACTGGAACTCCTTTATATGTTATTTGCTTCTTCTCTCTCACTGCTTTTAGGATCTTCTCTTTCTCCTTCACCTTTGAGAGTCTGATTATCAAATGCCTTGAGGTAATCTTATTTGGGTTGAATCTGTTTGATGTTCTCTGACCTTCCTATACCTGGATATTGATCTCCTTATGAAGTTTTGGAAAGTTTTCTGTTATCATTTCTTTGAATACATTTTCTAACCCTTGTTAGCTCCCTCTTGAATACCAATAATTCTTAGATTTGGTCTTTTGCGGTTATTTTCTGTCTTGTAGGTAGTCTTTATTCCTTTTTGTTCTTTTTTCTTTTTTCTCCTCTGATTATATATTCCCTTTCTTTTTTCTTTTTAGAAACAGTATTCACTCTGTCACCCAGGCTGGAGGGCAATGGCACAATCAGAGCTCATTGCAGCCTTGGCCTTCCAGACTCAAGTGATCCTACTGCCTCAGCCTCCATTTGCCTCCACATGCCACCATTCTTGCCAAATTTTGTAATTTTTTTGTAGAGATAGGGTCTCCCTATGTTGCTCAAGCTGGCTCAAGAGATCCTCCTGCCTTGGCCTCCCAAATGCTGGGATTACAGGCATGGGCCACCGCACCCAGCCTTGTGTCTTTTTTTTTTTGAGACAGTCTCACCCTGTCGCCCAGGCTGGAGTGCCCATGATCTCAGCTCACCGCAAGTTCTGCCTCCCAGGTTCACACCATTCCCCTGCCTTAGCCTCCCGAGTAGCTGGGACTACAGGCGCCCGCCACCACGCCAGGCTAATTTTTTGTATTTTTAGTAGAGACAGGGTTTCACCGTGTTAGCCAGGATGGTCTCAATCTCCTGGCCTCGTGATCCACCTGCCTCGGCCTCCCAAAGTGCTGGGATTACAGGCGTGAGCCACCGCGCCCAGCCTTGATTGTGTATTTTCTAATAGCCTGTTTTGATCTCACCTATTCATTCCTCTACTTGATCCACTCTGCTGCTGAGAGCCTATAATGAATTTCTTCAGTCCAGCAAATATGTTTCTCAGTTCCAAGATTTCTGTTTGATTTTTTGAATTATTTCAATCTGTTTGTTAAATTTCTCTGATAAATTTCTGAATTGCTTTTCTGTGTTGTCTTGGAGACCACAGAGTTTCCTTAAAATTGCTCTTCTGAATTCTTGGTTAGAGAGCTCACAAATCACTGCCTCATTAGGTCAGTCACTGGATTTTTGCTTTGTCCTTCTGGAGAGGTCATGACTCCCTGTTTGCTGCTGTTTCTTGTGGGTGTATGTCTGTGTCTTTGCATTGCAGGATTAGTTATTTATTCCAGTTTTCTCTGTCCAGCTTGTTTTGGTTTTTATTGAATATATTTACTTAGCAAATCTTCTCTGCTAGGTTGCTGCCTCCTTTTCAGCTATAGGTGTCACCTTAAGACGAGGTTCACTTTGGCTGTATTTAGTGATTGAGGGAGGCCTGTCCCAAATGAGGGAAGTCTCAAAGGGTTTGTCCTGACAGTGTCAGGGTTCGTGTTCAGAAGACCTGTGGAACAAACCTCCTGGAGCATGGTGCTGTGAGCGGCCACTCTGATTGAGTGCCTCCTTTGGCTGAGGTGCAGAGTTTCCAGGGCTGCGGACAGTAGTCCTGCCTCCCAGCTTTGTTTCTGGGTGTCCTCAGGGGTATTTCTTCCTTCAGGCACTCGGGATGCTCCCCATGGGCTGAGGCAGGAACAGGGCACCCAAGAAAGTAGAGAAACTGGTTGTCCACCTCAATTTTACTTTCACAAACCGTGAGTTAAGGGGAGATTTTCCATGCACTTGGTGCCAGGCCAAATAAGGGGGAAGGGACATTGTGGATATGGAAGCCCAGTTCTCCTCCCATCTGCTTGGAGCTTTTCTACTCTCTGTGGCCCCAGGAACTGTCTTATCTTCACACTTGAGTTCTAAGTTCTTACTGGTGAAGATCTTGGTGCTATGTATTTGGTTTTGGTTTTTTGTGGGGAGAGAAGCCATAAAAAGCTCAAGAGCTCCACACTGGAAATCACCAACAACAAAATTATTAATGAGACTTGTTTTCGTTTTTGTTTTGAGACGGAGTTTTGCTTTTGTTGCCCAGGCTGGAGTGCAATGGCACTATCTCGGTTTACCACAACCTCTGCTTCCTGGGTTAACGCAATTCTCTTGCCTCAGCCTCCCAAGTAGCTGGGATTACAGGCACGTGTCACCATACCAGGCTAATTTTATGTTTTTAGTAGAGACGGGGTTTTGCCATGTCAGCCAGGATGGTTTTGAACCCCTACCTCAGGTGATCCACCTGCCTGGGATGCCCAAAGTGCTGGGATTTGGGCCACTGTGCCCAGATAACTTTGTATTTTTAGTAGAGATGGGGCTTCTCCATGTTGGTCAGGCTGGTTTCAAACTCCCGACCTCAGGTGATCCGCCCGCCTCAGCCTCCCAAAGTGCTGGGATTACAGGCGTGAGCCACAGCACCCAGCCTAATGAGACATTTTACATTCTTTTATTCACACTAATTCTTCAAAATTTGGTGTGTATTTCACACCTCTAGCATATCCCAGCCTTGCCTGGCCACATTCCAGGCCCTCAACAGCCACAGGAGGACATTACTCAGCAGCTCAAATGCAGTCTTTGGAAATACAAAGATACATGAAATACCATCTCTGCCGTCAGCAACCTTAGTTTATGTGACTGACATATAAACATAAGTTATTATGTTTTAAGCACTATAAGAGTAGTGTGAATAAATAACAATCTTTCCCCTCAACCTCAAGTATAGGGAAATTTGTAAACACTAGTGAGAGAAGGGGATATCTGAGTTATAATTTAATGCCTTGACTGTCATATAATTCTTGTTAACTATCACATTTAATCATGTATAAAGTTGTTTAATATTTTGCCTTCTGTCCTGTCTTACCCAAACCAACCCATAAACTGACCTTGGAGTCTACAGGACAATTGTGACTAGGGTGAGCTGGGCTGACACCAGGCCCTGGAAGGGAAGAGAGCAAGCAGCTCGCACCCACACACACATTTCCTGCAGCATGAGTGCAGCGTGGGGACTGCTGCCTGCCCGATGGCCATCCCTGGACTTTCAGGTTAAAGACTCTGAACATTAATTTCTATTGTGTTAAACAGTAAAAGAACACAGGCAAAAATCCTCACACTAAGAATTTCTTCACATTTTTGGCTGTATCATAGGTTTTGGTATTTCATATTCTTCTGTTAAATTCTAACTAGTTTGTAATTGAACCAAGTATTACTTGAGAGTTTAATTTCTACATGGGTTTTGTTTTTAAAATTTGTTATTAATTTCATATTTCTCCTTTTTAAACCACTGACATCCCATAAATGATCAATTTGTGCTCTAGTAAATGATTAACTTTTAAAATTTTCCAATGGATCACTGTAAGTGTTATGCTGCCCAAATAGGCAAAGAGTATCACTAAAAAGAACTGGCAAGCCTAGGCAACACAGGGCGACCTCGTCTCTACAAAAAAATACATTTTTTTAAATTAGCCAGGCATAGTGGCATGCACCTGTAAAGGTCCCAGCTACTCGGGAGGCTGAGGTGGGAGGGTCATTTGAGCCCAGGAGTTCAAGGCTGCAGTGAGCTACGACCACATCACTGCACTCCAGCTTGGGTGACAGAGCAAGACCCTGTCTCAAAAAAGAAAAAAAGAAGAATTAGTGCTTTAAAAAACAAACTTTCTTACCAAAAATATTGGTTCTCCAAATGGTGAAAAATCAATGACATTAACTTTTACTGGTCTTATACCATGTTGCTGAGGTTTGAATAGTTTGGGAGCCACTCTCAAATCTTGTCTTGTGCCATGGCTTATGAGACCCTGTGAAGAAGAAGCCCAAGAGTGACTGAACGAGTGCATTAGACACGAGATTGGATACAGCTACTGTTCCTCAAACAATTTAAACTTTATAAAAGAAAAGAGTAAGTTAATCCTAAATCAAGATATTTATCAGGTAAGTCAGGAAAACAAGGAAAATGAGTAATAGGATTAAATTTAAAATACTACTCACCATGTCTGTGCCAATAATAAAGTGATTAGGATCTGAAGGCAGAAATTTAACATTCAGTGTTTGTGTAGTGCCCCAAAATTCATTACCTTTATGGGAAAGACTGAAAAAATAAAGTAACAAAGATGAACAGATGGACTGTTTCCAACCTTAAGAATAATGATGGTATTAACACTGATTTGCACTACAATACATCGATGTGTAACAGGCCATGTCACATTCCTCTGTGGGTTTAACCACTCTTTGTTTCCATTTTCTTCTGCTACTACACTCTTGATAATTTTTTCAGAGTTATCCTTCTGTTCCCTAATTCTTTCTTCAGCTATATCTAATCTGCTATGTAACCATTCACTTGGTTGTAAATTTCAGAGATAACAGTTTCATTTCTAGAAATGTCTTTTAGATTGTACAACTGTCTCAGGTTCTTAGTGTGTGACTCCTACTTTTTGCACCAAGGTAGACTGTTTCTTCATGCTTGTAGTTGTGAACTCATCTGCAGCAGACTGCTTCTCATAAGAATCCTGTGAGCCCCAATTTGCAAACATATCTTTACCCACCAGGTGGTTTTGCGTCTACTTTAACTATGAACTCACTGAGGCCACTGGTCTAGAACTGTGATGTTAACATCTCAGCTTGTAGGTTCCCATATACCCACTCAGCCTAGGATTTCAAGCTCTTCCAAGCTCCTCTGTCTTCCCTTGGCTGTGGTGAGGCTTTCTGAATTTCCCTATCACTGCAGGAGCAGTGAGTTCCAGAGTCCTGTGCAGGGGTCTCAGTTCTACCTCCTTGCCTCAGGCAAACCCAATGCATCGCCTGGTTCTGCATGGGGCTCAAGCCCCAGAGACAGCTCAGAAGTTCTGAGACAGCCTGGGCTTCATACCCAGCCTCCAAGCCATCACACAGCAGCTCAAAAGCTTATGACACTAACTTTAAGCTCTCTCCTGTTTATGGCATTTAGAGATTTTCCTTTCCTTTTAAAAACTATACTTAGTTTTATTTTTTCCTTTATATGGCCTATGTATTTGTAACAGAGAGATGCCCACAGTTGCTCCATCTGCCACTCCCACATCATCAAAGTCAGCATGTGGCCAAGCTATCAGCCTCCTTTCCAATTTTCTCTTTCCGTCCACATTCAGGACTGCAAATGCCAGCTCTTGGTTGATGACTCCCAAATCCTTACCTCCATCTGGGGTTTCTGCTATGGAGGCCCCTAGCTCCTGGGCATCTCCACGGGCACCACAAGCTCAGCCTGTCCTCACTGGAACACACTGGGCTGCTCCCAACCCTCCCCGCTCCTATCCTCGCCTGGCAAGTGGTGCCCAGTCACCAACCAGACATGATGGTGGAGGCAGAGGCCAACCTAGGCTCCTCCCTCCCACTGCTCCTATAATTGATGAGCTGCTGGGTTTTTTAAGTTCTACCCCTTTAGCCTGTGTCCAGCCCTCTGTACCTGTGATTGCTGCCTTTGTTCAGATCCTGGTCGTTCATGTCAGTCACTCCAGAAGCCTCCTAACTGCTCTCCCTGACTCCAGCCTCCCTTCCTGTGTTCCCAACTTACGCCGCTGCCACACTGACCCATCTACATCACAGACAAGATGCGCTGCTCCTAGGTTCAACATCCTGCAATGGCTCATGACCATCTTTATGCAAATGCCCACACCCTTTAGCACGGCAGACAGACTCGTTAGGGCCTGACTCACCTGCCTCCCTCAACATCAGACCCACTGACAGCTCCAAATGTGCCTCTGGGCACCCCCAGGTTCTGCTCCCTCTGACCATCTAACTCCATCTCAAATGCCTGGCTCAGTCTTTGCCTCCTCAAGATGTCCCCACTGCACTCCATTCCCCAAGCTGCCCCCATCCTTTGAGCTCCCACAAGCCCTGTGCACATCCTGACAGCACACTTCGTCCTCTGCACCCTGAGGGATGGGGCCTAGCTGCAGGGGCAGTGCAAGACAGAGCTGCAGGACCTGCTTCCCTGCAGGCAACGTCCTCCCGGGGACACTCATGCTCAGTGACTGACGGGATGGGGGGCACAAAGCCCCAGCCACGTGATTCTGGGAGGCCATTCCAGCTCACAACTCCCGGGCCCTGGGGAGTCGGCCGTGGGACCTGCCTCACAGCTCAGCTCCTCCTCTCAGCCCCATTCTGCCTCCTCCCCGCCCTTTCCCAGGCAGTAAAGCCCCAGGAACTCCTTAAGAAACACCCTCACCTCTCCCTCCGCCCTTTCCCAGGCAGTAAAGCCCCAGGAACTCCTTAAGACACATCCTCACCTCACCCTCAGCCCTTTCCCAGGCAGTAAAGCCCCAGGAACTCCTTAAGGAACATCCTCACCTCACCCTCCGCCCTTTCCCAGGCAGTAACGCCCCAGGAACTCCTTAAGGAAGATCCTCACCTCACCCTCCGCCCTTTCCCAGGCAGTAATGCCCCAGGAACTCCTTAAGGAACATCCTCACCTCACCCTCCGCCCTTTCCCAGGCAGTAACGCCCCAGGAACTCCTTAAGGAACATCCTCACCTCACCCTAAACTCCACTGCAGATCCTTCTTCCTGAGAAAGCAAGGAGTCCCCCCTGCAATCACGTAACATTTACTCATCCGCCTCCTTCTCGGAGCACCTTGACAGAGGATGCTCCCCAATAGCGCTACAAAGCCTGACACGTAGAATAAGCTCAACATGGTTGGTTAAGCAGTCTGAGGGAACATTTATTATGCATGGATCTCAGGAAGACACTGCTAGGAGTTTTTGCGTAAGAAAAAACCCAAACAGTGGACACATTAGACACTTTCCTTCAAAGATTGTGTGTGTGCAGTTAAGTACAGGAGAAGCTGATAGTTAAAGATAAATACAATGCACAGTATAAAGCAATAAGGGCCCTAGCAGAGATAAAAAGTCGTAAAGAAACTCATTGGGGAACTGTAGAGGCTGGAGGGGTCAGGGGCTTGCCCAGGAACCACGTATGTTTGGCTCTGCGATACAGTAAATGACTTTTTAAAATATAATTGATTCTCTTTCATAATTAGTTGTAATTACTAATTACAACTGTAGTTGATTTAAAGTCTCCAAGCATGCATGAATTCATTAACACAACCCACAGGTTTTCTGACTAGGAAGAACCAGGCCCCAAAATTTTGACCCCTGAGTGCAGTAAATGACAAGAAAAGATACTTTAGGAAATAAATTAACATAAAACATATAAATACCACAAACAATATTTGTACATTTGTGAAGAATTTTTATGTCATATTAAGTTATATGAGTAAAAGCAGAAATCTAAATCTCTTAATAAAACTTTTTATCAATGTTTCTGGTTCCTGAAACTTTAAGTTTAACCTCAGGGTTGCATAAAAACTGAAGAATAGTTAAATAAGACCAACTTAAAAGAAAATAACCTCTACTTAAAGACAAAATGTTAGCTCTACACCTGGAAGCTGTATTTATTACATTCACTCATTAATAACAGACTAACAAGGCCAGGCGTGGGGGCTCACACCTGTCATCCCAGCACTTTGGGAGGCTGAGGTGGGTGGATCACCTGAGATCAGGTGTTCGAGACCAGCCTGATCAATATGATGAAACCCCATCTCTACTAAAAATACAAAAATTAGCCAGGCACGGTGGCAGGCGCCTGTAATCCCAGCTACTCAGGAGGCTGAACAGGAGAATCGCTTGAACCAGGGAGGCAGAGTTTGCAGCGAGCCAAGATTGCACCACTGCACTACAGCCGGGGCAACAAGAGCGAAACTCCGTCTCAAAAAAATAAAAAAATAAAAATAATAGACTAACAAAACAGTAAAAAAACAATGTGAGAAAATGGACTTCTTCATCGCAAAAGCTCACCATTTACCGTATATGCGATTCCCCAATGTTATTTTCCTTCTAGGTCTTTGTGAGATAGTGAAGCATTTTCCCTCACATCTTACCTGTCACCCAACTGGATCAGAGCACTATGTACCAGCTTGACCCTCCCTCCAGGCATCAGACCTAAAAACAGATGAACCAAAATCAATGCACCTTTCAATAGAAGCTAAATCAAAATCTACTTATAGTTGCCTGGAATCATTTTTCATTGCTTAAATATCTGTGTTAGGAAATAACATCAAATGCAAATCAATGCACAGCATCCCTGCCTTCCTCTGGGTGAGGTTCACGTATCCTGCCTTAGGAGAAGAATCGAGTATTCACAGTTCAAGTCTTATGGGAAGAAAGATTGTAGAACCATGATCTGGGGGCCTTTATATCATTAGATCTGATAAAATAAGGAGGGTAAGCAATCCATACATGTGTACGAGTGTACATACACTAAATAAGCCTTAGATCACAGCAGCAAACACTGTCCTGTGAATGGCCACCAAGGCTCCAACGCCTACAGGAAACTTGCAGGACCTCTCTCTCCACCATCCCAGAGACTCAGAAATCTGCTGGTCTCCAGGCAGAACACACAGGAGGCAGAGTGGCTCCTCAGCCGAGCGCATCCGGCCTCACTCTCTGTTCCAGCAGCTTCTCCAGCTTCCTTCTCAAACAACACAGAGCCACAGCTCTGAGGCCTGACTGCTCTTCCTTTCCTTTCCTGAAAGCGTTCATGGCTACAGCACTGGCTCCTCGGCCATCCACTGGTTTTGCCTCCTGTGTCTGCTCCCAATATCACTTTCCCTCTAAAACTACTACAAGGGGAAAAACTAGAAATCTATGGATATTAAAACCCAAATTCTCGGCAAGGCATTGCCTAAAACTCTGGGGGCAGGTGAATTAAAAGGAGATAGAAATAAGCCCAACCTGCAGCTGGGCAGGGTCCCTGTAGCTGCTTCGTATCTCCTGCCAGTCATAACCACAGTGAAGAAGGGTCAACGCCGCCATGCACAAATGTGAAGCTTCACAGCACGCCCCCCACCTGGCATCTCGGCTCCCACGCCACCGCCTGTGGGCAGCTTTTCTGGCCGGGTCCTCCCACTGGCCCCTACACGCCACAGCCCACAGGCAGCCTTTCTGGCCAGGCCCTTTCCGACTGGGCCCCTACACACCACCATCCACGGGCAGTCTTTCTGGCTAGGCCCTTCCACTGGCCCCTACACGCCACCATCCACGGGCAGCCTTTCTGGCCGGGCCTTCCCACTGGGCCTCTGCTCCAGCAAGTCCACCACCACTCGCCCTCTCCCGGGCTGGGGTCTTCGCCCAGGCCTCCTGGCACCTAGGACTGGACCTCGCTTATGCAGAGAACATTTCATAAAAAGATGGTGGCTGACTTCAGCTCTCCAACAGCCACTCATCCAATGCCTACACAAAGAGCTGGCAGCCACCCTGAACAATGGGCTGGTCTGAACGTCCTCCCTTCTTAAAGGCAAGGCTGGAACATGGTTGCAATTTTGGTAAGTGGTTCAGTGAAGAAAGGGTGTTTTTATACACCAATATTTTAAAATGAAATACTCACCACCCCAGGATATCCTTTATATGACCATCATGTACTACAAAACATTTGTATGCAAATACTTTTTATGCAAAATGATTTTGTCTCCATAGCCGGATTATCACCTGACTTGGACAGAAATGATCTCAGTACCATCCATAATTGCTTGACAAATACCTTGATCATGTAACAAGTTAACAGCACAACCAGCCTCAAAGCGAACTCTTAAGGTCACAAGAGTTCTGGGCATTTGGGGCGGAACCCTGGGTGTGAAGGGGGGTTGGTGCTGAGACCAACTGTGTGGGTCTCGCCCCATCACTAACCCACCCCGTGACCTGTGTACGTTGAGAAGGAGGCACCAGGACCCCTGCCAGGCTCCCTAGCTCTGACACTCCAGGATTCTAGGGGCAGCCTGGAGTGGACAACACAGAGCAGAACGGCTCCATGAGCAGAGAGGGTGACGCATGAAGAACACATTGAGAAACATGGTGACTCCACCTCAAAAGCATTTACCAGTGAAATGAGCACCAAGACTGTCTTATTTTTACTGAAGTCAGAATCAACCGTAAACTTGTAAGGGCCACCACAGACGTGTGACTATGGAGCACACAGCATTTGCTCCGAGGGCCAAAGCAGCCTCTTCCCTAATCTCAAGAGGTTAGGAACAAAGCTGGTCTCACTCATGTTATTTTTTGCCAGATCTACATGAGAAAACACCCCTGATACAAGCAAGGTGAAAGGGGGGTTCGTCATTACAAACTGGGTTGTGGGAGGCCAATGAGGTGAGAAAGAAGTTGAGATCAAAACATGGGCTAATGTCAACCACAGAACACAACAGGACTGAATTACTCCGTCACTTCTGAGCCCTTTCTGGAACTGAAAATCGTACTCCATAGCATCAAGAGCAGCCAACTGTGAGAGGTGCTGTTAGCTTTGCTTCAAGTCACTTCTGCTCTGCCCAGACCCAGGGACCTTTGCCACCCTGGGATCCAGTCTAAGGGCCCTCAGGGGCAGCATCCAGTGTTCCTGATATGCCCTGGGGTTGTAAATCCAAAACTGAGAGGAAGAGGCCCCAAAATGAATGCGCACTGAAAGACTCGGACACCTGAAATACATAGGAAACAGCTACAGAACACAGCTGTCCTTGACTTGTCTGACAGAACTGAATGGTACTCAGCTGTAAACAGAACTCATTAAACCCTACTAAGATCAAAACATTCACTCAGAGGCTGGATGCGGTGGCTCATGCCTGTAATCCCAGCACTTTGGGAGGCCGAGGTGGGTGGATGACCTGAAGTCATCCTGACCACCTGACCAACAGGAGTTCAAGACCACCCTGACCAACATGGTGAAACCCTGTCACTACTAAAAATACAAAAATTAAAATACAAAAATTAGCTGGGCGTGTTGGCGAGCACCTGTAATCCCAGCTACTTGGGAGGTTGAGGCAGGAGAATTGCTTGAACCCAGGAGGCAGAGGTTGCAGTGAGCCAAGATCACACCACTGCACCAGCCTGGGCAACAGAGCGGGACTCTGTCTCAAAAAAAAAAAAAAAAAATTCACTCAGAATATCATTTGATTATTCTAGTTAATTGAGATGCCTGTTCAACAGTTGATAAGGTTATATGACATACAACTTTAATTTTCATTTTTCAGGTAGTAATTTATATTTTTCAAAGCAGTTATTGGTCTCTTTTTTTTTTTTTTTTTACAGAGAGACAAGGTCTCATTCCATCACCCAGGCTGGAGTGTAGTGGCATGATCATGGCTCACTGCAGCCTCAAACTCCTAGGCTCAAGCAATCCTCCCACCTTAGCCTCCCAAACAGCTGGGACTACAGGTGTGTGCCACCACATCCAGCCAATTTTTGAATTTTTTTGTAGAGACGGGGTCTTGCTATGTTGCCCAGGCTGGTCTCAAACTCCTGGGCTCAAGCAATCCTCCTGCCTCAGCCTCCCAACGTGCTGAGGCTCCCAGCAGGCGTGAGCCACTGCACCTGGCTGCAGTTATCAGTACTTTTAATCTTGATTCATTTTAGAAAACACTAAAATTAATTTTTTTACTTAATAGTTACCTAAATCACTTATTGAACCTGCGATGTCTGCCTTTGGTAATTCAACCACCACCTAAAAACAGAATATTGAAAATGAATATTGATACATTTTATAATTACGAAACAACCTAAGCAAAGCATAGCTCTAATTAAGATGGAGTGCTATATCAGGTACTAAAACATAACTGCTCCAGAAAAAGAGACTGATCTTTAAACTCAGAACTAACGCTCTACAAGTTGACTCCTCTGCTTTGATCTCCTCGTGTTCTCTTCACTTGGTGACTTAATCAACAGTCTTGGCCCGTAGGACAAGCCAATCCAGCGTCACCTCGGCCCTAACATTTTGTTCCCTTCTCACTTTCATTCTGTGTTCCCAAAGCCCTGTGTGAGATTCCTATTTCGCTGTCACGAAAGGGCCCCAAACCTGCCATGCGTGACCTTCTGCATCCCTTCTGCTCAGGACCAATAAGCCCAGTCTTGCTCTCCGTTTCCCACCATAGCTAACTGGGTCCCGCCCCCTGCGCTGTTCAGGCGCCACCTCCACCCAGACCACCTCACTCAGGCCCTGCATGTGCCCGGCCTGGGCCACTACTCACCCACACATTGAGAACCCCACTCTCATCCAAGGAAGCGATGTGGAAGGACAAACCTGACATTTCTGATGAAAACAGAAACAAAAAGAAAGAAATGGCTTTAAATAAGGAAACCATATTTCACAACTATTGATTAAGGATTTTAAGAAAGTGAAGAATCACGTACCTTCTTGAGTAGAAAAGGGTGAAAGCACGAAGCTCTGCTTTTTGTGGACGGACGTTGAGATAGGTTCTACTGCTTGAAGAGGGCTTCGGTGGTTTACTGAGGTAAGGATTCCATCTGGAGTTCAAAAGCCCACAGCACCCACGTGTAAGTAGTAAGTTGCAGAAATGCAGTTCGCATCACACGGGACAAACACGAGGTGCTTCTGGGTCTCACAGATCCAACTCTCTCCACACATCTTCCCAAAACACCCCAAGACCAACATGGACCACACACGACTGACACAGGACCACGACTTTCAGATTCCTAGGACACACGGGCCCCAGCCCCTGCTCTCCAGTCTGGAAGGCAGGAAGAAAGCTAAAGCCCACCATCCAAACAGAGCATGCCACACAGTCTGAAAGAAAACTCAGACAAAGTCTCTGCGAGGCCAGATCCTGGGGCCCACTCAAGCAACTCAGGGGAAGGAGCTGGGAAGCAGAGGAGGTCAGAGCAGCACGGCCGATGGGAAGGGGGACGTGAACAGGAAACGGAGGTGACCTCCGCACACACCTCACAACTGCCAGCAAGAGCGAAATCCAGGCGTTTGCAAAACCAAAGGAAAGGCAAACCCACCCCACCTACCACCTCGAGGCACCATGCCCACTGAAAAGATACCTGTCGCCAATCAATAAAGCAAAGCTCACTGACCTAAAATATCCACCTACAGAATGTCTACGAGTAGAAAAACGCCAAACTCCATAGAAAGCTACTATAAGAAGAAAACAGAAAAAATGTAAATCAAAGCATTTCAGCAGATGAAAATTCTCCCTCCTAAAAACAAGCACAAGGCAGAAGACACAAAACTCAACATTCCAAATGGAATCACATCTCCTCAAAGGGCATCTGGAAACATATCAAAACAACAAGCAAGAAAAAACACTGGGAATCAGAAATCAAGAACAGAATTAGACCCAGAAAAGCAAGAAATGAAATGAGAATTGGGATTGAACTCAGGAAAAAAACTGAAGAAAAAGACAAAACCATCTCAGAAATTAAGAATAAATTACAGGGTATCTAAGTGAGAGGACCCAGATGAAGCACTGATGGCTCGACTGAGGAAAGGGCTGGTCTCCCAGGCGAGAATTTGGTTCCTCTGACTCATGGTCTGAATCAGAAGTTCCACAGCTCCTCACTACTGGGAGTTTATTTAAAACTTTGTAGGTTTTATTGATAATATTTCAAAGACAAGGCCGGGCGCGGTGGCTTATGCCTGTAATCCCAGCACTTCGGGAGGCCAAGGCGGGCAGATCACCTGAAGTCAGGAGTTCAAGACCAGCCTGACCAACATGGAGAAACCCCATCTCTACTAAAAATACAGAAATTAGCCAAGCATTGGTGGTGGGCACCTGTAATCCCAGATACTCAGGAGTCTGAAGCAGGAGAATCGCTTGAATCCAAGAGGCAGAAATTCCAGTGAGCTAAGATCATGCCACTGTACTCCAGCCTGGGCTACAGAGTCAGACCCCATCTCAAAAAAAAAAGAAGGATGTATTTTAATGGAATAATTTATTTGTATGTACAGTCTAGAGGTTTACTGTTTTTGAAAATGGTGCTGAATTCAAAAATTTTTTAGTAATAGCAGCAGCAGTTAGAAAAGGCAAAGATTATTTATTTAAAAGATATCTTTTAAAATAGCATCACAGCCCATAAGTTGCGATAAATTCAAACAGTCTTAACAGTAGTAATATTGCCCCACACAGAGGGGCACAATTCATGGTTGGGGAATTTAAAAAGTGGCTCTCTTATGTACAATGTACAGATACACATGTCAAACACAGACAGACACGCAACATATCTACGATAATAAAGCCACACAGAGGGGTGAGTGATGACCTCGGCCTGCACCTTCAGTCCACAGCACCCCAGCCCCTACGAGAAGGGGCGGTGCAGGGCGTGGCGTGGTGTCCGAGTGCAGGCCCCACCATGTTGTCAGCGTGACCCTACATAAACGCTGCATCTTCCTGTGGAGCTATGATACAGGGCTATCAGGGGAATTAAATGAGACAATGTACACTACGCACTAGGGCGAGTCCCAGAACACAGGAAACACTTATGCCAGGTGCCTACTGTGGTGGCTGGGCACGGTATGGTATGAATGTCCACCCGAGTCAAGCCGAGGCTCAGGGAGGCCCAATTGTGCTGGTTCCTGGCAGCCCTCAGGGTGACTGGCTTTGCTCACGCGAGTGTGAGCTATTTTTGCCCTGAAGAACACACATGCCAAGATGCCTCAAGCCACTTTAAAACTAAAGGTAATTTCATTGAGGATTTTTTAGAATCCACAAATTTAATAAGAAAGGAAATTCAAGTCATTCTTGGTCACTGGATAATCATGATTGGAATTGATTTCTGTTTTTTATATTTATCAAATGCTGCTTTTGCCCATGGGTCAGACCCCGTCCTCTGGGATAATGTGAATAAATAAATGCAAATCCATGTAAAGGTTTGTTCCTCAAATCTGTGTGGCTTTTCTAGAAGACACACAATTGGCAGGCAGATGACACTGACCGGTGGAAAACGTGGCGGTCCGGAACGTCCAGAAGCCATCGCTCAGCTTCACAGAGTGATGCAGCCTTGAGTCTTCTCTCAAATCCCAGACGACAACTGAGCCGTGCGCTGTTCCAGCAAACAGTAAAAATGCTTTGAAAGGGCTCAAGCAGCAACACGTGACCTAAAAGACAAACGCACAGAAAGCCGATGACGGAAGAATATGAGAGGCATGCTCACAGAAGCTGCATTTACTGAGTGGGGTGTCTGACCATGTTCACTGTGCACGGGAGTCACATGCAGGGCACAGCAAGCAGAACGCAGACTCCTGCACAGAAATAAGCGGTGGCTTGTCAGGTTCCTGAAATGGAGAATAGGGATGAGAAACCCACCCCGTAGGCTTGTTATGACCACAAACGCAAGGTGCTGACACTCATCTGGCCACACAAAGCCTGCCGGGAGCCTGTCCACTCAGCTCAATCAGCTGAACCACAAAAGCAGCAGTTCATCCTGCGCCATTTTATTTACATCTTGTATTACAAAAGTTACAATTTCAAGTCATTCTTCTCTACAGCTTTTGTGGAAATCAATGGGTTTGAGGCCAGGGAATACATAACTAGGAAAATACAAATGCACATTTTCCCAAACATAACAGAGGCAGCCCCGACCCCTCACCGCACAGTCCTCAAGCCTCGGTGCCAGCCTCCTGGGCGGTGAATGGGAGGCCTCCAGAAGGGCTCTGAGCGACAGCACACTTCAACACCGTCTAAGAAACCTCAATGCAGTCTAAGAAACTTCCAGGCAGTCTAAGAAACCTCTAAAACACTCAGGACCGAAACAGTGCAAGGCAAAAAAACAGGCATCTAGGGCCCCAGAGCTATGCCCAGCATGGTGAGCATTTTCATTCAGCCTACAACTACCTCCATTTCCTAATTCTCAGCTAACCTAAAGGGGTGCTCTGTGAAAATTCTCGTTTGCTCATTTTGAACTACGAGTTTCCAGAGTCAAAACAAGCACACCCATGTGTCTCGCCGCACCCACAGCACAGCTGAGGCCAGCTGTGAGAGATAGAGAATGGCCCATAAGTCCCTAACCACCTCCTGTCCCTGCACCTCTCTCCATGCCTCTCCCCACCTGCACCTTCACGCTCTGTCCGCTGTCCATCCTCCCATCAAACGCGCGACTCTCCTCCTGAGCTGTACCTGGGACTCACATATCAGAACCTTCTGCGGCCCTGAAGGCTGCCAAATATCCCACACACAGAGGACGTATTTGCTGTCCAGCAGGGGCACAAAGGTCTTCTCAGGTAAGTCGTGAACGGAGACCACCATCTGCCTCTGAACTTGGGAGGCGTGCAAGGAGGATACTTTTCGATCTAGGGAGAAGAAAAATATGTTCACATTTTAGTGACCTGCCAGAATCCAAGTTAAATTTAACACACTTGCGAATACTCAAAAAAAAAATTCAGCTTCATGAAGAAACAAACATGGTTCTTTCGAAACCAACATACATGAAACGTAGGTTTTGATGAACGGCCACAGCCTATGCCCCAACACTGTCCAAGCTGACCTCACAGTCTGGCTAAAATGTGGTAGCATGCAGCCCAAGACACCTGTGGCTCCACTAGCAACTCCCACAGAAACCAGCTGCCCACCAGAAGCCAGGAGTCGGGATCTCAGAGCTGGGAGGTAATGGAGTGAGCCTGGCTGCCCCTCTGCTTCAGAACATTGCTAATACACCAGCTGCAGGGGCTTCAGCACTGGAACACCACGTGGCACACTGCTCTCCTCAAAGGCTGCGAGCGGCTGAGGGCCGTTCCAGACGCTGCTCCACCTGGCGAGGGACTGCACTCCAAGGCGTTACTGTTGCCACTGCTGGCCGTGCCAGCAGCTCTCACACATCAGCAGAAGATGGAGATGGAACTCAAGAAACAGAAGGATAGGAAGTCCATGACTGGCGACAACTTCAGTCAAAGAACTGGACCACACTGCTGGCAGGCGCCCAGTCAATGTGGAAAGCAGTACCCGGCCAACCCCAGCCACACACACACCACAAACACCTATCAGCCCCTCAGTTCACATCCTGCTACCCACACCATCCACGCTTGGGTCACAACATCCCCTCCGATTCCAGGGAACCCTCCTTCCGCCTCGTCACAATCGCTCATAGCTGCAGCCTTCTGGGGCCACTTCCACCAGCAAGCATCAGGTCTTCTTCCAGGTGCCATATTTAATAGTTGTTTTTAGTGGGAATGAGGTTCTCGAGTGCTGTGACCTGACCCCGTTTTCTCCTAAGCCCTGTGGTTTTTATTGGCAGTCTTCCACAGTGTAGCGATTTTTAGGAACGTGTACCTCCTGTTACAGCGGAACTATGATATGGCAACCAAGGCCTGACCCATCGCTGCCCTGACCTCACCTCTCACTGGCCACCGTGGTCTCCTCACTTCTCCCCAAGACACAGGTGTGCCCCCCCCTCAGGACTGTGTGCAGCGCCTCCTCCAGAAGCTCCCGTCTCCTTGTGGCGCGTCTCTCATCTCCGTCCAGTTTTCACTCACAGTGAGGCCTCCTCTATCAGAACTGTCTTTATTTTTCTCCTTAGAACTTATCCCTCTCTGACAGACTGTATGTCGATCTGTTTAGCCAGTGCAGTCTACTTGACTCACCGAAACACAAGTTCAGGAGGGCAGAGTTGCTGTCGTCCTACTCACTGCTCAACTGCAGCTCCCTGACATGCTATGGGCATATGCCCAGGGCATAGCACCCGCTATAGAACATTTGTCAGATGAACGACCTGCTGGCTGCGTCATTCTGCCGCGTGTTTTAATAGCGATGAGGACGACCCGCTGGCTGTGTCATTCTGCTGCATGTTTTAATAGTGATGAGGGTACTGGGTGGACCCTAGGAAGGCTGAAGTATCTCTACATCTGATCACAGATCAGAATCTAACGTGAGTGAAATTCTGGATTCACAGGGTGAGACAACCCACACACTCCGTCTCATGCCTCTCTTGCAGTCTCATGTTCCTTCTGCTATCTCAATATTCATTTTACCAGAACACAAAAATAAGCAAACAAGACCCTCCACTCCTTGGACATGTGGGAAGTGCAACACACACAGACACTTCACGAGTTCCCCAACGGAGGCCACACACTGCAGTACACACAGGCACTTCATGTGTTCCCCGACGGAGGCCCGGTGCTGCAGTACACACACACACTGCACGTGTTCCCTGATGGAGGCCCGGTGCTGCAGTACACACACACACTTCACGTGTTCCCTGATGGAGGCCACGTGCTGCAGTACACACACACTTCACGTGTTCCCCGACGGAGGCCCGGTGCTGCAGTGCACACACACACTTCACACGTGTTCCCTGATGGAGGCCCGGCGCTGCAGTACACACGCACACTTCACGTGTTCCCTGATGGAGGCCCGGCGCTGCAGTACACACGCACACTTCACGTGTTCCCTGATGGAGGCCCGGTGCTGCAGTACACACACACTTCACGTGTTCCCCAATGGAGGCTGCGTGCTGCAGTACACACACACACTTCACGTGTTCCCTGATGGAGGCCCGGCGCTGCAGTACACACGCACACTTCACATGTTCCCTGATGGAGGCCCGGCGCTGCAGTACACACACACACTTCACGTGTTCCCTGATGGAGGCCCGGTGCTGCAGTACACACACACACTTCACGTGTTCCCTGATGGAGGCCCGGTGCTGCAGTACACACACACACTTCACGCGTTCCCCGATGGAGGCCACGAGCTGTGGTACGCATACACGTATCACATGTTCTCTGATGCAGGCCGCGTGCTGTGGTACACACACACACGTCACGTGTTCTCCGACAGAGGCCATGGCACCGCTGCTGCTCTCATGCATCTGCTATCACTGCTCAGTGTCGGCTCCCTGGGGGCCGTGCACACTCGGTTCCCTTCTTGGTGTGTGCTGGGTGTGGGAGTGTGGATGCCAATGTGTTGAATGATACAGGTACAGAGATTTATTATTTTTCTAACAGGAAAAGACAAAACCCTCTCAAAGAATGTGAAGACTTGTTAAATTAACAATGCCATTTTT
Source organism: Pongo abelii (assembly GCF_028885655.2). Classification (NCBI taxonomy): domain Eukaryota; kingdom Metazoa; phylum Chordata; class Mammalia; order Primates; family Hominidae; genus Pongo; species Pongo abelii. Next base: position 156,520,741 of record NC_071991.2, on the reverse strand, counting down.
GTTAATGTTAAAAGACAGAGAAATGTAAATAAACTGAAATCTCTAAATAGCAGGCAGGACGGAAGAAATGCCTGGAACAATGGCACCAACTGCTCTGGCCTCACACGTGCCCTGAAGCACGTTTACCCTGCAGCACACCCGCACCTGCTACCAAGCAGACGGCCACACGGACCACCTCTGCCAGTTCTCCACAAATACCGGGACCATGGCTGCCCTCCGGTACCCGACAGCCACTTTTTCAGAGACAAAGAGGTTACTAGCTCAAGAAATTTCAGTTTGGTCTTGCAAATGCGTTTGTCTGAACTGATTAAACAGTTACATGCAACTGTACTTTCTGTATGAGATCCTGGGCTTTGCTTCCCGTTTTATGTTCCATAACCACGGATTGACTTAAAAATCTAGGTCTATCTACACTAAATGTTAAGCGTCTTACTTGTAACTATATCTAAACAACATAACTTTGATCTGAACACTCTCTCATGCTCGTCCAACTATTTCTACTACTCTATCTCAAGAAAAGAAACGAAACTGAATAACTGGAAGAGAAAAGAAAATAAGATTTCCAACACAGAAAATCTCAGTTCCCATTCATTTAAACAATCTCACTTGTTTAAATTACTGTGGATCCCTCTTCTATTCATCTTATTAAAATCCTTAATCACAAATTTAACATACACACTTAAGAGGGAAAAACTGACTACTCACTTTTGAATTCTGCAGAAACTCAGTCTTTCTCAGTTTTATGTACATTAAACCCCATCACATTAAAATAAAATATAATACTACAGAGTATTATTTCAACATGAATGTTTAGTCACTGGATTTAAAACCATATTTGAGAACAGCCTCTTACTTTGAAGGAATGGCAGACTGGTGTTCAGCTGAGATGAGCTGTCACTAAAATACAGGGCCCTGTCTTGAGCCCTAAGATTCCAGCTGGGTTCAGCTGCCAAGCGATCCTCTTCCAGCAAAACGGCCATCACCTGTCAGACATAAGTGAGTAGTCTTTAATAAAAACTTCACAATGGATTATCTTTTCCCAAAAAAAATTGCCTTTTCATCTTATCCATATCTGCAAATAACTGCTTAGATCCACGACACTATCATAACTACAAGAAAAATGATACGGTCCTTTCTGCTCAATACTGAAAACTAATACGGTAAGATTAACTAAAATAAACTCCACAGGAGAACCATCATTTGCCCTGAATGTTGTTTTTCACACCACATACACTGCTAAAAATCACAGTGGGAGAAAGGGGGCTGGATATCCAGCATTCATAAATGAACAAAGCAGCGTAAAGAACAGTCATGAATCCACCGAGTCTCTCTCACTGGGTTTTGGTAAAAAGCCAGAGTGAGTGGTAAAACACTGTCATTGTTCCAGGAGGGTCATCCTTAGGATTTGACGGGGCAGAGAGAGAAGATTGGGAGACACAACAGGATTGATGGAAAAAGAACCGGAAATGTTTCTGAGAACTAACACAAGGAAAGTGAGGAAGGCAGTGTTGAGTGAAAAGCGACAGGATTTGTGTGAGGAAGAGGGGGCTGCGTAGTGAGAACTGAGGCCAGGAAGTGTTCAGTGGGAACTGACGTGACCCGGGAACACTCAGGGTCAGGACAGCCGGGAATATTGAGTGAGAAGTGACAGAATCTGGGAGGGCGGGAGGCAGGAAATGTTGAGTGAGAATTGATAGGATTCGTGTGAGAAAGGGAACGTGTAGTGAGGACTGACAGGATGGGTGTGAAGAAGGAAGAAAATGTTAATGAGAACTGACAGGAAGAGAGTGTGGAAGACAGGAGATTTGAACTGAGAAATGACAGGATGGGAACGGGCAAGAAAAGGAGTGTTTAGTGAGAGGTGGAGGGTGGAGTGTTGAGGGCAGCGGGTGTTTAGTGAGAGGTGGAAAGTGGAGTGTGTAAGGCAGGGAGTGTTTAAGTGAGACTTGATAGCATCTGTGTGAGGAGACAGGAAGTGTCTTGTCAGAAACACCGGACAGGACTGAAGAAGGCAGGAAGTGTTTACTGACGACCTGCAGGAGTGTGTCCAGGCCACAGATGAGACAGGAGAGCTGTGAGTTCAGGGATGGCCCCGGGCTGGTGGCCCTCCGTCCTCCCTCCTTCCCTCTCCACCTCACCTTGCACCCAAGCACTCTCTTATCTTAGAGATGAGAACTTACACTAGAACTTAGAACTAGAACACTTAGAACTTACACTAAAACAAAATATGATACAAATCATAAATTGTGTAAAATCATATTTCGTAAACCATAGATTCCTACATAATTGCAACACAGAGACTACATGACCACCACATGCTCAGATTACTGTCTGAGAATCATCCATAATGTCAACCAGCATGTCGAGGTTTCACAATCATCCTTAATGTTAACCAGTGTGTCGACGTTTCACAATCATCCTTAATCTCAACCACCGTGTCGAGGTTTCACAATCATCCTTAATTTCAACCAGCGTGTCGACATTTCACAATCATCCTTAATGTCAACCAGCATGTCGAGGTTTCACAATCATCCTTAATGTTAACCAGCATGTCGAGGTTTCACAATCATCCTTAATCTCAACCAGAGTGTTGATATTTCACAATCATCCTTAATCTCAACCAGAGTGTTGACATTTCACAATCATCCTTAATGTCAACCAGCGTGTCGATGTTTCACAATCATCCTTAATGTCAACCAGCGTGTCCAGGTTTCACAATCATCCTTAATCTCAACCAGCGTGTCGACGTTTCACAATCATCCTTAATCAAAACCAGCATGTCGAGGTTTCACAATCATCCTTAATGTCAACCAGTGTGTCGATGTTTCACAGTCATCCTTAATGTCAACCAGCGTGTCGAGGTTTCACAATCATCCTTACTGTCAACCAGCATGTCGAGGTTTCACAATCATCCTTAATGTCAACCAGCGTGTCGAGGTTTCACAATCATCCTTAATTTCAACCAGTGTGTGAAGGTTTCACAATCATCCTTAATGTCAACCAGCGTGTTGAGTTTTCACAATCATCCTTAATTTCAACCAGCGTGTCCACATTTCACAATCATCCTTAATGTCAACCAGTGTGTCGAGGTTTCACAATCATCCTTAATCTCAACCAGCGTGTCGAGGTTTCACAATCATCCTTAATCTCAACTAGCGTGTTGAGGTTTCACAACGTTCCACTCTTCAGTGCTGCAGTAGACTCAAGTGCTGAGCATACATACAAGAAAGTGATGAGACAGCTGGGGAAATGTGAATGCCAACTTCATATCTGACTGCATTATAAGTTATGACTAATTACTCTTTTAGATATTCTCTGCTTTTTGGGATTCATACTGAACTCTATTTGGAGGCAAAGTTAGATGATTGGGATTTGTTTCAAAATAACTGATGGGGTGGGTGGTGGAGTGGGCAGGGGGTCAGACGAGACCCACGGCCATGAGGTGATAACCACTAAAGTACCTGTAGCTTCACAGGACTGTTCCATGTCTCTTTGTATGGATTTTTTAAATTTTTCAGTTTATAAATCAGCTTGTAAAATCAGAAGTTTATTATTTTCAAATACCCTAGATTTATGCTTGCCTTGCCAACTTCGTGTCTGCTATTTAGTCTGTAGTTGTTTTAAAATGTAAGAAATTAACAATAAAATTCACGATCCAAAAACACACACAGTACTTCAGTGATATACATTTACCCAGTGTTATTCTGCCCACAAGGGCTTAATGAATGTACCACTGATAATTTGTAAGAAAATAATACTTGAAAATGAGTAACTGATTCTGATTTATCCAAGCTACAAAGACTTTAAGATCTTAAAAGCTCCTATGTTTCTATGTAGAATGAAACTTTAAGCACTTACACAGAGAACACAACATATATAGGTTGAGCATACCTGACAAGCCGCCCGCAGAAAGCTACATAACCTTGGAGTATCAATCTTTGGCATAACTACAGCATCAGAAGTATCTCTTTGTTCACTGCCTAAAAAAAGCAGGTTATATAAAATCAACGAAGTTGACTCTAAAATAATCATGCATTACACATCTTAGAGTTCAAACAGGCCTAACAAATCAACATGAAGAGTCCTAGAAGGAAAAGGCAGAAAACTTCACACTATACTCTCTAGATTTACTACTGTTAACTCCCAAAAACAATTGCATATTGTTTTATAGAAGTCGTAAATGCATTTAGAAAAACATTCAGGCCAGGCATGGTGGCTCACGCCTGTAATCCCAGCACTTTGGGTGGCCGAGGCAGGTGGATCATCTGAGGTCACGAGTTCAAGATCAGCCTGGCCAACATGGCGAAACCCTGTCTCTACTAAAAAATACAAAAATTAGCCAGGCATGATAGCAGGCGCCTGTAGTCCCAGCTACTCGAGAGGCTGAGGCAGGAGAATCACTTGAACCCGAGAGGCGGAGGTTAGAGTGAGCTGAGATCATGCCACTGCACTCCAGCCTGGGTAACAGAGCAAGACTCCATCTCAAAAAAAAAAAATTTTTCAAAGGAATCAATTTAATTATCATGTAAGTCTTAAGTTTAGGTATATTACTTTCTTAAGGTGAGGCTTACCTGAGAAAAGGGAGTAATATACATCCCTGCCATACAGAGGCAATTCCTTGAGAAAAACCAGTAAAGTATTCAACATGTAAATCGCTCCAGAGTACTTAGCAGAAACCACATATTCTAGGGACCTTCGATATAAATTGATGGAACATTTTTGCAAACTGCACTTAAAACATAAAAATTCTATATTCATGAGAATAGGCTTCCCCTACGTTAAAAACACAGTGTGCTCCAAAGGTCCAGCGACACAGTGGTTGTTTGGAATGTGGAATCTCTCCCTCTACATAGGAATAAAATCTGTCATAAATCCTGGCAATGGCGCAGACTGGGCCTCGAGAGCAGGTTTCCTCCCCCTTGTAGTTCAGCAGCTCTGTGGCTGATGGTTAGTGTTTCTTTAAAAGAAAATTGGGTACTGCTATTGTCACGTGCTAACAACCATACAGAAGAGAAAGACAAAATGAGAGTGAACCAGAAAGGGAATAAGTAAAAATAAAACAAAAAAGAATGTAAAGAGAGTCAATAGTCAACACTCAAGAGCAAGATGTTACCTCCACATACAACAGTACTTTCTCCCGGGTGCTGGGTCCACACTTCTCTGGTCTCTATTTCCTCCGTTTGAATGTCTCTTTCAACATTATCTTCGTTACACTGAACATATGCCTTAAAAACAAAAATATGCCAAAATTAACATTGGTTTCAATTTCGGAGCAATCTGTCATTACTGAAATAAGTTAATAATGAGAGTCACTGTGTCAAAAGTAAGTATCAAAGCATAAAGAACAATCATGCAAAGACAACCTGTGTTTAAACATTCGATATAGATATATACAGGTCTAATTTTCAAAAGTGTGTTCAAAAAGTCTCACCAAACGATTTCCCTTTAGTCTGAAAATACTGCCACCTCGCCTGCCCACATCCTATTTTCTCAGGACATACTGGTTTTGCAAAACTACACATATATTTCAAAAGGTACATGCTTCAATGAAATCAGTTTTGTTACTAATAGCTTTAGGATGAGGAAAACCACCAAAGATAAATAATCTACTTAAGGTCAGAGTGAATCAGCTGCAAAACCAGGATTAATATTGTCAGTGTCCCAGGAGTTCAAGGCTGCAGTGAGATATGATCTTGCTACTGCACTCCATCCAGCCTGGGTGGCAGAGCAAGACCCTGTCTCTTAAAAAAAATTTAAAAATTTAAAAATTGTAAAAGCCGTCAGCTTCTTCAGCTTCATCCCGTGACCTTCCTCCTTTTAAAAGGATTTTACTGAGTGTACCAACTAGACAATGTTAAGATTGGTGGTACCAGTATCAGGAATGTAAGAAAAATGTTAGATATGACGTCTGACTTCAAAAGCTTTAGAACCTTGTTGTGAAGTGAGACCATCACGTAATGAATTAATGATTGGAAATACTACCGGGAAGTACAAAATTTCACGAAATAGTAAATTGTAGGAACTCTGGAACAGGAGAAAGAATTCAGTGTAAGTCACTAGGAAGGGTTCACCCAGAAAACAGGCCTTGGACACTGAGGAACAGACAGGCAGGTAAGGCAGACAGGGAGCAGGAATGCCATACACCAGTGCCCCTTGAGGGACCCATGAGAGACGGGAGTCCCAGAATCAAACAGGTATAATCTGAATTAGAGAGAGTCCAAAGCCAGGCATGGTGGCACAGGCCTGCGGTCCCAGCTATGGGGGAAGCTGAGGCTGCAGTGTCTTACGATCATGCCTGTGAACATCCACTACACTCCAGCCTGGGAGTGTCTCTAATAAATAAATTAGTACCTTGTCTCTAATAAATAAATTAAATTTTAAAAACTTTTAAGTGAGTCCAGATTATAAAAACCTTGAGAAGTATTGCGTACATTGAAATTCTTCAATTACAAGAATTTTAAACTGACAAGTAGGACTGCTATACACTCACCTGGAACACAAGAAACAAATCCAAACCTGATACTTTGTTGGACTTTAAATAAAACGTTTGCCTTCACCACTATGCAACAGATCCATGTAACAAAACTGCACTTGTACCACCTCAATTTATACAAATAAAAATAAAAATAAATATATAGATTGGGCGCAGTGGCTCACACCTGTAATTCCAGAACTTTGGGAGGCCGAGACAGGCAGATCACTTGAGGCCAGGGTTCGAGACCAGCCTGGCCAACATGGTGAAACCCCGTCTCTACTAAAAATATAAAAATTACCCGGGCATGATGGTTCACACCTGTAATCCCAACTACTTGGGAGGCTGAGGCACGACAATCACTTGAACCCGGGAGGTGGAGTTTGCAGTGAGCCAAGATCACTCCACTGCACTCCAGCCTGAGCGACAGAGTGAGACTCTGTCTCTAAATAAATAAATAAAACATTTGCACAGCATAAAGCTTCACTCCAAGGTCAGGACAGCAGCCATTCTGTCCCCATTCTGAGCAGATCACCCACCAGAGCTCCTGAAGGCTCTGGAGTACCTCCAGCTTTGCCTGTGCCAGGCCTCTCGGGTGAATGGGCCCCATGTGAAGATGGGTCCCCATTTTCCTTAACCTTGTATCCTTCACAGACCATTCCCAAGTTCTAATATTGCAGAACATTATTCAAGAAGACACAAAGTTATCCTACTAGACTTTACTTGCATTTTATCACTTAGTTAACACATCTCATACTTACCTGCTTGGTATTTTTTTTCCCAAAGTTTCTGATATACATGTCATATTCATTTACTGGTGGTAGATCCAAAAGAGAGAAAGTAAATGAAAAATCTAAGTCAATGAGCCGAAGCAGTTTTGTACTTCGCATCCTTTGAAATAAATTGAAAATAAGACAAAAATTAACTTGAATAATAATATACGTGGGGAAGTGTAGGTAGAACAGAAGTACACTTAGAGTTAAATGCATGTTATTGTCCGAAACCTAGCTTCAGGCTGGGGTGAGTCTGAGATATTTAACAGTTGTTAAAAATAACTGAGTAGTAGACAGTTGTGGGAACCTGGTGTGTGACCTTGGCATTTGGTGAGCCTGCTCCCCGACTGCCTCGTGTGTGTGTCACGAACCTGATGTGTGACCGTTCTAATGCGTATGCCTGAGCTAACACAAAATCAAGTCACACAACATATATGCCTGGGATGTTCGTAAGGACTAATTCATTTGACTTCAGGAGCTGACATACTGACTGTGCAATCACCTGCACCATGGTCAGACCACGCAGCCAGTGAGTGTTTTGGGCCACGCTCTTCTCCAGGCCACAGCCAACCTCTGTGCTTCCCCCAGGACTTGACCTGCCTTTCACGCTCCAATCGCCCTCCGCCCACAGGCCTGACACAGCCAATCGCCCTCCGCCCACAGGCCTGAAACAGCCATTCGCGCTCCTCCCACAGGCCTGAAACAGCCAATCGCCCTTGGCCCACAAACCTGACACAGCCAATCGCGCTCCTCCCACAGGCCTGAAACAGCCAATGCCCCTCGCTCACAGGCCTGACACAGCCAACCGCCCTCCGCCCACAGGCCGGAAACAGCCATTCGCGCTCCTCCCACAGGCCTGAAACAGCCAATCGCCCTTGGCCCACAAGCCTGACACAGCCAATCGCGCTCCTCCCACAGGCCTGACACAGCCAATGCCCCTCGCTCACAGGCCTGACACAGACAATCGCCCTCCGCCCACAGGCCTGACACAGCCAATCACCCTTGGCCCACAGGCCTGACACAGCCAATCGCCATCAGCCCACACGCTGACACAGCCAATCGCCCTCCGCCCACAGGCCTGACGCAGCCAATCGCCCTCCACCCACAGGCCTGACACAGCCAATCGCCGTCAGCCCACAGGCTGACATAGTCAATCGCCCTGCGCACACAGGCCTGACACAGCCAATGGCCCTCCACCCACAGGTCCGACACAGCCAACCGCCCTCTAATCGCCCTCCACCCACAGGTCTGACACAGCAAATGGTGATCGGCCCACGGGCCTGACACAGCCAATTGCCCTCCAATTGCCCTCCACCCACAGGCCTGACACAGCCCATAGCCTTCCACCCACAGGCCTGACACAGTCAATCGCCCTCCGCGGACAAGCCTGACACAGCCAATCGCCCTCTGCCCACAGGCCTGACACAGCCAATGGCCCTCAGCCCACAGGCCTGACACAGCCAATCACCCTCTGCCCACAGGCCTGACACAGCCAATGGCCCTCACCCCACAGGCCTGACAGGCCAATCGCCCTCCACCCACAGGTCTGACACAGCCCAATTGCCCTCCAATCGCCCTCTGCCCACAGGCCTGACACAGCTAATCGTCCTCCGCCCACAGGCAAGACACAGCCAATCGCCCTCTGCCCACAGGCCTGACACAGCTAATCGCCCTCCGCCCACAGGCAAGACACAGCCAATCACCCTTGGCCCACAGGCCTGACACAGCCACTGACCCTCAACCCACAGGCCTGACACAGCCAATCGCCCTCCAATCGCCCTCGGCCTACTGGCCTGACACAGCCAATGGCCCTCCGCCCACAGGCCCGACACAGCCAATGGCCCTGCGCCCACAGGCCCGACACAGCCAATCACGCTCGGCACACAGCCCTGACACAGCCAATGGCCCTGCGCCCACAGGCCAGACACAGCCAATCACGCTCGGCCCACAGGCCTGACACAGCCAATCGCCCTGGGCCCACAGATCCCACACAGCCAAAGGCCTTGTGCCCACAGACCTGACACGGCCAATCGCCCTCAGCCCACAGGCCCAACACAGCCAATCACGCTCGGCCCACAGACCCAACACAGCCAATCGCTCGGCCCACAGACCCGACACAGCCAAAGGCCCTGGGCCCACAGGCCCCACACAGCCAATTGCCCTCAGCCCACAGGCCCAACACAGCCAATGGCCCTCTGTCACAGGCCCGACACAGCCAATGGCCCTCCACCCACAGGCCCGACACAGCCAATGGCCCTCCGCCCACAGGCCTGACACAGCCAATCGCCTTCCAATCGTCCTCTGCCCACAAGCCTGACACAGCCAATCGACTTCCAATCGCCCTCCTCCCACAGCCCTGACACAGCCAATGGCCCTCCACCCACAGGCATGACACAGCCCATCGTGCTCGACCCAAAGGCCTGACACAGCCAATCGCCCTCGGCCCACAGGCCTGACACAGCCAATCACGCTCCCACAGGCCTGACACAGCCAATTGCCTTCCAATCACCCTCGGCCCACAGGCCTGACACAGCCAATGGCCCTCCGCCTACAGGCCTGACACAGCCAATGGCCCTCCGCCTAAAGCCTGACACAGCCAATCACGCTCCCACAGGCCTGACACAGCCGATCGCCCTCGGCCCACAGGCCTGACACAGCCCATCGCCCTCCGCCCACAGGCCCCGAAACGCCGTACCCACGTGGCTTCCTCTTGCTTCACAAACAGTTCCTTTTCCATCGCCTGTGCTTGGTTTTCCTTTCCTAAATTTCACCCTAACATTAGTGTGCCCGGGGTCAAATCCTTAAGATACTTGTTTGTTACTCCTCACTGGGATATAAACTCACAAGGGCAGAGATTTTTGTTTCTTTCCTTTACCGTTATCGCCACACAGCCGGTGCTCAATGAATGCACAGTGAATGACCGAGTGAACGACCCGCCCAACATCCAGGTGCCTCGGCAACCGGGTCTGCTCTCTGCTCCTCCTCCTCCCCCCATCCTTCTCCTCACACTCCTCCAGGTCTGCCCTGCTTCCTAGAGCACAGGCCTGCACGAGGCTCGACCAAAGCCTAGGATGTTTTATCAGAAATTCTCCCACCGGAAGGCTCTCAACTTCCATTTTCATCCTCTCGACCCTGTGCGAACGTCACACGCCCTAGGCCATCAGTCTTTCTGTTTCACTCTATTGTCTTGAGCAATCAAGATGCAAACCTGAATGGAAACAGGGATAGCCTCCATGTTTCCCTTCTTTCCAGGACCTCGGCTCTTCAGGGCCCAGCGGCCTTGGTTGCTCCGGTATATTCAATTAGCTGGAGTGTTTTTGTTGTTTTAAATCCAACTTTTACAGTTGTTTTAGCTGGAGGATTTCTCTGATACAAGCCATTCCATCAAGAAAGTAGGACTCTGTCCATATTCTTTTGTAAGATGCTTTTCTCGTATCACTGGAGCGTTTTTCATGACATTATATCCTCAGAGTATGCATCATTTTTATAGCTGTATTTCACACCTGATAGAACGCTGCCTATGCAGACGTTGTACCAATTTGTTTCAAGCAAGCTTTTTCTCTACATTCTCATCAGTACTGAAGTATTATCTTTTTTTTTTCTTTGAGACAGAGTCTTGCTCTGTCGCCCAGGCTGTAGTGCAGTGGTGCAATCTCAGCTCGCTGCAACCTCCACCTCCCAGGTTCAAGCAATTCTCCTGCCTCAGCCTCCCGAGTGGCTGGGATTACAGGCATGTGCCACCACGCCTGGCTAATTTTTGTATTTTTGGTAGAGACGGGGTTTCACCATGTTGGCCAGGCTGGTCTCAAACTCCTGACCTCAGGTGATCTGCCCGCCTCAGCCTTCCAAAGTGCTGGGATTACAGGCATGAGCCACTACGCCTGGCCTAAGTATTATCATTTTTTAATACCTTGTCTATTCCATAAAGAAAAATTCATCCCATTGTTTCAATATACATTTCTCTGACAGGACATATTTTCATACATTTACTGACAGCCTAATTTTTTTCTGTTGTGAATTCTCTCTGTGTCCTTTACCACCCTGGGGCCATCTGGTGAGAGACTGGGGAATAACGTAAGAGAAAATAAACAAACACATTACTTTTCTACTTCTCTACCTTGAGCCACTGACAGGTTTTTCCTGTGGCCCCAGCAGGCTGGCCACGGCTCCAACTCCTGACTGCCCAGCTCTCCGGTTCAGGGGAAGGGGTGGCTCCTGCTGCGGCGAATCTCTGAGCTGCTCCTGGGCCCTGCTGAAGCTCAGCTCTTCCAACACCTAAGGAATTCACTCCCTGTGTCACATCCTTCTGTGTAATACCTAAATTAGTTTTTGTTTTCCTGACTGGATCTCGAGTCTTATATGATCTATGCCCATTTTTAACTAGGGTTATTTAACTTTGCTTATTAAATTATAAAAACATTTTATGCATTAGGGATAATAAGTCTCTATCATATATTTTACAAATATATTTTCCCAACTGGTCAATTACCTTTAAATTTTGTCAAATTTATGGACAATTGTACCTTACAGAAATTTAATTTTTGAGGTACATTCCAGTAATTTTTGTTTTTTAATTTTTATTATTTTTATTCTTAGAAAGTCCTTTCTTATCACTGAAATAACCATTTACACTATCTATGCTCTCTTTTTCATTTTTTTTTAAATCCATTTGGAATTTATCTTGGGTATACTGTGAAGCAGGTATCTATTTTCCCTCAAATTTCAAGTTGATTTACTAAATGTATATCTAGCAGTAGAAGTGCCTCTATACTATTTTTCTTCTCTGTATTTCCTTACAACACACAAATGCCAGAACTCACCCACACTGGTATGAAGTGTGGACTCCTACATTTTTCTCAAAAACTTTACTTTTATTTATCATCGATCCCTTTATGTTTCAGCCTTTCATTTCTTAAATTTTTCTTTTAAAATATTTAATATAATTTTTGATCCAAAATAATCCATATAATCTACTTGTACATTATACATCAATCTAGTTAACATCCTAGGACCTAACTAGAAAACTACCAATTACTAGATTACCAGCCGGGCGCAGTGGCTCACACCTGTAATCCCAATACTTTGGGAGGCTGAGGTGGGTAGACTGCTTGAGCCCAGAAGTTCAAAACCAGCCTGGGCAACATGGCAAGACCCTGCCTCTACATTAAAAAATAAATAAAAATTAGCTGGGTGTGGTGGTGCACACCTGTAATCCCAGCTACTCAGGAGGCTGAGGTGGAGGGTCACCTGAGCCCAGAAGGTTAAGGCTGCAGTGAACCAAGATCATGCCACTACATTCCAGCCTGGGTGCCAGAGTGAGATCCTGTCTCAAAAGCAGAAGCCGTAAAAGAAAGAAAAGGGAAGGGAAAGGGAAAGGGAAAGAGAGGGAAGGCAACCAATGACCTGCATCTACTTAGTGGCTCCTCCCTGACACATTCCAAGATCCCCCACTGACCACAACAATCGCTAGACTGAATTTTGTGGTTATCATTTTCTTGTTTTTCAAAATATAATTTTATCTCATATTTATATGAGTCTAAACAACATACTATGTAGCTTTATTTCTGAGTTTATAAAAATTGCATTAAACCATATGTAGTCTTCTGAGAACTTGAATCAGGTTTAAAAAAAAACAAAAACAAAAAAAACAGCCACGGGGCCAGAAACCAGTTTTGCTACCTCCACAGGAGAACCAAAATATAAGGGCAGCAAAACTGCTGTGAAAACTGTCACCTTTATTAGTATTTTTTTTTTTTCTTTTTTGAGACAGGGTCTCGCTCTGCCACCCAGGCTGGAGTGCAATGGTGCAGCCACGGCTCAGTGCAGCCTCAAGGCTGGAGTGCAATGGTGCAGTCACGGCTCAGTGCAGCCTCGACCTCTCAGGCTCAAGCTATCTCCCACCTAAGCACCCCCCAGGAGCTGGGACCACAGGTGCGTCTCACTATGCTGCTCAGGCCCTTGAACTCCTCCTTGCTCAGGCCCTTGAACTCCTGTGCTCAAAGTGCTGGGATTATAGGCATATACCACCATGCCCAGCCACTTTTATTATTAATGATTGATTTTTTCATTTCGTAAATATTTATTGAGTACTGACTAAGGAAGGCCATGTACTGAGCTAGGTGATAAGAGATTTAAAAACCCACTTTTAAAAATCTTTATTTTTTGGCCAGGCATGGTGGCTCATTCCTGTAATCCCAGTACTTTGGGAGGCCAAGGCAGGTGGATCACCCGAGGTCAGGAGTTCGAGACCAGCCTTACTAACATGGAGAAATCCTGTCTCTACTAAAAATACAAAATCAGCCAGGTGGTGGTGCCACAGGTGGTGGCAGCCACCTGTAATCCCAGCTACTCAGGAGGCTGAGGCAGAAGAATCACTTGAACCTGGGAGGCAGAGGTTGCAGTGAGCCAAGATCATGCCATTGCACTCCAGCCTGGGCAACAAGAGTAAAACTCTGTCTCAAAAAAAATAAAAATAAAAATATTTATTTTTTTCATTTACTCCTCAGTCATATTTGGGCTTAGTATAATAGACCCTTGACTTGAAAATATATCTTTTATAGATTTCTAAATTTTACAAATTTCTCAATTTACTCCCAGGGTAGTTCCAACTGTCCGCCACAAATCTAAGAACAAACATCCAACATCAGCACATGGTACGTAGCGGCTCACACACCTGCTCTACTAACATAAGATCTCAACACAAAAGTGTAGTACAAATTAAGTCATATACCCCAAAAAACAGTAGTAAAAATGCAATTTAAAACTCGATTTTTTAAAAGTATGTGAAAGAAAAGTAAGCTAAAACCCTGAACACCTTTGGCTGCTTTCCCAATACACGTACTTTTGCTTAAGGGCCTGAGTCCGACTCTTTTGACGGTGTGAAGCAGATGCAAAATCCACAAAAATTCCACAAACGGAGGCTCTGGAAGGGGAACTGTTTGTATCTGTATGAGGGAGAAAAACACGATTTTTGCAACACTGAAATATGTCTTCCAAACAAAAAAATATCTGGAGTAAAACAATTATAGGCATATGTAACAATTATAGTCAATAAAGCCTTCAACTAATGACAAACATCTTCCATAAGCATTTGAGAGACCTCTCTTGCTTATTTCATCTAAAACTTTCAGGCAACAAAGCAAAATTTACTGATCATCTATTGTATGTGCCACTCACACTATTAAAGAGTTTTAGAAATACTTAAGAGTGCACAAAAGATGCAGTTCTAGGCCCCCACACCACCCATTCTGCAAAGAAACCAAAGATTATCTTTTAGTAAGGGAAGTGGAACAAGGACATACAAAATTGCTAAAAAAACAGAAACAAGTGCAAATTAATATTGAATCAATTACTTGTCAAAGGGCATGAAACAAAAAAGAATGAAGGCATGAGCTTCCTCAGAAGAATTTCTAAAATTTCTGAAGATGTGATTAGATTATCAAATTGTCAGGCTGATGGAAAAAGTTCGTATTATATAAGAATGAACAACTTGGCCAGGTACGATGGCTCATGCCTGTAATCCCAGCCCTTTGGGAGGCTGAGGCAGGCGGATCACTTGAGGGCTGGAGTTCCAGACCAGCCTGGCCAACATGGCAAAACCCCGTCTCTACTAAAAACACAAAAATTAGCCAGGCATGGTGGCGGGCACCTGTAGTCCCAGCTACTCGGGAGGCTGAAGCAGAAGAATCTCTTGAATCCAGGAAATGGAGGTTGCAGTGAGCTGAGATCATGCCACTGTACTCCAGCATGGGAGACATAGTGAGACTCTGTCTCAAAAAAAAAAAAAAGAAAAAAGAAAAAGACAAGAACAAACAACTCCACCCACAATCCTTTGTAATGGACACAAGTCATTCCTCAATCCACCTCTTTCCCCCTAAGGATTTCGACGGCTTCCTGTACATACTTACCTGCATATTTATTTGTTTGTATATTTATTTCTACTGCATCTTATTGTCTTTTCATTCCTTTTGGATATCGGTTTGCACTTGCCCTCCCGTCTTACAGTTTTATGAAACTCATAGCCCTTTCCCACACATTATCTCATCTGTTCTTCACAACAAAGCTTTAAGGCCAGCAACGCAGAGGGTGTGGCTCTAGAGGATGCCTGTCTGGGTCAGGGGCCTGAGCTCAAGTCCCAGCACTGCCTGCTACTTGCTTCATGACCATGGGAGGTTACTTCATCTCTGCATCTCAGTTCCCTTATTGTTGGACATCTGCCGTACAGGACTGTGATAAGCACCAGACCATAGGAGGCTACGTTTATGAGCAATTACAAAGCACTACACAGACATTATAAGATGCGACTGTTTTTAAAAATGAGAAAACGTTTAAAGTTACAGAATTAAGACTTGAATAAAGACGTCCCTGGAGCAGAGCACACACCTCTGTGCAAGTGATCGGCGCTCAGCAAAGACTCCTTCACTGAGCAAGTGGACCATTTACCACTGAGCAAGTGGACATTGGAAGTGTACAAAGGCTTTCAAACAGCATGGTGTAACTTTAGTGCACGGGAAAAAGTTATTTACCAAACGGTTTCTTACTGCCCTAAAAAAGGATAAGGTGTGCAGTTTATAACCAAGTAGTCCAAGCACCACAGGGTGTGGCAGAGTATAGCCAAGGAGGACACAGAAAACAAACCAGCTGCTTGATGGTGCTTAGCACTCAGAACGTGCCTGGCACTCCTTTAAGCACCTTCCATGTTTAGCTTGCTTAATTAATCTTCACAACAACCCTAAAGAAAGTCTGACACTCATTTCACAGTTAAGGAAAATGAGGCACAGGGAGGTTAAGTAACTGCCCAAGATCACACAGCTAGTCAGTTATCTGAAACCCCGGAGTCAGCACGGCTCCATGATTCCTGCTTCAGCACAGACTGCGATGTCAACACTGTGCTAGCCTTTACGACCATCCACCTGTGCCAGCTTAACATTAAACAGGGCCAAGAAAGCAGCTCCAGCTTTACCTGTAGCAATGTATATGACAGTGAATAACTCCTTCAAATAAGAAATATGCCAAAAATAATCTCATATTGAGAGTTGTAAATTCAATCTTGTAAATCAGGCTAATAAAGATATAACACTAAGCATAAATGTAGAAAATGAGTAACAAAAAAAGGTTATTCAAAGATCTGCTAAGAAAACCAGTAACGTTAAGAATAAAATCCTGCTCACTTCTCAGCAACTCCAGAGCAGACAAGCTTTAATGCTGTCAGGAAATCCTCTGTGCTGGTGGCACAAAGAGCCTCCCTGTGCGCAGCGCTACTCCACAGGGAGCTGAGGGCAACAGTCCCTGAGCCTCAGCCAGGCGATAGGGCTGAAGAAGGGGCAGACCCTTACCTCTACCAGGACAGATGCCCTTTAGCTGTAAGTTTAAAGAACGCTCTATCAGCACTGCCCAGCTGAGTTCTGCCACCTCTGTAGCAGGCACAAAATGTGAGACAAAGAATCATTCTGCAAAACCTTCATTTGTATTCGTGCATCATATTAATTACTAACTATAATTAACTGCATCAATTACTGAATATTTTACTAGATAATTTAAAGTAGTACGTCATCAAATAATATTTTAATATTATCCTATTTTACCCTCAGTGCCCATGTTTTATCAGAATGTCACAGTTTTCCTTTAAAGCAATTTGAAACATTAATTCCTACTCTCACAAGTGACATTATATCCTGATGCCAAGAATTTGGAGAAAAAATACATTTCTAAATTTAATTTAAAAAGGTCCTTGTAGGAAAAAAGAATGGATCAAGAGCATGCTTCGTATCAGGCTCAGTCCAGCTGTGTCCCAAGACTTGACAGGCACCTCGACCCCTCAGTCCCCACGTGCCTCATGAAGGCACTCACCAGCGAACACTGCCACACCTCCAGGGAAAACCATGATGATTCCTCTGTGGAAACTCAACGAGCACATCATCAGGAAAAATAAGAGCATGTGCTCACAGATGGATAAAATGCTGGTTGCAAAGAAAACACGAGCCAGGCTTCCCACTGAGAGGGACCACAGCACCCTCAGCTCCCTCTGGAGAACAGGAGCATCAGTGCTCACTGAGTGGGGCCACGGCGTCCTCAGCTAACCTAAGGCCTGGGTGCTGAGCAGAAAGTGATGTGCAACTTCTCTGTGTAAGAGAATTCTTGATGTGCTCATGCTCAAGTCTTCAGGGGGCCTCCTATGTGGTAGCTGCAAGGGCATGGCACCACCAGCATGTGGAAGATGTTACTGCTCTGCCCACCTTATTAGAGTAGGCCTGTGTGTGACGGCATCTGTGAGGGCTCAGTACACAGAGCCCTAAGAGCACGGACACCATTAGTAGCATTGATTTGTTTACCTGTCCTGGGCTCCTTTTCAAATTCTGTTCTACCTTGCTTCTGAAACAGTTTCAAAGATAACTCGCCAATCCTTTCATTTTCTGCATTAATAGCTCTTTGAATTTCTTGTATTTCCTTTTTTTGAGCTAGAGGAAGTTCTTCCAGTTTTTCTCTTGACTCAGCTTCATTACTGCTTTCATCATCATCGCCATCACAAACCTCAAAGTCATCTTCATAGTCCTGCAAACAATAATAATCTTTTGGAACCCTTTAAGACAAACTGACTTTCCATTATCCCTCATACTGAACAAAACACGACACTTTATAACTTAAAACAGACAATGTCCTTATTACAGCTAAGAAAGATATTTATAGTTCCCTGATTTTAATGTTTTTGAAGGTAAATTTATATAAACTGCTACCTTTATTTCTCTAAAAGTAAATCACACAATACAGAACCATATACAGAAGACCTATCAACTACCATCATGTGCA
Organism: Pongo abelii; assembly: GCF_028885655.2. Lineage (NCBI taxonomy): Eukaryota > Metazoa > Chordata > Mammalia > Primates > Hominidae > Pongo > Pongo abelii. Next base: position 156,502,690 of record NC_071991.2, on the reverse strand, counting down.
AACACTTGTGCTGAGAATGTGAAAGTGTATGTATTTTTATAGATACCTATGTACACACCCTTTTATGCACTGCACCTAAATATGAGTTAAATTATAAAATCATTTAATTACATCATATTGGTAAGTATTGGTAGAAGTATAGCAAGCATTTTACAGGTAACAGCTTGACCTAAATCAACCTAGACAGATACTGAGTATTGGGATTAATAAAAAGAATAAAAAGGACATGAAATTATTATATATCAGCTGATTTTTAAGAATAAATGATTTTTAAGCTAAGGAAAGTTTTAACTTTTATACATACTTCAAAATCATCTTCACAACTGGCTGTATATGCAACAGCTCTAGCATTTTCTAAATCAGTTTCTTCCTTTTCAATTTCCTAGAGGTAAAAATCAAACATAAAACCAAAAAATTCAATCATAAACTTGAATATTGCAAATAGGTTGGGAAAACACATATGTTTTCTGACATTCATTTGATGTTGCTAATTTTAAACTCTAGGTATTTGTAAAACTAATATAATGTTAAATTCCTTTAAGAAATACCCTTGCTAACTTACAGGTAGGACCAAAAAGAGAAAACAGTAAACATCCTTTTTGGGAAACCTCTATAATTCTGGTGGCTAAAAATTTTTTAAGTGTTTTACATATAAACTTCAAATGTGCAGCAATCCATTTCTTATCCATGAATATATTCCCCACTGAATGGTGCTCAGCGTATCTACACCATTAAAGACAGATAAACGGGCCAGGCACTGTGGCTCACACCTTTAATCCCAGCACTTTGGGAGGTCAAGGCAGACAGATTACTTGAACTCAGGAGTTGGAGACCAGCGTGGGCAACATAGCGAAACCTCATCTCTACCAAAAATACAAAAAATTAGCTGGGCATGGTGGTGTGCACCTGTGGTCCCAGCTACTCCAGAGACTGAGGTGAGAGGACTGCTTGAGCCTGGGAGGCAGAGGTTGCAGTGAGCCAAGATCGCACCACTGCACGATCAAGAAGGTATTACAAGGCATACTAGAGAGCAGAAAATACAGTTTGAAGAGACAGAGCAAGCACCAGTCCCAGACATGGCAGGGATGTTGGAATTATCAGAACAGGAACTTAAAACAACTATGAGGATATCCTAAGAGCTCTAATAGACAAAGTTGATAGCAGGCAAGCAGAGAGATGGAAAGTCTAAGAAAGAACCAGAAAGGAAAGTTCGAGGTCAAAAACAACAAAACAACAGAAACAGAAGTGAAGAACAACTTTGATGGGCTCATTAGTAAACTGGACAGAGCTGAAGAAAAAAGTTTCTGTGCTTGATGATACCTCAATAGAAACCCCCAAAACCGAAAAGCAAAGAGAACAAAAAGCGGGAAGGAAAAAAAAAAAAAAAGAACAAAATATCCAAGAACTGTGGGACAACTGCAAAAGGTATTCACATGTGTAATGGGGATGGTAGAAGAAGAGAGAGAGGAACAGAATACTTGATACAATAATGACTGAGAATTTCTCCAAACTGATGTCAGATACCAAACCACACATCCAGGAAGCTCATAGAACACCAAGATCAATATCAAAAAATCTACACCTAGGCATCTTATATTCAAACTACAGAAAATCACAGATAAGGACAAAATCCTGAAAGAAGCCAGATGGGGGAAAAACACTTTATCTACTTAAGAACATAGATAAGAATTACAGGCTGGGCACGGTGGCTCACACCTATAATCCCAGCACTTTGGGAGGCCAAGGCAGGTGGATCATCTGAGGTCAGGAGTTCGAGACCAGCCTGACCAACATGGTGAAACCCCATCTCTACTAAAAACATAAAAATTAGCTGGGCATGGTGGCACTTGCCTGTAATCCCAGCTACTTGGGAGGCTGAAGCAGGAGAATCACTTGAACCTTGGAGGCAGAGGTTGCAGTGAGCTGAGATCGCACCATTGCACTCCAGCCTGGGCAACAAGAGCGAAACTCTGCCTCAAAAAAAAAAAAAAAAAAAAAGAATTACATTCAGTTTCTCAAATACCATGCAAGCAAGAAGACAGCATAGAGAAATGTTTAAAGTACTGAGAGAAAAATATTCGGCAGCTCAAAATTACACATATACTCTATAAAATTATCCTTCCAAAGTGAAGGAAAAATAAAGACTTTCAAACAAAATTGACGGAATTTGTTTCCAGTAGATCTGTCTTGCAAGCAACATAAAAAGAAGTTCTTCAGAAAGAAGGTGTATTAGTCCGTTTTCATGCTGCTGATAAAGACATAACTGAGACTGGGAAGAAAAAGAGGTTTAATTGGACTTACAGTTCCACATGGCTGGGGAGGCCTCAGAATCATGGCAGGAGGCAAAAGGCACTTCTTGAACGTGGTGGCAGGAAGAGAAAATCAGGAAGAGGCAAAAGCAGAAACCCCTGATAAACCCATCAGATCTCATGAGACGTATTCACTATCACGAGAATAGCACGGGAAAGACCGGGTCCCATGATTCAATTACCTCCCCCTGGGTCCCTCCCACAACATGTGGGAATTCTGGGAGATAAACTCAATTGAGATTTGGGTGGGGACAGCCAAACCATATCAGAAGGAAAATAATATAGGTCAGAAACTTGGGTCTACATAAAAAAAAGATAAGATGGAAGAAGAAATAAGTAACGGGAAATAACTCTTCCTTTTCTTTTTCTTAATTGATCTAACAGATAACAGTTTTTTCAGAATAATAGTAGCAAAAATGTATTCAATTATGTATGCTTAGGTGTTTACCCGTGTGTGTGTGTGTGTATGTTTGTTTGTGTACACATATGTATAGTTAGCCATCCTTATCTGTGGGTTCCACATCCATGGATTCAACCAACCACAGTCCAAAAATATTTGGAAAAATAAAAATAAAAAATAATACAAATTTTAAAATACAGTATAACAACTATTTACATAGCATTTACATTGTATTAGGTTTTATAAGCAATCTAGAGATGACTTAAAGTACATGGGAGAACATGCATAGGTTATATGCAAATCCTATGCCATTTTATTTAAGGAACTTGAGCGTTTGCAGATTTTAGTATCCACAGGGGGTCCAGGAACCAATCCTGTGCCAATACCAAGGGATAACATGCTTATGTCTGCTTATACACAAGTAAAATGAATGAGCAAGGATACAAGGAATGGGAGTGATACAGTCTTATTCAAAAGTGGACTTGAATTGGTTGTAAATGTATTTAAACCACTTTAAAATGTTAAAAAAAGAATCTTTAACTGATATGCCAAGAAAGGAGAGAAAATAGAATCATAAGATATTCTATTAAAACCACAAAAAGCAAAAAAAGAATGAAAGACAAAAACAGGAACAAATAACAAGGGCAACAAATAAAAAATAGTAACAAATATGGTAGATACTAATCCAATATATCAATAATCACTTTGAACATCAATAATCTAAATGTACCAATCACAAGACAGAGATTGTCAGAGAGGATCAAAAAACAAGATCCATCTACTTATTGTCTTCAGGAAACCCAAATGAAGAAAAATATACCATGCTCACACTAAACAAAAGAAAGCAAAAGTCATTATATTAATTTTTGACACAGCAGACTTCAAAGTAAAGAGAGTCAACATGAATAAAGAAGGGCATTACACAATGATAAAGATGCCAATTTTATGTCTTTAATGAAAGACATAACAATCCTTAATATGTGTGAGTGTCAAATTATTTAAGTCAAAAACTAATAGAACTGCAAGAAGAAATAGATGAATCCCCTATTATAGCTGGAGACTTCAACATCCCTCTATCAGAAATGGACAAATCCAACAGGCAGAAAACGAGTAAAGATATAGCTGAACTCCACGGCACCATCAGTGAACTGGGTATAATGGGCAGCGTTAGACTGCTTCACCCAACAACAGCAGAATACACATTCTTATCAAACTTGCATATAATTCACCATGATAGCCCATATTCTGGGCCATAAAACACACCTTAACAAATATAAAAGAATGGAAATTATACATCTGCTCTCAGGTCACAATGGAATCGCACTAGAAATCAGTAACAGAAAAATAACTGGAAAATCCCACAATATATGAAGATTAAACAACATATTTCTAAATAACACAGAGGCTAAAAAACAAATCTCAAGAGAAATGTAAAAGCATTTTGAACTAAATAAAAATGAAAACAAACATCGGAATTTGTGGAATGCAAACAAAAGCAGTACTTAGAGGGCAATTTATAATGTTGAATGCATATATTAGAAAAGAAGAAAGATCTAAAAATGAATCATCTAAGTTTCTAGCTTGGATTAACTAGAAAAATAAGAGCAAATTAAATCTGAAGTAAGCAGAAAAAAGAAATAATAATTAGAGCAGAAATCAATAAAATTAAAAATAGGAAATCAACAGAGAAAAATCAATGAAATCAAAAGCTGGCTTTTTTGAAAATACCAATAAATCAGTACACTTCTAGGCCAAGCTAACTAAGGAAAAAAAAGAGAGCGGACCCAAATTACTAGCATCAGAAAGGTAAAAGAGGACATCACTGCAGATCCCATGACATTAAAAGGATAATCAAGTAATACCATGAACAGCTCTATGCCCATAAATTTGATAACCGAGTAAAATGGGCCAATTTCATGAAAGACACAGTTGCTAAAACTCACACTAGAAGAAACAGACAATTTGAATAGGCCTATACCTATTAAAGACATCAAGTCAATAAGTAATAACCTTCTAAAAAAGAAAACACAAGGCCCAGCTAGTGCTAGAAAGCACTAGCACTGGTGAATTCTACCAAACATTTAATAAAGAAATTATATAATTCTTACCTGGGCACGGTAGCTCACACCTGTAATACCAGCACTTTGGGAGGCCAAGGCAGTAAGATCTGAGATGGGTGAATTACCTGAGGTCAGGAGTTTGAGACTAGCCTGGCCAACATGCTGAAACTCCATCTCGACTAAAAATACAAAAATTAGCTGGGCGTGGCGGTGAGCACCTGTAATCCCAGCTACTCAGGAGGCTGAGGCAGGAGAATCGCTTGAACCCGGGAGGTGGAGGCTGCAGCGAACCAAGACCACGCCACTGCACTTTAGCCTGGGAGACAAAGAGAGACTCTGTCTCAAAAAAAAAAAAAGAAAGAAATTATACAATTCTTTACACTCTCTTCCAGGGCACAGAGGCAGAAAGAATACTCCCTAAATCATTCTATGAGGCCAGCATGATCCAGACAAAGATATTACAAGAAAAAAAAAAAACTACAGACCAATATCATTCATGAATACAGATGCAAAAATCTGCAACACAATTGTACCAAATCAAAGCCAACGATGTATACAAAGAATCACATAGGGCCAGGCACAGTGGCTCACACCTGTAATCCCAGCACTTTGGGAGGCCAAGACAGTAAGATCACTTGAGCCCAGGAGTTCAAGACCAGCCTAGGTGAGATCTTAAGACCCTGTCTCTACAAAAAATTTAAAAACTAGCTGGGCATGGTGGCACATGCCTGTAGTCCCAGCTACTCAGGAGGCTACGGTGGTAAGATTGCTTGAGCATGAGAGGTTGAGGCTACAGTGAGCCGTGATCACCCCACTGCACTCGAGTCTGAGCGACAGAGTAACACCCTGCCTCAAAAAAACAAAAGATAAAAAATAAAAAGAATCATACACCACAACCAACTGGCATTTATCCCAGGTATGCAAGCCTGATTCAACATTCAAGGATCAATTAATGTAATCCATCAAATCAACAGGCTAAAAGAGAAAAATCATAAGATCATATCAGTAAATGGAGAAAAAACATTTGACAAAATCCAACAACCATTAATGATAAAACTCTTAGTAAACTAGGAATAGAGAGAAATTTCCTCCACTTGATAAAGAACATCTACAAAAAAACATACAGCTAATATCATACCTAAGTGAGAAACTCAGTTTTCCCACTAAGATTGAAAACAAAGAATATATCATCTCACCACTCCGTGTCAGCATCATGCTGGAAGTTCTAACTAATGAAATAAGAAAAGGAAATAAAAAGTATACTGATTGGGAAGGAAGAAATTAAACTTTCTTCGCAGATAATATGATGGCCTGTGCAGAAAATCTGAAAGAATTGAACAAAAAAAAAACCGACTGGAAATAATAAGCAATTACAGCAAGGTCACAGAACACAGGGTGAGTATACAAAAGTCAATCACTTTCCTATATACCAGCAAGGAACGAGTAGACTCTGAAATTAAAAACACATTATTACTTATATGAGCACCCTCAAAAATCAAATAGGTATTAATCTAACAAAATATGTACAAGATCTCTATGAGAAAAATTATAAAGCTCTGCTAAGCAAAAACAAAGAACTAAATAAATGGACAGATATTCCATGTTCACAAATGAGACTCAAATCTGTCAAGATGTCAGTTTTTCCCACCTTCACCTATAGATTCCATGCAATCGCAATAGAAATTTCAGAATTGTATGAATACTGGCAAACCAACTGTAAAGTCAGATGTAGAAGCAGAAGATCCAGAATAGTCAACAGAACATTGAAAGAGAACAAAGTTGGAGAACTGACATGACCTGATGTCAAGACCCACTACAAAGCTATAGCAATCAAGACAGTGTATACTGGCAAAAAGAGTGGACAAATAGATGAATGCAAAAGAACAAAGAGCCCAGAAATAGACCCACATAAATACATCAACTGATCTTTGAAAAGGGAGCAACGGCAATACAGTACAATGAATGAATGATAGTCTCTACAAAAAATGGTGCTGGAACAAATAAACATTCACACGATGATCTAGACAGACCTTACACCCTTCAAGAAAACGCACTCAAAACGGATCACAGACCCAAGTGTAAAATGCGAAACTATAAACTCTTGGGAAATAGCATAAGACAAATCTAGATGACTTTAGGTATGGAGATGACTTTTTAGATACAACACCAAAAGCATAATCCATGAAAGAAAAAATTGATAAGCTGGACTTTATAAAAATTAAAAACTTCTGTTCTGTAAGAGACAATGTCAACAGGAAGAGAAGACAAGTCACAGACTGAGAGAAAATATTTGCAAAAGACAACTGATAAAGGAGTGTTATCCAAAATACACAGAACTCTTAAAACTCAACAATAAAAAAATGGGCCAAAGATCTTAAGAGACATCCCACTCCACTAAACAAGATATACAGATGGCAAACAAACATACGAAAAGATGCTCCACATCATATGTCAGCAGGAAAATGCAAATTAAAAGGACGGTGATCCTTTTATATCCAGAACACCAACAACACCAAATGCAGGTGAGGATGTGGAGCCACAGGAACTCACATTCATTGCTGGGGAAAGCAAAATCCTATGGCCACTGTGGAAGATGGCTTGGCAATTTATTAACAAAACTAAACATACTCTTATCATATGATCCAGCAATCACACTCCTTGGTAGTTACCCAGTAGAGCTGGAAACTTGTTCACACAAAAACCTGCACACAGATGTTTATAGCAGATTTATTCATACTTGCCAAAACTTGGAAGCAACCAAGATGTCCTTCAGTTAGTGAGTGGATAGACTGCAGTACCTCCCTACAATGGATATTATTCAGCACTAGAAGAAATGAGTTATTAAGCCTTGAAGAGAGACACAGGGGGACCTGAAAATGCATATCACTAAATGAAAGAAGCCAATCTGGAAAAGGCTACAAACAGTATGATTCTAACTACAGACAATCTGCAACTTACAATGATTCAATGTATTATTATTTTTTTTTACTTTACAATGGTGCAAAAGCAAAACGCACTGAGTGGAAACTACTTTGGATTTGTTTTTTTCCTGAACTAGTGACATGCACTATGATATGCAGTAGGATATGCAGTAGGATATGCCCCATGATATATGGTGTGACATGCAGTACGATATGTGGTAGGATATGCACTATGATATACAGTATGATATGTAGTATGATACGTGGTGTGACATGCGTTACGATGTACGATATGCGGTAGGATATGCAGTAGGATATGCACTTTGATATACGGTATAATACGCAGTATGATATGTGGTGTGACATGTGTTATGATATGTGGTATATGTGGTAGGATATGCACTATGATATATGGTATGATATGTAGTATGATATGCAGTGTGACATGCATTATGATATGTGGTACGATATGTGGTAGGATATGCACTATGATATACGGTATGATATGCGGTATATGTGGTGTGACATGCATTACGATATGCAGTACAATATGCAGTAGGATATGCACTATGATCTATGGTATAATATGCGGTATGATATGTGGTGTGACATGCATTATGATATGATACATGGTACAATATGTGGTAGGATATGCACTATGACATATGGTATGATATACAGTATGATATGCGGTGTGACATGCATTACAATATGTGGTACAATATGCAGTAGGATATGCACTATGATATATGGTGTGATATGTGGTGTGACATGCAGTACGATATGTGGTACAATACTGTTATGATGCTGGCAACGGCAGCAGCCACACCTCCCAGGCAGCCATGTGACCAAGAGGCTGAACAACCAATACTCTACAGTGTGCTGCAGTCAATAAATTATATGAGATATTAAACACCTTATTACAAAATAGGTTTTGTGTCAAATGATTTTGCCAACTGTAGGATAACGTAACTGTTTGGAGCACATTTAAGATAGGCTGGGCTAAGCTTCAGTAGTTTAGGCACATTAAATGCATTTTCAAATCACGATACTTTCAATATACTATGGGTTTACTGGGATGTAACCCTGTCACAAGTTGAGGAGCAGCTGTATAAGACACTCTGGAAAGGGCAAAGCTATACAGACACAGACAAGATCAGTGATTACCACGAATAAGGGGGAAGGGAGGGATGAACAGCCGGAGCACAGGGGTTTTAGGGCAGTGAAACCACTCTGCATGATGCCCTGTGGTGGATCCACGTCATGACCCATTTGTCCAAACCCACAGAATGTTTAAGACCAAGAGTGAACCCTAACATAAATCTTGGACTTGGGATGATAATGACACATCAATGTAGGCTCATCAACAGTAACAAATGCACCACTCTGGTAGGGTATGTTGATAATAGGGGAGGCTATTCATGTGTGGGGGCGAGGGGGTATATGGGAAATCTTTGTATCTTCCACTCAATTTTTTTTTTGGGGGGGATGGAGTTTTGCTCTTGTTGCCCAGGCCAGAGTACAATGGCTCGATTTCAGCTCACTGCAACCTCCACCTCCTGGGTTCAAGCAATTTTCCTGCCTCAGCTTCCTGAGCAGCTAGGATTACAGGCACGCGCCACCACACCCAGCTAATTTTTGTATTTTTAGTAGAGATGGGGTTTCACCATGTTGGCCAGGCTGGTCTCGAACTCCTGGGGTGATCCACCCACCTCCACCTCCCAAAGTGCTGGGATTACAGGGGTGAGCCATCACACCTGGCCCCTTCCTCTCAATTTTGATGGAAACTTAAAACTGCTCTAAAAAAAAAATAAAGTCTTAGCCAGGAGTAGTGTCTCATGCCTATGGTCCCAACTACTCGAAAGGCTGAGGCAGGAGAATCGCTTGACCCCAAGAGTCTAAGGCTGCATTTAGCTATGATCGTACCACTGCACTCCAGCCTGGGCAACAGAGTGAGCCCCTGTCTCAAAATAAATATAAAATAAAAAATAATAAAGTCTTATAAAAAATAAATAAGGTCCTCTTGGCACATTATCATATAAGGTCATTGCACATTATCATATAAAGTCATTGTACATTATATTAAATAACATATACATTTATTGTATCAGTAAATACAATGCCTGCTGACTGACAACAAGAACAAAAACAGGAATTTTAAATGAAAACTAATAGCATCACATTTCTTATTCTTGCACAACTCAGCAGACCCAGTGGCTTTTAGTCATGTCCTACGTCTGGCCAGGATTTTGAAACTACAGTTCATTCACTCTGCAAACACACCTAGTGTGGGCCAGGCACTCAGCCAGGTGAGGAGACAGTGGAGTACGGAGCAGACACCGTCACTTCTGTGCAGAGCTAGAACCACACTGGGGGACACACCCCTGAGAAGGAACAAGAAACCCCCATCACCAGGAGTTCACCTGCCCCGAGGAGAGCCCCAAGTGCTCTCCACCAAGCTCCGCGCTACCTCCTTCAGAGGCCCCGTCGGCAATTCTTCCCTCACACGAGGCCGTGCTCTCCACCAAGCTCCGCGCTACCTCCTTCAGAGGCCCCGTCCGCAATTCTTCCTTCATATGAGGATACGTGCATTTCCTTGATCTCTCCGGTTTTGCATATATATTCTGAAAATTATTTATAACCTTGTATAATTCTCAGCAACCATGGCCTGGATCATGGCTTTTATGATTTCTCTATTAGGTGTCTTCAAATCTCCTCACTTTCTTCAACTTACACACAGAGCAACAATGGGAAGGCTGTCTGTTCATTCACCCTAAACCTCTTCCCTCCAATCTCTTTGCAAAATCCTCTCCTCTTCCAGGAAGAAAGAGGCTCAAGTACCTGACGGTGTGCACACAACCCAGTTACATTCCTTGACCCCCACAACCCAGACGGCTTTCAACATGACCGAGGACTTCAAACAAGGGCAAGTATGAATTTCATATGAAAATCTCATCTGTCCCTTCATGCTCATGTTCTGCTGTCTGAAAGGGACAATAATTACACTAGCAAAATGCTGACAGGAAAGCAAGCAAATGTGAGTGGAAGTCTGTGCTGGGATAGGATTGTAAACTATAAGAAGATGTACTTTCCTTACCACAGTTTCCTCGCCTCCCGGCCTCTGGTCCAGCTTCCACCACACGGAAGAGCCTTCCTCGTGGCCATGCTAATGGAGAGAGAACAGCCCCATCAGCCAGGACACAGGTGGGACTCCAGGGGACACGCCACACAGCTCCCCCCCACCCCACCACCATGGAGCCCGCCAGCCCTCAGCAGACAGGTGCACAGACTACGAAGCTAATGCTCTGGGATACAGGTCCCAGCCTGGTGGCTGAAAACTGTGTGACCTAGAGCAAGTATCTTCAACCCTCTGTGCCTCGGCTTTCCCTTCTGAAAAATCAGAATTATGGCACCTGCTTCACAATAGCAGTGAGAGGAGTGGATAAAAGGACACACATGAAGTCCAGATCCCTGCATCTGATGAAGAAAAAGCCTTGCAAATGTCACCTTTGTCAATGACACTAGGAAGATCTATGCACTTAGAAGTCACTACCCAGGCCGGGCACGGTGGTTCACGCCTGTAGTACTAGCACTCTGGGAGGCCGAGGCGGGCGGATCACCTGAGGTCAGGAATTCAAGACCAGCCTAGCCTACATGGTGAAATCCCGTCTCTACTGAAAATAAAAAAATTAGCCAGGCACGGTGGCGGGTGCCTATAATCCCAGCTACTTGGGAGGCTGAGGCAGGAGAATCTCTTGAACCCAGGAGGCAGAGGCTGCACTCCAGCCTGTGCGACAAGAGCAAAACTCAGTCTCAAAGAAAAAAAAAAGAAGTCACTACCCAAAACTAGGTAGTGTCTAAAACTGGTGACAATATAAAGTATTATTCATGAAGAAAATAGAAAAATAACTTCCCATGTGTCCAGAAAACTATTCTGGCACATAGCAGGCACTCCATAAATGCTGAAGAATTGAACCAAGATAAATTCAGTGTTGCTGCTGTAAAATGCAGGATCTAATCAGAGCCAAAACAAGCTGTTAGATATGTTCACAATCAACTGAAATTTTTCTAGAAAAAACACATCATATATTTTACTCCTCTGGAAAAGAAAAAAAAAAGAATGTAAAATATCCCATTGGTTATCTCACTGATAATTTTTATACTGATTACAGGTTGCACGGATACTATTTTAGATTTATTGGATTACATAAGATGTTATGAAATTAATTTCATGTTTCTCTTGTATGTTTTTAATGTGACTATAAGAAAACTTAAAATTATAGGCCAGCTGTGGTGGCTCGCACCTGTAATCCCAGTACTTTAGGAGGCTGAGGCAGGAGGATCACTTGAGCCCAGAAATTCGAGACCAGCCTGGGCAACACAGCAAGACCCCACCTCTATTTTTTTTTTGAGAAGGAGTCTCACTCCGTGGCCCAGGCTGGAGTGCAGTGACACGATCTCGGCTCACTGCAACCTCCACCTCCCAGGTTCAAGCGATTTTCCTGCCTCAGCCTCCCAAGTAGCTTGGGATTACAGGAGTCCACCACCACACCCGGCTAATTTTTGTATTTTGAGTAGAGACGGAGTTTCACCATGTTAGTCAGGCTGATCTCAAACTCCTGACCTCAGATGATCCCCCTGCCTCAGCCTCCCAAAGTGCTGGGGTTACAGGCCTGAGCTACCATGCCTGGCCTTTTTGTTAATTTTTTTGTTGTTGTTGTTTTTATATAGATGAGGACTTCCTATGTTGCCCAGGCTGGTCTCGAACATCTGGCGTATTTTTTTTAATAAAAATAAAAAATAAAATTTAAAATTATAAATGTGGCTCACATTATAATTCTAGTTAACAATGCCAACCTGGAGCTTAGAGAAAAAATTGGGAAACATGAAGAAAATAGGAAAAGAAATCTATATGTTTTCATCCAGTAATTCCACAATTCCACTTCAAGAAATGTATCCACAAAAAAAGTGCGGTAAATCTATATCATCCAAACTGGAGGGATTTCCACAATGAACTAGGAAAAACAGGAGGGGTGGCCAGACGTGGTGGCTCACACCTGTAATCCCAGCACTTTGGGAAGCCGAGACAGGCAGATCATGAGGTCAGGAGATCGAGACCACCCTGGCTAACATGGTGAATCCCTGTCTCTACTAAAAATACAAAAAACTAGCCGGGTGTGGTGACAGGTGCCTGTAGTCCCAGCTACTCAGAAGGCTGAGGCAGGAGAATGGCATGAACCCGTGAGGCAGAGCTTGCAGTGATCCAAGATCGCGCTACTGCGCTCCAGCCTGGGTGATAAAGCGAGACCCCAAGTCAAAAAAAAAAAAGAAAAACAGGAGGGGTGTGTGGGGGGGTGTGTGTGTGTGTGTGTGTGTGTGTGTTTAAATGTTTAAAACTGCCTTCCAAACTCCTAAATATACATACCAATATATGATTATAAAAGATTATATGAAAAGAAATATTTGTAGGTCTTTTTTTCTGTGGTAAATGTGTGGCTATAGCCAGATAATAAGCAATCCAACCACCACTACCAAAATTAAAGAAATAAAACATCCACGTCAAAACAACAGGTGCTGTATGACCTAATTTATGTAAAATTATGTTTGTGTACGGATATAGAATAAAGCAATTCATAAAAATACAGCACAAAGGCCGAGCACGGTGGCTCACACCTGTAATCCCAGCACTTTGGGAGGCTGAAGCAGGTGGATTACCTGAGGTCAGGAGTTCAAGATCAGCCAGGCCAACATGGTGAAACCCTGTCTCTACTAAAAATACAAAAATTAGCTGGGTGTGGTGGCACATGCCTGTGATCCCAGCTACTCAGGAGGCTGAGGCACGAATCGCTTGAACCCAGGAGGCAGAGGTTGAGGTGAGCTGAGATCGCACCACTGCACTCCAGCCTGGGCAACAGAGTGAGACTCCATCTCAACATATATATATATATATATATATATATATATATATATATGTATGTATGGCACAAAATTGTTAAATATGATTATCTCAAGGTCATGGGTTTCAGATAACGATGAAAAAAGAAAAAATTATTCTCCAGAAATAATTCATAGAATCCAAAATATGCTTGCAACATTATCTGTAATAACAAAACAAAAAGGCTGGGTGCGGTGGCTCACGCCTGTAATCCCAGCACTTTGGGAGGCCGAGGTGGGCAGATCACGTGGTCAGGAGTTCGAGACCAGCCTGTCCAATATGGTGAAACCCCATCTCTACTATAAATACAAAAATTAGCTGGGCGTGGTGGTGCGTGCCTATAGTCCCAGCTACTCAGGAGGCTGAGGCAGGAGAATCGCTTGAACCCGGGAGGCGGAGGTTGCAGTGAGCCAAGATCGTGCCACTGCACTCCAGCCTGGGCAACAGAGTGAGACCTATCTCAAAAAAAAAAAAAAAAAAGAGGACAATGGTTTGATAATAACCCTAACTCCACAGTGTGCTATTTTAGAGTTACTAAGTAATCATTATGAAGCCTACTCTTATGATACTAATGGAGACAGTGAAGATAATGAAGACTGTGGAGAAATGCTGATGTACTAAGTGACAAGCTCAGCACAGGGAACAATTCTCCCTGTGCATAAATGCATGTCACAAGGTAGCTTAACACATGGAAACAATTATGCAAGGAGAGAGATGACGATTGTGTGTTAGTAACAAGTGTCTATTAATAACATGTGCTTGGTAGAATTTGCCAGAGAAGCCATCAGAGCCTGAGCTACTTTGTGGGGAGATCCTTAACACAAACGCAATGTCTTGACTCACTATAGGTCTATTCAGGCTATTGCTTCCAGCAGTTTTAGTAACTGATAGTCTCTAGGAATTTGTCCTTTCATCTAAATTACCTAATTAGTTACCATAAAATATTGTCCTACCTGTTACTGAAAGCGGGGTGCTAAAGTTACTATTATTGTGAATTCTCTCTCTCCCCCTTCAATTCTGTCAGTTTTTGCTGCTTATGTTTTGGGGCCCTCTTGTTAGGTAAATATCCATCTACAATTATATCTCCTTTTGCTGAACCAATTATTTGCTCATTCTGAATTGTCTCTCTCTAGTAACACTTTCTGTCTCAAAATCTGTTTTATCTGATACTAGTATAGCCAATCCAGCCCTCTCATAGTTGCTGTCTGATAGATTCTCTTTGTCCACCTTTTTACTTTCAATCTATTTGCGTCTTCTAACCTAAGGTGAGTCTCCAGTGTGCCTTCTGGGATCACCACTCAAATAAACCATCTGCAAATGAGCTCTGTCTCAGCCTCTGCTTTCAAGGGGAAGCCCAAACTAAGGTTGTGGTTAATCTCAATGTACCATAAAATCAATGTATCCTCCGTGGAGACTGCCTTACCTTTCGTCTTGAATCTTTATCTTTTCCGTGATTCCTTACTAAATTCTCAGCATGCCTGAAAAGCAAACATAATCAAAATCAAAATTTACTTTAAATGAGAGCTTTTAAAAAATAAAACATTTTCCATATCAGTGAAAGCTCTTAACAATATTTTGATATGATTAAGAACTACTACAACCAGGAGCGATGACTTGCACCTGTAATCCCAGTTATTTGGGAGATTGAGGCAGGAGGATCACCTGAGGCCAGGAGTTCGGGACCAGCCTGGGCAACAGAGTAGACCCCATCTCTACAAAAATAAAAAATTAGCCTGGCATGGTGGCACATGCATGTAGTCTCAGCTACTTGGGAGGCTGAGGCAGGAGGTTTGCTTGAGCCCAGGAGTTTGAAGCTGCAGTGAGCCATGATTGTGCCACTGCACTCCAGCCTGGGCGACAGAGAAAGACCCCTTCTCAAAATAATTTTTTTAAAAAAACCGTTTCAGGTTAGCAAAGCATGTTTTATTAGAGCAATAAATGTTAAAGCCTTCCTAGCATTCTTACTATTTTAGCAATAATTCAAGACAGAAAATATCTTCCAGAGAAGAAATTATGTGTTTTAACAAACTTGTGTGTGAGTGCAAATCTACATCCTTTACGAGTTCTCGGCCGGGCACAGTGACTCACACCTGTAATCCCAGCACTTTGGGAGGCCGAGGTGGGCAGACTGCCTGAGGTCAGGAGTTCGAGACCAGTCTGGCCAACATGCAGAAACCCCATCTCTACTAAAAATACAAAAAAATTAGCCAGGCATGGTGGCGTGTGCCTGTAATCCCAGCTACTCAGGAGGCTGAGGCAGGGGAATTTGCTTGAACCAGGGAGGTGGAGGTTGCAGTGAGCCGAGATCACGCCACTGCACTTCAGCCTGGTGACAAAGCAAGACTCCATCTCAAAACAAAAAATAAAAAGAGTTCTAGAAATTTTCTATAATTTTATTGGTCTATCTTAAATACTATTTTATATTAAATATAAAAGATATATATAAAATATAATATAAATATATGTTATATAATATATAATATAAAATAAAAATATAAAATCTTTCTAAAAGAAAGATTTATCTTGAAATATGTTTTATATTTTAATCACATTTCATGTTAGTTAGGACTTAAAGATTTGCAAAATATCAAACTGATTCTCAATTTTTAAACTTTCATTCATATCAATATACCATGTGGTTTAACAAAAATACAGAATTGAGCAAAAAAAGTCTTATTGTGCCTCCTAGTGGACATGCAGTATAAAACCCAGGAATTGACACCCTAGGTTTAAGTGTTAGCTTTGCCCAAACTTGTAAAAATTTGGGTAAGACATTTAACCTGGGTTTTCTAATCTTTGAAAAACGATTACAAAATATGATTGTCAGAACAAATTAAAGTCTAGGGCTTATATATGAGAGTTTAGGCCAGGCGCAGTGGCTCACGCCTGTAATCCCAGCACTTTGGGAGGCCAAGGCAGGCAGATGACTTGAGGCCAGGAGTTCGAGACCAGCCTGGCCAACATGGTGAAACTCCATCTCTACCAAAAATACAAAAATTAGCTGGGTGTGGTGGTGTGTGCCTGTAGTTCCAGCTACTTGGGAGGCTGAGGCAGAAGAATAGCTTGAACCTGGGAGGCGGAGGTTGCAGTGAGCCAAGATTGCGCCACTGCACTCCAGGCTCGGTGACAAAGTGAGACTGTCTCAAAAAAAAAAAAAAAAAGGGTTTATACATAAACTCCAATTATCTATAATCTTTGCAAAACCCACATGACACAGGAATTATCATCATTGCTTTAGCGAAAAGCCACCCAACACTGCAACTAAGAGGTAGACAGGAAATTCCAACCAAGGCTGACCCCCACCCCCAGCTCTGGGGGTCTCTGCCAAGGCCTGTGGGCGGAACGTTATCTCCTGTGTGTTCACAAGCGATAAACAGTGGGCAGAGGGGAACTTGCCGGCACGTCCTGTTTTTAGTGGCTGTGAACCAGAATGGTTTGCTCAGGCGCGTAAAGGGGCAAAACTGCCCACCTGCGGATTTGCTTTAGCTTCAGGCAGGGAGGACTCCCTCTTGCACATTAAGAGACTCCCAAGTGAATTATTCTCCCCAAAGTGAGTAACAATTTTCTAATTTTGCATGAGCAAATGTTAAAAAGGACAAAAATAGATCCTGACGCAATAAATATAAACAATATTAAAATGAAAAAATTAAAATATAATTAATTTAAAAGGCCAAAGAAAGCTAATAATATATTAAGTTTCCAAGCTCCTCCAGTATTCCAAAAACATACCAACCCATTTGGAGGGGCTAAGGGGTAAAATCTAGAGAAAATGAAGCATATCTATAACTGATTGCCATGGACTGGCCGTCACCGGAGCCAATAAGAAAATTCCCTGAAGCATTCCACGAGAGCGGCACACGTAAAGGTTGACCACAGGGCACGCAATCCTTACTGGCTGCTGGTCCCATCTCTTTTTGAGCTTGCACCTCGATTTCTGTGTTCACCGTTCTATCAAACAAAAATATAATCCCATAACCATTTATTAGCATATCGGAATGAAGTAAGCATAATTAGTAAACCCCATAAAACAAGCACGGATTCAAAATTTAACAACAGCATCTACACCACAAGTATCTTTTAAAATAAATATTTTTACCAGCTATTTTTAGTAAATTAGATAATTAAATGTAAAGAAAATGGATAAAAGTATATATAAAAGGGTGATTATGCTGGGCAAGGTAGCTCACACCTGTGATCCCAGCACTTTGGGAGGCCGAGGCGGGCGCATCACCTGAGGTCGGGAGTTACAGACCAGCCTGACCAACATGGAGAAACCCCGTCTCTACTAAAAATACAAAATTAGCTGGGCGTGGTGGTGCACACCTGTAGTCCCAGCTACTCAGGAGGCTGACGCAGGAGAATTACTTGAACCCAGGAGGCAGAGGTTGCAGTGAGCCGAGATCTGCTACTGCACCCCAGCCTGGGCAACAGAGCGAGACTCCATCTCAAAAAAAAAAAAGAAATCTTTACAAAATTAATTAGAACAAAGTACAATGTTTAACAGAACAATGTGTTGTGGTCCATAAAATGAACTGGAATGGGAAAAAACTAAAATCACTAGTGCTGGGTAGGAAAAATTATGATTTACTGACTAACTAGATATAAAGACGGAAAAGAAAAAAAGTCATCAAGTTAATGATTAAGAATTAGACCCGGGTGGGAGGCAAGCAGTACACAGCACTGGGGGGCCCTGGCTGTGGCGACGGCGGCCAGTCACACTGCACATGGGGCCAGGAGAAGCATCCTGTGATTATCTCAGCACCTACCACACAGGGAGGCAGGTAATGCTGCTCACCCAGATGGCCTGCAAATGGCAGAGCTGAGACAAAGCTCAGCACGTTGTCGTCAAACTCCTGTGGCCTCATCACACAGTCCCTCAGGACTAACATTCTGGATAGGAGAGTCCTGGGCTGGAAACACGTATTTACAAGTGATCATTTGAAGCCACTACTTCCAGGAGCAGAAAGGAGATGATCCAATCTTCAAAAGGATAAAAGTATGGCAGGCATGGTGGGTCACATCCTAATCCTATCCGTTTGGTAGGCTGAGGTAGGAGGACCACTTGAGGCCAGGAGTTCAAGATCAGCCTAGGCAACACAGCAAGAACCCATCTCTAAAAAAAAATTTTTTTTGCCAGGCGTGGTGGCTCACACCTGTAATCCCAGCACTTTGGGAGGCCGAGGTGGGCGGATCACAAGGTCAGGAAATCGAGACCATCCTGGCTAACATGGTGAAATCCCGTCTCTACTAAAAATACAAAAATTAGCCTGGCGTGGTGGCGGGCGTCTGTAGTCCCAGCTACTCGGGAGGCTGAAGCAGGAGAATGGCGTGAACCTGGGAGGCGGAGCTTGCAGTGAGCGGAGATTGCCCCACTGCACTCCAACCTGGGCAACAGAGCAAGACTCCATCTCAAAAAAAAAAATTGTTTTTTTAAAGGATAAAGGTGTGGCAGATAGGATAACAATGAGATGAGGCCACTGGATTCTTCTATTAAAGAATTCATTGGTCAGGAAGCTTAGAACATTTGTATATTTATTGTACTTACTCATACTCTTTCTATCTCTAATTGATAACTGGAGGAAGCTTACAATAAAAGTTATATCATTCTAATTAAAACCATGGATCAAAAATCATAAAGAGGCCAGGCACCATGACTCACACCAGTAATCCTAGCACTTTGGTAGGCCAAGGCAGGCGGATCACCTGAGGTCAGGAGCTCGAGGCCAGCCTGGCCAACATGGCGAAACTCTACTAAAAATACAAAAAAAAAAAAAAAAAATTAGCCAGACGCACACCTGTAATCCTAGCTACTCGGGAGGCTGAGACAGGAGAATCACTTGAACCCAGGAGGCGGAGGCTGCAGTGAGCCAAGTTCACACCACTGCACTCTGGCCTGGGCGATACAATGAGACTCAATCTCAAAAAAAAAAAAAAAAGAAGAAGAAGAAGAAAAAATATCATATAGAGAAAGTGAGAGAGAATCACAGAGAACATCCATCCCCGGGAACAGTCCCAGTTTCTATCTGTTGTCCTGGCGTAATTATTAGCAGTGCACCTTGCACTTTACGGTAACCACAGGATAATTACATCAAGCAGTAGGTTCAGAGTACTCAGTTGAAGAATATCTAAAAGTTGATACTAATTTTGAGGATCAAAAGTACTCAAAAGTTTTGAATTTCTAAAAGTCAATGCAAAGGAAAAAAACTTTAATTATACAATGCTCGATCCCCATTCCTGACATTGTATCTTGTATCTGTTCATTTCTTTTCCTTTTTTTTTTTTTTTTTTTTTTGAGACAAAGGCTCACTCTGTCCTCCAGTCTGGAGTGCAGTGGCGTGATCTCAGTTCACTGTAACCTCTTCCTCCCAGGTTCAAGCAATTCTCCTGCCTCAGCCTCCCAAGTAGCTGGGATTACAGGCACGTGCCACCATACCTGGGTAATTTTTGTATTTTTTTTAGTAGAGACAGGGTTTCACTATGTTGGCCAGGCTGGTCTCGAACTCCTGACCTCAAGTTATCCACCTATCTCAGCCTCCCAAAGTGCTAGGATTATAGGTGTGAGCCACCATGCCCAGTCTCTTTTTTCTTTTAAGACAAGGTCTTACTGTACCACCCAGGTTGGACTGCAGTGATATGATCACAGCTCACTGCAGCCTTGACCTCCTCGGCTCAAGAGATCCTCCCACCTCAGCTTCCGCAGTAGCTGGGACTACAGGTGTGTGCCACCATGCCTGGCTAATTTTTTTTATTTTGGTAGAGATGGGGGTCTCACTGTATTTCTCAGGCTGGTCTTGAACTCCTGGGCTCAACAGATCCTCCCACCTCAGCCTCCTGAGTAGCTAGGACTCCAGGTGTAAGCCACCACACCTATCTGAGATATAGTTTTTTTTTTTTGGTAGTTCTTTATCCTATGGCTTCTCCAACACAACATAAGCACCATAAGAACAGTAAATTTGTTTTGTTCACAGCTGTATCCTCAGCACCTACAACAGTGCCCAGCACATAAGCCACTCAGATAGGAACAACTTGTCTTAAAAAGAAAATGACAGTCGTCTGAATAATCTTTCTTCTGGGACTAATTTGAAGGCAGTGGTTTTACAAAGATACAGGATAATGTTCTTCATGGACCATTTTTCACATTCACCTTTAATAAAAGCCAAATCTATGTCCAGAAAGGCATTTCTGGGTAGAACTAAGCACATGTAACCTAAGTCACTTCCAGTAATTAAACGTGATCTAGGGAATGGAGAATAGCCAAGTTCAATAAAAGGCAAGTAGTGGAGTCTAAGTTATGGGTACAAGAGTGTTCTTTGGAAAATTATGTTGACTTTGCTGTATGTTTGAAAATGTTCGTAACACAACGTTGGGAGAAAATGATGAAGTTTTGATCTAGGGAAAGAGATTTAAAAACAAAAAAAATGGCCAGGCGCGGTGGCTCATGCCTCTAATCCCAGCACTTTGGGAGGCCGAGGCGGGCGGATCACGAGGTCAGGAGATTGAGGCCACCCTGGCTAACACGGTGAAACCCCGTCTCTACTAAATATACAAAAAATTAGCCGGGAGTGGTGGCACATGCCTGTAGTCCCAGCTACTCGGGAGGCTGAGGCAGGAGAATGACGTGAACCTGGGAGGCCAAGGTTGCAGTGAGCCAAGATCGCACCACTGTGCTCCAGCCTGGGCGACAGAGCAAGACTCTGTCTCAAAATAAATAAATAAATAAAAATAAATAAAAACAAAAAAAATGAGTATCTGTCCTCAAGGAGCTGCTTCTCAGTGACCGCCTCAACTAACCTTCCGTGTGGCTGACTAGAGGGGAGTCCAGGCTTTCAACACCGTAGACGCAGGTAGCAGAACCGGCACTGCCTCAAACCTGCTAAGAAACACGGCCAACGTCCTGATACAGAGGGCGTGGGCTGTGGAAGACAGTGGGGTCTCAGTGAGGAAAGGCCCCAGGGCAAAGGCGAGGGAGGTTAAAGGACTCTGACCCCATGCAGGACGCGCCAAGAGCGGCTGAGGTGGCCGGGAGCCAGGCAGCTTCTGCACCTAACACAACTGCTTCTCGGCCTAAGTGCTCCCAGTTCTAACCCACTGGCTTTCGCGTTTTACAGTAAACACTGCAGTGGCCACGAGCTCTACGTCCATTTCCTCAGCTGTATCAGTTCAGATTGGGAGATCCGGGTCCTGCGCTTCTGCTGAGGCCTCCAGTCTCATCCCTGAAGGTGTGACTCTCCCCTAGCCTCAGATACCACCTGACCCTTGCAAAGATTTTGCTTCCATCTTAAAGGAAGCATCACCAAGAAGTAGGTAAATAAAATCATATTAGCTTCGGATTCTGTAAAAACAGGGCAGCAAAAGCACACTCATGAGAACAAAAGGTGCTAAAACACCTCTAGGAAAATCCTAAGTACAGGGATGAAACCACAGACCTGGGAGGGAAATTAGACCCTCTGCAATCAATGCTTTTACATTTTTGTTCTGTCTTGTTTTGCTTTTTTTGCAAACTTATACCAATTCTGGTTGAAACGTTTGCTAATTATTCACTTAATTTCCACTTTAAAACGTACCAGCTTCCTTTTCAATGTTAAATTTCAAAACTTTTTTTTTTTTTTTTTTGAGAGACAGAGTCTCACTCCGTCACCCAGGTTGGAGCGCAGTGGTGCGATCTCAGCTCACTGCAACCTATGCCTCCTGGGTTCCAGCAATTCTCCTTCCCAGATTCCAGCGATTCTCCTACCTCAGCCTCCCAGGTAGCTGGGACTATAGGCACCTACCACCATGCCCCACTAATTTTCGTATTTTTAATACAGACGGGGTTTCACCATGTTGGTCAGGCTGGTCTCGAACTCCTGACCTCAGGTGATCCACCCACCTCGGCCTCCCAAAGTGCTGGGATGACAGGCATGAGCCACTGCGCCTGGCCAAATTTCAAAGTTTTATGATGGATTTCCAAATATCTGTTAAAAGTACATTCACAATATAATCAAAATATGTGACAGCACATTCCTTAAGAGATCAGTAATCTGTCTATACTAACCACGTAATCAAGACTTGAGTTGCGCTTGTCCTAAATTACTACTACTAGGCCACAAATCCCAACCTTGTCTGGCGACACCACCCGGTAAGCCTCCTCTGAAAGCGCTGGCCTCAGGGCGGCTGCTAAGGCAACGAAGCATCGGAAGGGGTACCTTGGATTCCCTTTTCCTGTGCTCGTCTTTTGCCGATCTCTCTTCTCTATCCACGTTGCTTCGGTGCCTCTCATCATCAAAATAAAGGCCTTCTTTGTGTCGCTTTTCTTTATGTCTTTCTTTCCCTTCTTTGTCAGAGAACGAATTACTCTTCTCTTTGGAATATTTCTCTCTTTTTTCCCTTGTGCTGCTTTTTTCTCGGTGTTTCTTGTCTCGATCTGGCTCTCTGGGCTTCCTGTGTCTCCTCTCGCCTTCCTCTTTGTAAAGCCAGTACTTGAGAGGGTTGTCCTTGCTGTCTCCGTACTGCAGCTGTAAAACACAACAAGCTGAGAAACACAGGAGCACATCAAATAGGAGTGCAGCCAGCCCTCCCTCTCTGTGGGTTCTGCAATGATGGATCCAACCAACCACGGATCAAAAACATTCGAAGAAAATCGTGTCTATATTAAACATGTACAGACTTTTTCCTTGTCATCACACCCTAAACAATAACAACTATTTACATCTCCATTTATATTGCATTAGGAATTTTAAGTAATCTAGAGATAATTTAAAGCATCTAGGTGGAAGGGTGTAGGTTATATGCAGACACTACACCATTTTATATGGGGGACTTGAGTATTCATGGATTTTGGTATCTGAGGGGGTCCTGGAGCCCTTCTCCCATGGATACCAAGGGAAGACTGTGCTGTCTTTATAAATGTTACAATAAAAGGAGGAAAACTTACAGAACTACCACTGCCCCCTTCACTCCTCAATTCCACTGTCAGATACATTCCTGAAAACTTAATCTGTTACCCTTGTGTAAGGAAAAACCCTATTCATGTCATGGTCCACGGTCAGACACTGCTGTCAACCCAACGCCACACAGTAACTGCAGCCCAGCCACCTCGCTCCCACAGAGAAAGCAATGCCTCCCCACATGGCACCTGGCACTCACAGTCGGCCCTTCTGGCCTCTCCACATGGCACCCGGCACTCACAGTCGGCCCTCCTGGCCCCTCCACATGGCACCGGGCACTCACAATCGGCCCTCCTGGCCCCTCCACATGGCACCGGGCACTCACAGTCGGCCCTACTGGCCTCCACAGCCTCATCCCTCATGCTGGTGGCCCTCAGCCTAAGCTCCGCCAGCCCTGGGGTCCCTCCTGAGCAAGCTCTGACTTCTCTGAGAGATGCCTTCTCCGGTGAGTATGACAGCACAAGGCTGCCAATCTCTCACATGGACATGTCACATCACTCTTTCTCTCCTAATTAGTCCCACGCAGATGGAGAGTCTTGAAAATGGGACCAGAGTTCAACCATCTCTGTGACTAAAACACTCCAACCTGGGTGACAGAGCAAGACCCTGTCTCTAAAAAATAAAAAAAAGAGAGAAAAAAAATAAGCAAAAGTACACAAGTGGTAAATAACAAAAGACAGTAAACCTGCTTTTAAAAATGCCCAGAAATGCCACTTTCTTCTGAATCAAATGAGCAAAACTTTTAAACGAAGATGATGCCCAGCTCCTGCTTAGGACATGAGGAATTATGCTCTGATGATATAAATCATTACAACTTTTATGTAAAGCTAATGGGTTAAGTTTACATTTACTTTGATCCAGCAAGTTCATTTTCAGAAATTAATCATAAGGAAATAATTATGAACGAACCAAAAAGCATACCATCTGGATGTCTTTATAATTTAAAGAAAAAACACAAACACACAGAAACAACCTAAGTGTCCAGAACCACAGGTGCCTCAAGAGCACCAACACACCCGCACTGTGAAACACCAATCCAGAACCGCAGGTGCCTCTAGAGCACCAACACACCCGCTATGTGAAACACCAATCCAGAACCGCAGGTGCCTCTAGAGCACCAACACACCCGCTACGTGAAACACCAATCCAGAACCGCAGGTGCCTCGAGAGCACCAACACACCCACACCGTGAAACACCAAGTTAAACGCTCACTGAAACACAGGGAGAGACAGGATCACTCAGGAAAAGGCTCAAAATATGTTCCGTTTAAACAACTTATAAAACAGTAAAAATCTAAAGAAAACAATGTTATACATACACAAATATATAAACCTGGAAAAATACATACCTAAATGCTATCAATACTTACCTGTGGGTGAGGATTAGACAGTTTTTGTTTACTTATTACTTATTTGTATCTTCTAAATTTTCTAAAATAATCACATACTACCTCTGGAATAAGAAAAACACACTTGACTATGAGGAGAAAGAAACTGACTACACACAGTGCTAGAGGCCTTTTCCAGGACTGAAATCCTGGCTTAGGACATTTTCTAAAAATGCTTCCAACAGTAATGCTTAAAACATCCTTTACTTGGCAACATTTGGAAAACCTTTCCCCAGGCCTTGCTTCATATACCTTTCTTTCTCGGTATCTTCTTTCTCTATCTTCATCTCCTCTTTCAGAGTCTTCATCTTTCTCTTCACTTCTTACTTTACTTACTACAAGAAGTAAAACATATTTTTAATACTCCTAAATGTTAGCACATCAAAAAACTCTTTTAACATCTTGCTATGGATGGTATTGCACATTTTATGTTCATTAATATGTATTTTAAAATATTCTTCAACTAAAACACATGCCTCCAACTCAAGAATGAAGAGTTCTAGTATCAAATTTAAAATGAAGAAGGAGATGAACATGGCAATCTAAGTGATATGGTTTGCATCTGTGTCCCCACCCAAATCTCATGCTGAAATGTAGTCCCCAATGCTGAAGGTGGGACCTGGTGGGAGGTGACTGGATCATGGGGGTGAATATCCCCCCGGGTGCTGTTCTTGTGATACTGAGTGAGTTCTCACAAGATCTGGTTGTTTCAAAGTGTATGGCACCTCCCCACTCTCTCCCTTCCTCCTGCTCTGGCCCTGTAAGACGTGACTGCTTCCCTTCACCTTCCCCTAAGACTGTAAGTCTCCTGAGGCCTCCCCAGCCATGCTTCCTGTACAGCCTGCACAACTGTGAGTCAATTAAACCTCTTTTCTTTATAAATTCCCCAGCCTCAGGTGTTTCTTTACAGCAGTATGTGGACAGACTCGTACACTAAGGAACAGAGAGACTTCTTGCCTCACTCAGTTTGCTGCTGAAGCAACCAGGCAATGTCTGAGTAACCCTTGGAAATTCAAGAGGGCACCAGACCAAACTCATACAGCCTTCAGGGTTTCTGCGTATCACGCAGAAGCAGAGCTTAGTCTGAACAGGAGAACCAGCCCAGTCAGCCAAACACTTTAGCCAAATGTGAGCTCCAGGGAAATGCCTGCCCTCCTGGATGCACTGAGGACCCAGAGCAGCCCCCATACCTCCTGGCACCCCCACTGCTGAGGTGACCAAGGAAGCCAGAGGCCCCTGAATAAACAAGGAAGCCAGGTGCAGCAGACTCCCCAGGGCACCAGACTACAGCATCCATCCTGGGCTGGGGAGGCTGAAGCAACAAGGCCCAGTATGACCTGCAAGAGAGAGTGGGGGCAAATAGAGCCAGGCAGGTACCGATGACACCAAAGCATCATCCAACAAGGAAAGCTGGACTTTCACTTCTGAATCTGCACACAAAAAAGGCATCAGATGTAAAATTCAGAGAGTGGACACTTTAAAAGATCAGGGCAAAGTTAAACTTTCAAAGATCACTGAGGCAAAGTGCATTCATTCAAAAAGCATTTACCAGGCTGGGCACGGTAGCTCACACTTGTAATCCCAGCACTTTGGGAGGCCGAGGCAGGTGGATCACGAGGTCAGGAGTTCAAGATCAGCCTGGCCAACATGGTGAAACCCCATCTTTACTAAAAATACAAAAATTAGCTGGGCGTGGTGGCATGTGCCTGTAATCCCAACGACTCGGGAGGCTAAGGAAGAGAATTGCTTGAACCCAGAAGACAGAGAAGAGGATGCAGTGAGCCAAGACTGCAACACTGCACTCCAGCCTGGGCAACAGAGTGAGACTCCTTCTCAGAAAAAAAAAAAAAAAAAAAAAAGGCATTTACCAAGCACTGAACACTCTTCTAGGAGTCTGGGTTACAGAGGAAGGGCCCCAGAACAGGTAGATTTTCAAGGCTGAAACCCCAGGACTCTCTGAGAGACTGGAAGAGAAAGCAGGGCATCAGGATATGTCCCAGGTCTTCTGACCTCAGGACACGAGGATGCAGGTGCTATCAACTGAGATGGTCAAGCCTGCAGGACAGCCGGTGTGGAGGGGCTACTGGAAGCTCCATGTGGGGTACACTGCGTTTGTGTTACCCATTAGACATCAAAGCACAGGGGATACACAAGCCTGGAATACAGGGACGATGCCCAGCTGGGGGTAAAAACTTGGAAATAAGGACACAGACAAACAGTATTTAAAATCATGAGACTAGATCCAGCCAGCAAAGGCAACGGGTTGCTGGAGAGGAGGCCTGGGGACCCAGTCCTGGATAAAGGCCACACGGCACAGACGGGCAGTGCGGAAAGAAAGGAGATGAGAAGAGATATACAGAGGAAAGAACTAGAGAGAGTCTAGTCTACGATCAGTTTTCAAAAGTCTTTCCAGTACAATTCAACACCACATTGAAAAAATGAACAGGTAGCCAAAAAAGGGTGATCTGAGAACAAAAGATTTGATTGCAAATAAATACCAAAAACATCAAAAACAGTAATTTTGAAAAGAGCATTAAATAGTAGGACAGCTACTGTTAAAATTAATTAGGCCAATAGCAGGGCATGGTGACACGTGCCTATAACCCCAGCTACTCAGGAGGCTGAGGCACGAGGATTACTTGAACCTGGGAAGCGGAGGTTGCAGTGAGCCAAGATCACACCACTGCACTCCAGCCTGGGGAACAGAGTGAGAGTCCATCTCCAAAAAAAAAAAAAAAAAAAAAAATTAATTAGGCGAAGTGCAGTAGCTCCTACTTATAATCCTAGCACTTTGGGAGGTCAAGATAAATGAACTGCTAGAGACCAGTTCAAGACCAGCCTGGGCAACATGTGAGAGCCCCATCTCTACAAATAATTTTTTTTAATTATCCAGGTCCTGGCCGGGCGCTGTGGCTGATGCCTATAATCCTAGTTCTCTGGGAGGTCGAGGTGGGTGGATTGTCTGAGCTCAGGAGTTCAAGACTAGCCTGGCCAACATGGTGAAACCCGTCTCTACTAAAAATACAAAAAATTAGCCAGGTGTGGTGGCGTGTGCTTGTAGTCCCAGCTACTCGGGAGGCTGAGGCATGAGAATCACTTGAACCAGGGAGGCAGAGGCTGCAGTGGGCCGAGATTGCGCCTCTTCACTCCAGCCTGAGCAACAGAGTGAGACTCTATCTCACTCTGAATAATAAATTACCCAGGTGCAGTGGTGCGAGCCTGTAGACTCTGCTACTCAGTTCAAGGCTGTGGTGGGCTGTGATCACACCACTGCACTACAACCTGGGCAACAGAGCAAGACCCTGACTCTACTTTATTTCTTTAAGTAATAAATCAACAAATAAAATATATTTTTAAAGAAAACAAAATTAGTGGTAACCCAACTAACCCATGCATTCCACCTCATGTATATTCTACCCCAACAGAAACGCACATATACGAACACCAAAAAATATACGTGTTAACATTCTTAGCAGCCTTATTCCTAATAGTCTAAATCTGCAAACGACTCAAATGGCCACCAGCAGTGAAGTGGATAAACAGATCACGGTGTGTCTATACGAGACGTCAAACGGCGGCAATGAGTAAAGGCCCTTGGTTTCCATCCTTTTCACAGCCAGGCCTTCTAACCCTTCTGCTGATTCTAAGAGTAACTACCTATTCTTCTAATAGATTCCTTCTGCATTTATATGCGCTAGTTTACATTTTTATAAGAAGCATATACTACCTATATAACCAAAAAATACTGAAGAAATTTCCATTTGGGAAGGAAAAAAAAGTATGTACCTTTACCTTACAGGCTCCTAGGAATTTAGCTAAATAAAATAAAACACACTTTTAGAAAATATTTTTTATCAAAGAGGTTTATTTTTGTTTATTTACGACGAGGATTGAGATTTACTGAGATAATAAGCCTTATTGAGATAATAAGCCTAAAATATGGTTTTGTTTTTTGGGTTTTTTTTTTTTTTTTTTAGACAGTCTTGCTCTGTCATCCAGGCTGGAGTACAGTGGCATGATCTCAGCTCATTGCAACCTCCTCCTCCCGGGTTCAAGTGATTCTCATGCCTCAGCCTCCCAAGCAGCTGTGCCACCACATCCAGCTAATTTTTGCTTTTCTTTTTTTTTCAGTAGAGATGGGGTTTCGCCATGTTGGCCAGACTGGTCTTGAACTCCTGGCCTCAAGTGATCTGCCCACCTCGGCCTCCCAAAGTGCTGGGATTACAGGCATGAGGCACTGTGCCTGGCCCTAAAATATGTTTTAATAGTAAAACTCTAGCTAATAATGAGAAAATTGTTATTCCTTTCATTGGCTGAATGGTTTTTTTTTTTCTTTCTTTTGGAGACAGAGTCTTGCTCTGTCTGGAGTACAGTGGCACAATCTCAGCTCACTATAACCTCCACCTCCCTGGTTCAAGCACTTCCCCTGCCTCAGCCTCCTGAGTAGCTGGGATTACAGGCACATGCCACCACACCTGGCTAAATTTTTTGTATTCTTAGTAGAGACAGGGTCTCACCATGTTGGCCAGACTGGTTTCGAACTCCTGACCTCAGGTGATCCACCCACCTTGGCCTCCCAAAGTGCTGGGATTACAGGCATGAGCCACTGCGCCCGGCTGGCTAAATGGTTTTTAGAGTTTTCGTTTTTTCTTTTGAGACAGGGTCTCACTCTGTTGCCCAGGCTGCAGTGCAGTGGCACAATCATAGCTTATTGCAGCCTCGACCTCCTGGGCTCAAGGGCTCCTCCCACCTTGGCCTACCAAATAGCTAGAACTACAGGCAAGCGCCACCACACACAGCTAATTTTTTTATTTTTTGTAGTGATGGAGTCTCCCTATGTTTCCCAAGCTGGTCTCAAAATCCTGGGCTGGAGTGATCCTCCCACCTCAGCCTCCCAAAGAGCTGGGATTACAGGTATGACCCACCACACCTGGCATGAACAAGTTTTTAAAATACCAAAAGAAAAACAATGATAAAAAGTACACACACACACACACACACACACACACATCCCGCAACAGAGAGAACAGAAACCTCTAACTTCAAAGATAAAACATTTGTGAAAACTATGAGAGAAAACAAAAATAACAAATAAACATTTCAAAAGAGGAAAATGTCCCAAACAGCAAGAACTTTTAAAAGAAATACAGCCAGCTGGGCACAGTGGCATGTCTGTAATGCCAGTGCTTTGGGAGGGTGCAGTGGGAGGATCGCTTGAGCCCAGGAAGTTGAAGCTGCCGTGAGCTGTGATGGCACCACTGCTCTCTAGCCTGGGGGCAGAGCAAGACCCTGTCCAGAAAAAAAAGGAAAGGGGAAGGAGGGACGGGGGCAGAGAGGGAGGGGAGGCAGCGAGCTATCAACCTGTCACCAGCAGTGACGCGGCACCTCGGGTGGAACCACAGGAAGGCAAGCGGGGACCCACCTGAGCGGCCTTTCCTCTCCACCCGCTCCAGGAGCTGCCGGTCGCGCGTCTCCTGGCCCAGCAGGTTGTGGTGGGCCACGGTCTGCCGGAGTTCTTCCTTCCGGGCCCTTCTGTCTTTTTCTTTTTCCCTGTCCTTTCCTCTGCTGTGAGACTTTTCTGCCTCTCGATGTTTCTCCTTCAGCTTTTCTTTCTCCCGGTCTTTTGCGTCTCTTCTCCTCTCCCTCTGTCTGTCTCTGTCCCTCTCCCCACGAGGACTCTCCTTAGTGGTGTGGACTTCGGCTGCCCTGTCTCTGCTCCTGGCATCCTGGTCGGGATCCCTGCACCTCGGCTCCTTGTGTTCAGGAAGGTCCATCTCAGACTCCTTACGCAGCTTCTTCTCTCTGTGCTTTTTTTCTTCCTTGGAACTACCTGACTGTATGGCCTGAAACAAGAGAATAAAGGGTCCTCCATGACCAGGAAGGCAGATTTCCATTAGACTTTTAATACCTGAATGTGAGAAGCACACACAGCTGAAGGACCTTAAAACATATTTGCATTCAGCTGCTTTCTAATCCCAGACGGGCCAAGGCCTGCATGGATGTTCTTAGAACACTAAAGGACATGGAGTCAAGCTTAGATTTCTGCAACTGCCCACCAGTGCCCCTAATATCGTGGACATTCACACTGATCGGCAAATCAAATCTAAAATACTACGTGTATAAGAGGGTGAAAAATTACCCATTGGGTACAATGTTCACTATTCGGGTGACAGGTACTATTCGGGTGTC
The DNA here is from genome assembly GCF_028885655.2 of Pongo abelii. NCBI lineage: Eukaryota > Metazoa > Chordata > Mammalia > Primates > Hominidae > Pongo > Pongo abelii. The sequence continues at coordinate 156,471,562 of NC_071991.2, read as the reverse complement.
AGGAGCACTAACAGCCCAGACTTCACCACTCTACAAAATATGCATATAAGAAACCTGCACCTGTACCCCCTAAATATGAAAAATAAAGTAAAATTCAAAAAAAATAAGTAGGACCAGGCATGGTATCTCACACCTATTATCCCAGCACTTTGGGAGGCTAAGGCAGGAGGATCGCCTGAGGCCAGGAGTTCAAGACTAGCCCAAGCAACATAGCAAGATCCTCATCTCTACCCCAAAAAATTAAAAAATTAAAAAATTAGCAAGCCTGGTGGTTCATGCCTGTAGTCCTAGCTACTCAAGAGACTGAGGTGGGAGGACAGCTCAGGCCCAGAAGGTCAAGGCTGCAGTGAGCTATGATTTCACCACTGCACTCCAGCCTGGGCAAAACGGTGAGACCCTGTCTCTAAAAAAAAGAGTAAAATTAATTAACTAAAAACAAATAAATAAATAAAATACTACATGTGTTAAAAGAGAGATACCGAAGCTGTGTTTTAAAGTCGCTAAGACACAAACCGCCTGGGCCCCATACAAACAAGGACCCTCGTTCTAAAACTCTCAGGACTCTCTCTCGATCCCAAAGCCCCTCTCCCCACCCACCGCTGCGGCCCCTGAAGTGAGCACTCCCTGCCCCAAAGCAGTGCGGAGGCCCCTGAGCCATGGCAGAGCCCCACGAGCAGTGGGAGTGTCCAGCTGGCTTAACCAACGTTCTAGAGGGATTGTTAGCTGCACACCTTCACCTCTGAGTTCAAAGTACTTCTGAAATGAGGCACACGTAACCAAAGTTATACAGTGTCGTGTACCAGGTAAAGCGGGTCCAAGAAAACCACACGAGTCCTGCACAGATCCCAATCCAAATCTTTAAAATAATTACCCAGAGATGTTTTCTGAGGTCATCTGCTTTCCAGGTATCATCTTTGGTTCTTCTCTAAATAAAAAAGTATAAAGTTAGAATGTTTAAAGTTTAAAATAATTAACTTTCTGTGTTCTAGTGAGCTGCTTTTTCATTAGGCCATTTAAATCAATGGCAGTTAATTCTTGACATGCCAGAAAATACTTCTCTACCTCCTGGAATAAAAGGTAACAGAAATACAGATTTTTAAAAATTATTCACTAGTCTAAAATGACACATTATTGTAAAATGTGTTCCTTTGGCTACTTCAAAATTTAAATATTATAAAATAAAAGTGAAAATAAGTTATAACAGCAGTTGAACAACAGAGGAAGGACAAATATTCTGTGGGTTTAAAATATCTTGTGTCAGACTGTATTTTCCAAAAACAGCCACAACAGACTCACGTCCCAAATGCTGCGCACACAGAGGGAGTCTGTGCTCCTTCTGCGGCCGCTGGGCTCAACCCAGGACAGAAGGCATCGTGGGCCTCCCAGGACAATGGGTTTCCGCCTGGTCCTCCTGGGCTGCAGCTCCAGATACTTCCCTGTGAGGAAGAGAAGCAGCCCTGGGGAGAGGCCCCTGCAGATGCCACAGCCCAGAGGGTCCCTCACAGCAGATGCCACAGCCACGGGCCCAGAGGGTCCCTCACAGCAGATGCCACAGCCACGGGCCCAGAGGGGTCCCTCACAGCCAGCACCAGGGCAGGTGCGTGAGAGGCACGGCTCCCGCGGCCCCTCATGAGTCACCACCTCCTGAACCTCAAGTCTCCCCAGCCGAGGCCCCAGGTATCAGCGACAGAACTAAGCCTGCTGCTGTGAGCTCTCCTGATCCACAGAATATGTGAGAAAATTAGAAGGCTGCTGTTGTCTCACACCACGGCCTTTTACACAGCAACAGCAGCTGGGATGTATGACAGACAGACAGAAATGAGTTTAGCATCTGGTGCATACCAGATGCTATCCTGAGTCAAGCACAATATTTAAATCTCATAACCCTACTAAGAAGGCTATCGGCTCAATTTTTCTCATGAGGACAGTGAGGCATCACAAGGTTCAGCAGCTTTCAGCTCTAGAGTCCTGCCAAGGAACAAATCAGGAACGGAACCGACACCTGTGGACTGAATGCTCAAGGGTCGCCAGAGAAAGCCTGCCTGTCCCTGAGGACACCCTATCACACCCGTCTGCTACACTGGTCAACCGGTGGACCCACAAGCTCACCCGTGTCTCTGGCCCTCCAGGGCCCCGTACTTGTGTTCAGCAAATACGCACCAAGATCCTCGCACACACCGAGCACTGCTGCAGAGCTGTGGCTGCGCAGATAAAACCCAAGAAAGGCCCCAGGCCCAAAAACACCGTCCAGCTCCTCTGATGTTTGTTGTTTCTACTGCGAAAGTGTTTGCTCCTCGTTGGATAATCTACCTTTCAAGTGTGATGACATCTCTCCAGCTAAGTCCCCACCTTCCGGAAAGGAAGGCCTATCTTAGTCCTCTGTGTCACCCAGCACTGCTTAGCATGTCGCAGCGCCTCATGACCACCAGCCGTTAGAGAATCCACACTGTGCGTGCCGGGAAAGGAGGCATCAGGACAGCCGGCTCACCAGGTATCCAACTGTTCTAAGAATCTGAGGGGGAATATTAAAATAACAAGGTGCCGTGGTCTTAAAACATTTCCACCGACTCTTCAACAACCCTTCCTTTACAAGTCAAGCCGATTCCCCTTCCTCGAACGTGGGCCAGATTCTATGTCACACTCTTCTTCATCGTCGTCTTTTTGTTTTTTTGACAGGGTCTGGTTCTGTCACCCAGGCTGGAGTGCAGTGGCGCAACCTCGGCTCAAGTCATCCTCCCACCTCAGCCTCCCGAGTAGCTGGGATGACACCTGGCTAATATTTGTATTTTCTAGAGACGGAGTTCCGCCATGTTGCCCAAACTCCTGAGCTCAAGCCGCCCGCCCTGCCACACTTATGATGAGGAGGACGGGGTGGAGGCCCCACTGTGCGCCTTCCTGCTCAGGGTCCCTTCCAGAGCTTCCACCTGGCTGTGGCGCCCGCTTGCTCTCACCGCGCACTCTGGGAGACGCAGCTGCCACAGCACAAGGATGCCCAAGCACTCCCGGGGAGGCCCAGGCACAGGCCGGCACCAGCCCACACCTCAGAAGGGCCCCTCAGCCCAACGCAACCTTCAGGGAGCGTGAGGACTGCACCCTAACGTCCCCCCACGCCACCCCCAAACCCTAACCCACAGGAACCATGAGGACAGTAAAGGTTGACTGTGCTCTAAGGCAAGGTTGGGACTCCCCTTCTGCACCCTCGCCGCCACCTGGGGCGCCTCCTGTCACACTGCACCACTGCCTCCTGGCAACCCTCGCGATGGTCTCCCCGAGGGGAGCATGAGCTTTGCCAGTGCAGCCACAGCTCCTTCTTCTGTGCCGCTCCTGCTCCACAGCTGCACCGAGGCCTCAGCAGAACCTCAGTGCAGAACACGCAGGTGCTTATCACCACGCCACAGTAACACATTCCAACAACACAGGGTACAACCCTACAACCCCGGTACAACAGAGCTTCATGCTAAACCTAACCGCATATCACCACGCCATAGTAACACACTCCAACAACACAGGGTACAACCCTACAACCCTGGTACAACAGAGCTTCATGCTAAACCTAACCGCATATCACCACGCCATAGTAACACATTCCAACAACACAGGGTACAACCCCACAACCCCACAACCCTGGTACAACAGAGCTTAATGATAAACCTAACTTCAGCTAAGCAAAATCAATCAAGGATGATTTCCTGCAGAGAATATACCATAACTATTCAATTTTTCCCTTTGAGAAACAATTCCTTAAAGGTATAAATAAAGGAAGCATTTGGGAGTTTGTTTCAAAAAAAAAAAAACAGATTTTGTCCAAATGAAAAATGGAAACTTTTCATGGACAAGCCACTAAAACTCTTCCTGGAATGTGAAAATTAGGGCAAACAAAAAAAGCTGTAATACCTCATAAATATATTAAATAATAATTTTTTTTTTTTGAGACGGAGTCTTGCTCTATCGCCCAGGCTGGAGTGCAGTGGCGCGATCTCAGCTCACTGCAACCTCCACTACCTAGGTTCAAGCAATTCTCGTGCCTCAGCCTCCTGAGTAGCTGGGATTACAAGCACCCGCCACCACGCCCGGCTAAGTTTCGTAATTTTAGTAGAGATAGGGTTTCCCCATGTTGGTCAGGTTGGTCTCGAACTCCCAACCTCAGGTGAGCCCCCTACCTCGGCCTCCCAAAGTGCTGGGATTGCAGTTGTGAGCCACCACGCCCGGCCAACTCTTTGTTTAAAGTTAACTTCTACAGAGAGGTTTAATATAGGACCTGCTATAAACAAAACGGCTGAATGGAACCCAGGACACGAGTGACCAGAGAGGGGACGCCCAGGATACTCGGGGACAGTCCAACCAGGAGACCCAGGAGACCAGGGTACCACAGAGAGGGGACGCCCAGGACACCAAGGGGCAGTCCAACCAGGAAACGTGGGCACCACAGAGAGGGGACACCCAGGACACTCAGGGACAGTCCAACCAGGAAACGTGGGCACCACAGAGAGGGGACACCCAGGACACTCAGGGACAGTCCAACCAGGAGACGTGGGCACCACAGAGAGGGGACGCCCAGGACACTCAGGGACAGTCCAACCAGGAGACATGGGCACCACAGAGAGGGGACACCTAGAACATTAGGGGACAGTTCAACCAGGAGACGTGGGCGCTGCACACAGGGGACGCTGAGGACTTTCAGGGGACACTGGGAAGGCACAAGGCCACTAGCTCAGAATGTGAAAAGTCACAAAACCCATCCAGTGGGGTTTCTTAATGGTTGTTAACATTACTGCTGCCGACAAAGCTAAAAACCCCGAAGACGCGGCCTCTCACAGAGATCACAGGGTTTTTCTTCGGCCTCTTTATAGTTTTCAGTAAGAAAAAAAAACAGCCATTTTCTTAAATGCACACAATACTGACTACTTTGGAGCACTTAAAACTCAGCTAATATGGACTGTTTACCCTCAAGTTTTCTATCCATGCTGTCTCCCTCTCTAGAGTTTCAAACTGTTCAACAGTGATTTACGGCTTCCCTGCCCCGGTGCTGTCGGTCCCCACTTGCCACATGTAAACCACATGCTTCTGCCAAGGCCTTTTAAAGACCAACTTGACCTGCCCTCAGACTCTGCCCTATGGAGGAGCCCAGCAATCCACGCTTAAAATCAACTCTCCAAGTATGGAACCAAAGGGCAAAGTTCCCCAGCACTCCCATGAGCGGAACAAACCCCAACCTGGGGACTGGGGCGAGGAGATTCAGGAGAGCTAAGCAGCAAAACCATCAGCATGGTTCAGCCCACGCACTAGTGGATGAAAACTGGAGCCTGTGGTCTTCAGCATCTGCAAGCACGTGTCCTGGGCCAGCATCCTTCACGCACATGGCAAGCAAACAGGAGATGAGCGGCTGCCCAGCACCAGCTCCCCAGGGCCTCTGTCCCTCAATTTACGCTCAATTTACATCAACTAAATCATCTAGAAGCTTTTCATAACAAAATTCTATGGAGAACTGTACAGTAAGAACCCTGAACAATGTTTACATCCCTTTGATTTGCCTCCCAAATAAAACAGATGAAACTGATTTAACTCCCCTTCCCCTCAATGCAGGGATTCAAGGGAGTTCTTTTCCCCACCCTCATCTCATCCTGAAATCCAAGGAGAAGTAAACCTGGGCTGAAATCACCTCCAAGGTGGTATCACCTCCAAGGTGTACCATCAGAGGTGGTGAAGCCAAAACCTCACTTCAGGGCAGACACTCACAGCCCAGATGGAAAGCAAACCCCACCCCTGTGTCATCTTGTCAGACCCACACTCCGAGTGGGTGTGAGGGCTTCCGCGCTCTGTAAGCCAAACAGCAGAAACCCCTGGACCTGACGCTCATTCTTCCTGCCACATAACCTCCGACAGCTGGGCGGACTCCAGCGAGAAGGTGCCACTGGCACCTGCAGCCACCTGCGGGTAGTGGGCTTCTCCCCTTGCTTTCCAACCCAGCCTCCTCTTTTAGAAAACACTCATCAGAGATTAAAGTTAAATACTGATTTGAACTAGTTAACTGAACATTAAGAAATGTTTAAAATAAGTTATTTTGAGCCAGGCATGGTGGCTCACACCTGTAATCCTAACACTTTGCTAGGCTGAGGTAGGAAGATTACTTGAGCTCAGGAGTTCAAGATCAGCCAGGGCAACACAGCAAGACCCCATCTCCACCAAAAAAAAATCAGCCAAGCATGGTGGTTCAACCACAGTCCCAGCTACTCAGGAGACTAAGATGGGAGACTAAGCCCAGGAGGTCAAGGCTGCAGTGAGCTGTGATAACTGCCACTGCACTCCAGCCCAGGCGACACAGCGAGACCCCATCTCTATTAAAAAATAAACAGATGAAAGCGTCACCAGATACTACTATTTCTGCTTCTAACATGTTTCTAAATCCACTCTTCCTTCCAGGGACACTGCCATAAATCCATTCTGGACCTTCAGGATGACCACTAGCTCTGTGCAAAGCAGCAAAGGCACCCTCCAGCCTGAGTCCCCACACGACAGAGACACCGCGGCCCAACCCTGTGACATTCATCTACATGGACCCAGTGGTATAGCGCTGACGTCCACATCGTCATCCTGTTCCCTGCATGACACTGAGAAAGAAAAGAAACTAATCTGAGGAATGTGAGCTCCTTTAAATGTTTAGGCCCAGAGCCACTGAAATGTGACAGTGGTCACGTCTCACTCCCCGCCACACCCAGAGCTAAGAACATCTGCTCCCCCCACCCCACACCAGGAGCTAAGGACGTCCCGCTCCCCCCCAACACACCGGGAGCTAAGGACTTTCCGCTCCCGCCCAACACACCCGGAGCTGAGGACTTCCCGTTCCCTCCTGCCACACCCAGAGCTAAGGACATCTGCTCCCCACGCCACACCCGGAGCTAAGGATGTTCTGCTCCCTCCGACCCGGAGCTAAGAACGTCCCGCTCCCCCCCACACCAGGAGCTAAGGACATCCCGCTCCCCCTCCAACACCCGGAGCTAAGGACGTCCCGCTCCCCCTCCAACACCCGGAGCTAAGGACGTCCCGCTCCCCCTCCAACACCCGGAGCTAAGGACGTCCCGCTCCCCCTCCAACACCCGGAGCTAAGGACGTCCCGCTCCCCCTCCAACACCCGGAGCTAAGGACGTCCGGCTCTCCCACCCACACCCGGAGCTAAGGACTTCCGGCTCTCCCACCCACACCCGGAGCTAAGGACTTCCGGCTCTCCCACCCACAGCCGGAGCTAAGGACGTCCCGCTCCCCCTCCAACACCCGGAGCTAAGGACGTCCCGCTCCCCCTCCAACACCCGGAGCTAAGGACGTCCCGCTCTCCCACCCACACCCGGAGCTAAGGACGTCCCGCTCCCCCTCCAACACCCGGAGCTAAGGACGTCCCGCTCCCCCTCCAACACCCGGAGCTAAGGACGTCCCGCTCCCCCTCCAACACCCGGAGCTAAGGACGTCCGGCTCTCCCACCCACACCCGGAGCTAAGGACGTCCCGCTCCCCCTCCAACACCCGGAGCTAAGGACGTCCCGCTCCCCCTCCAACACCCGGAGCTAAGGACGTCCCGCTCCCCCTCCAACACCCGGAGCTAAGGACTTCCGGCTCTCCCACCCACACCCGGAGCTAAGGACATCCCGCTCCCCCTCCACCCAGAGCTAAGGACGTCTCGCTCTCTGCCCCACACCCGGAGCTAAAGACTTCCCGCTCCCCCCTACACACACCCGGAGCTAAGGACATCCCGCTCCCCCTCCACCCAGAGCTAAGGACGTCTCGCTCTCTGCCCCACACCCGGAGCTAAGGACTTCCCGCTCCCCCCTACACACACGCGGAGCTAAGGACGTCCCGCTCACCACACACACACACCAGGAGCTAAGGATGTCCCGCTCTCCCCCCACCCCCCCCAGCTAAGGCCATCCCGCTCCCCGCACACACACCTGGAGCTAAGGAAGTCCAGCTCCCCCCACACGCAGAGCTAAGTAAGCGGCCTGCTTTAAGACCTCTTGACTCAGCATCACCACCAACAGCCATATTATTATTATTTAAAGAGTCTCATTCTGTCACCCAGGCTGGAGTTCAGTGCTGCTGAGAAGTGAAGCCTCCTTGGCTTCTGGGTGGGTGGGGACTTGGAGAACTTTTCTGTCTAGCTAAAGGACTGCAAACACACCACTCAGGACTCTGTCTAGCTAAAGGTTTGTAAACACACCAATCAGCACTCTATAAAAACGCACCAATAAGCGCTCTGTGTCTAGCTAAAGGTTTGTAAACGCACCAATCGGTACTCTGTAAAAACGCACCAATCAGCACTCTGTGTCTAGCTAAAGGTTTGTAAATGCACCAGGATGTGGGCAGGGCCAAATAAGGGAATAAAAGCTGCCACCCCCCCACCCCTGCCGGCCCCCAGCCAGCAGTGGCAACCTGCTTGGGTCTCCTTCCACAGTGTGGAAGCTTTGTGCTTTGTTCTTCACAATAAATCTTGCTGCTGCTCACTCTTTGGGTCCACACTACCTTTATGAGCTGTAACACTCACTGCAAAGGTCTGGGGCTTCACTCCTGAAGTCAGCGAGACCACGAACCCACCGGGAGGAACAAACAACTCCGGATGTACCACCTTTAAGAGCTGTAACACTCACTGTGAAGGTCTGTGGCTTCATTCTTGAAGTCAGCGAGACCAAGAACCCACCAGAAGGAACCAACTCCAGACACAGTGCTATCATAGCTCACTACAGCCTTGACCTCCTGTGCTCAAGAAATCCTCCCACCTCAGCCTCCTGAGTAGCTGGGGCTACAGAAATGCACCACCATGCCCAGGCTTTTTTTGTTTTTTAAGAGATAGGGTCTTGCTATGTTGCCCAGGCTGGCCTCGAACTCCCATCCTCAAACAATCCTCCCACCTCAGCCTCCCAAAGTGCCAGGATTACAAGCATGAGCCACCACACCTGGCCAATAGCCATAAATTAACCTACCAGTGTCATACACTGGACACCAGAATTCATAAGCTGCAGTTCAGTGATGTATAACCAATAAATAATCAATGTTATTTCTGTAAACCAGTACTTGACAAAGTATTCTGTAATCATCCCCTCTCCTGATTCGTCCTTTTCTCTTTAAACACTCAAGCCTCTCCTTTGTTCTCTGGAGCACCTCCCAGTGTTTCCCAGGCTGTGGCCCTGATAGTCTCTATAATTAATTTTGCCTGGATTTTCTTTAGGTTGACGACACCAACATGAATTCTCAGAATTACAGAGTGGAATGAGCAGGGCCACTAACGGCCAGAGCAGTGTGCTTCACTAACCCTGTATGGCAACACACCCAATTAGGGCGCACGCTAAAAGACCCAGAGTGCAAGGCTGGCTCCCGCCTTTAGGACTGGGACATAATTTACCTTTTGCTGTCCTCATTTTTTTTTCAAAATTCCTTACACTAGAATTTTTAAGTTATCAAATTATTTAGGGCCAAATTATGAAATGCAGCCTATCCAGGTCTTCATTCTATTACTTGACTGTGTAACTGACACTCCCTGGTAAAAAAAAAAAGTGCTCCGAAGAAAACGGTAACTAAGAAAACTAGGATGATCAGTTTCCATCACTGAATCCAAGGTTATTCCCTACAGTCACCATAATTCACTCACCTAGGCCCTGGCTGGTGACCACACAGGCTGTTTCTAACACTCTGTACGCGGTGTGACAAACGTGGCTGCAGGGAGCACCCGTGTTTTCGGTATGCATGTATTTGCAGATGAGAGTGCTATCTGTGAGCTGCTATGTCAAAGCGGCAGATGCCTAAAATGCTGACTGCGCTGAGTCTATTTTGTAGACAGAGCTGACCTCAGGCTGATTCCTTTCTAGACTTGGCTGACAGATGAGAAGTGTGGGGAGGGGGATGCCAGACGTTCAAGTGGTGAAACAGATTTCATTCAGTAACTGCAGGCAGGACGGGAAACAGCTGAGCTCCATTCCTGTTTGCACTGAGGTGAGGGAGTGTTTTATGGGAGAACCCGGGCTAGGTGAGCTCAAGTGAAAAATTACAAAGGCTGGTCAGTGTAACTGAGATTAAGCTCACTGTGTCTGCTAGCTGATAATTACAGTAGTTAGGATTCTACCTTCCCAGAGAGACCAGAACAGAGGCCGTCCTGTCCTTTCTGATATCTTTTCAAAGACACTCCTGAATTGCAGATTTAGAGACATCTCAAAAGGACAGAGAAGGATTCATAATTTAAGCCCTTTTAAACTCTCTTCAGAAAGGATGTCAGGGACCTATCCTCAGGTGTTGGCTAAAACAAACAGTAAATTATTCTGACAGCCCTGAGCTGTTTCAGACAACCCTGAGCTGGGTTGTCCCAGAGGTGGCCTTAGGCTGCGAGGAGCAGTGTTAAACTTTCATCAAGAATCAGCACAGGGCTTTGAATGGCGAGTTCATGCCAGAGTTTCTGCAGTTCTCTGGAGGAACCCCACAAGCGGATTAGTGAGGACCAACCTTGGAGACCCCACTGTATCTACTCTAAAACATTCAGCCTTTCTAAAAACAGAAGGAACGGCATTGCACTGTACCTAAACAGTTCACATCACTAGTACATATCTCACATGAAAATAAAAAGGGTAGAAATTTATTTTAAACTAAGAATAACCTAAAAAACATATATGTTTACATTTTTCAAGCTATGATTAATAAATTTCATAACAGTAAACTCACACATTACCTATCAATTGTTTGATATGTAACAAAAAAACTTAGATATTTCTAAAATTTTCATTGACCATAAAAATTAATAGTCATACACATTGTAAACAAGATAAAGAGTTTTGAAAGAGCTAATATTAAAGAAAATTGTCATCATGCAGGCAGGTGTAAAGCCTGCAAAGGTACCATTAAGTTTTTTCCAATAGCTACGACATACTGAAACTTGGTATGATCTCAGTACAAATAAATAACATAAAACTATTTATATTCGTGATATTAATTATGTGAGCAACTAAGTACAATGAAACAAACTGAAAGAAACGCTTGGTGTATACTAAAAGCTATAATACCAGCAGGGTGAGATGGCTCACGCCTGTAATCCCAGCACTTTGGGAGACTGAGGTGGGTGAATCACCTGAGGTCAGGAGTTCCAGACCAGCCTGGCCAACATGGTGAAACCCTGTCTCTACTAAAAATACAAAAAAAATTAGCCCAGCATAGTGGCGCATGCCTCTAATCTCAGCTACTTGCGAGGCTGAGGCAGGAGAACTGCTTGAACCCGGGAGGCAGAGAATGGAGTGAGCTGAGATCACACCACTGCACTGCAGCCTAGGGGACAAGAGTGAGACTTCGTCTCAAAAAAAAAAAAAAACAAAACTCTAATACCAAAATAATCCAATACAATTTTATTCCAATAATCTCATGAAAACTTTATCCTTCCCCTTACCTTATGAAATAGACTATACTAATTAATTCTATATCACAGCATAATAGTTACATAATTAGATTCTAATAACCCATGGGTTAACTTCCTAAAAAGTTAAAGACCGACTTGCAATTGAGAACCTATTACAGGAATTCATTAGTTGCCAGGAAATATCCAGCTCTGAGGTCTGTTGCTTTTGCTACTTTAAAAATGCTTATTTACCGGCCTGGCACAGTGGCTCATGCCTATAATCCCAGCACTTTGGGAGGCCAAGGTGGGCGGATCAAGACCAGCCTGGACAACATGATGAAATCCCGTCTCTGCTAAAAATACAAAAATTAGCTGGGCGTGATGACACACATCTGTAATCCCAGCTACTCAGGAGGCTGAGACAGGAGGACCGCTTCAACCTGGGAGGTGGAGGTTGCAGTGAGCTGAGATCACGCCATTGCACTCCAGCCTGGACGACAGAGCGAGACTCTGTCTCAAAAAAAATGAATTTTATTTATTATATATGTATCAGAATAAAACCCCAAGGACAGTCAAATGTCAAAAATAACAAATGAAAAAAGATCTATAACAAACTACATCCATATTCAGAACATCACAGATAAAGATCCTAAATCTTCTGGAGAGAAAGAAAATGTTACTCACAAAGATATCTCATCAGCCAAACACACTGCTAGAAGACAAAAGTAAACCATCTTCAAAGTTCTGGGAAATTATTTTGCTCCTAGAATTCTATGCTAAGCCAAACTCTTAAACAATCTATCAGTATAATAAGGATATTCTTAGAGCATACAGTTTTCTTCCCACATATACTCTTGTCTAAAAAGGTATGCGATAGGCCAGGCATGGTAGCTCGCACCTGTAGTCCCAGCACTTTGGGAAGCCAAGGCAAGAACGTTGCTTGAGCCTGGGAGGTTGAGGCTCCAGTGAGCTGTGAGCATGTCACTGCACTCCAGCCTGGGTGAAAGAGCAAGACTCTGAAGAAAGGAAAGAAGAGGAAAGGAAACGGGAGTGGGGGGAGGAAAGGAAAGGGGAGGGGAGGTGAGGAAAGGAAAGGGGAGGGGAGAGGAGGAGAAGGGAGGAGAAAGGGGAGGGAAGGGGAAAGGGGAAGGGAAGGGAGGGGGGAGGGGAGGGGGGAAGGGAGGGGAGGGGAGAGGGGAGGGGAGGGGGGAGGGGAGGGGAGGGGGGAGGGGAGGGGAGGGGAGGGGGGAGGGGAGGGTGAGGGGAGGGGGGAGGGGAGGGGGAGGGGAGGGGAGGAGAGGGGGGAGGGGAGGGGAGAGGAACGGGGAGGGGAGGGGAGGGGAGAGGAGGGGAGAGGAACGGGGAGGGGAGGGGATACTCCACTGGAAAAAGCAGGGAGATTTCAAAAAAGAGGGAGACACTTGATCCAAGAAACAGTAGGCCTAACCCAGAAGCACAATGAGAAAGAATTCCCAGATCATAGCTCTGTGCACGTCTAGAAAACAATTTGTCCTGATGAGAACATAAAGTCAGTGAGCTCTGGGAAGAATTTTTAAGAGAATTTCATTAAACAAGTAATATGACACTAATAAGCTAGAAGACATCATAAGGTTTAAAAATTTAAAACAGCATATGTTCTTTTTTGCCAAAACGAAAAAAAAAGGCCAAATAGTGCCATTTATGAAAGACATAATCCAAATATGAAGCAAACTACATTGTGGTACATTAACTGAATGTAAGAAAAGATGACCCCTTTGACCCTGACACCAGAAACATTGTTCTCTGAGCAGAGTGAGCTTAGAATACAGGACTCCATTTTATCTATTGGTCCAATCTGACTATTTGGTTCTGCAATGAAAACTTATATAACCATGATGTTACAGTGTTTATTGGTTTTCATTTTTAAAATCAACCTATGAACAAATCACGGACAATGTTAAGTTACAGAGTAACTTAAATGTAAAGAGAATAGCATAGAAGATGACAGGGTCAGGAAATTAGTGGGTTTAGGGAGAAACGGGGAGTGCAGGGCAGTAGTTTCCTAATCTTAACTAGGGGAAAGTTAAAAAATACTATCTAAGGTTGGCCTAGCACGGTGGCTTACGCCTGTAATCCCAGCACTTTGGGAGGCCAAGGCAGGCGGATCACCTGAGGTCGGGAGTTCGAGACCAGCCTGACCAACATGGAGAAACCCCATCCCTACTAAAAATACAAAAATTAGCCGGGCATAGTGGCGCATGCCTGTAATCCCAGCTACTCGGGAGGCTGAGGCAGGAGAATCGCTGGAACCCGGGAGTTGGAGGTTGCGATGAGCAGAGATCGTGCCACTGTACTCCAGCCTGGGCGACAAGGGGAATTATCTTTAAAAAAAAAAAAAAGGCCGGGTGCAGTGGCTCACGAAGTCAGGATATCAAGACCATCCTGGCCAACACGGTGAAACCTCATCTCTATTAAAAATACAAAAATCAGCTGGGCATGGTGGCGCACGTCTGTAATCCCACCTACTCGGGAGACTGAGGCAGGAGAATCTCTTGAACCCTGGAGTTGGAAGTTGCAGTAAGCCAAGTTCATGCCATTGCACTCCAGCCTGGTGACAGAGTGAGACTCCATCTCAAAAAAAAAAAAAAAAAAAAAAAACCTAAAATTGATATAACATAAAATACAAATTAAGGAGTATTATTCAACACATAAAGGTAAGTGACGGGGAAAAAATAATAGGAGTGAAGGTAGAAGAAAATGTATGCAAATTAAATTCCTCATCTTTTACTGGGGAATCAATAGACAACAAGAATAATACAGTAATATCTAACATTTATTGAGTGTTAATGAAAGCAGGCACTGGTCTATGCACTTTTACACATAATATCTCACTTAATCTTCTTAAACACCCTATAATGTTGCTATTATTATTGTGCCCATTGAATGAATTAGGAAACAAGACATGTTAAGTGAGTTTGCCAAGGTCATACAAGTAAATACAAAAGCCCGAATTCAAACTCAAGCACCCAGGCTGCACTCTCTCAACCTCTTAAACTGTTGACAAGTCATATTTAAACTTAAATCAGCTAAAATTTAATAAAATTTTAAACATGGCTCCTCAGCCACCCCGGCCCCGCAGCAGGGGCTGAGGCCGCCTCCAGGCCGGGCGCGAGGAGACAGGCCGCGGCGGCGACCCCAGGCCTGAGGCTGCACAGACCGCCTCTCCCGACCGCCGGGAGCCCGGCGTCCTGCCATCCCTCGCGCCGACGGCCAGCCGCGCCTCCGTTTCCCTTCCTGCCTCGGAGGCACCGCGGCTCCTCCGGGAAGCCCCGGCCCGGCCGAGAGAACCGCTGCGCAAAGGGAGGGCGGCGGCGGCGCTGCTAGCGGCGCCCGGAGGAGTCCGCGAAGCTCGACCACCCCTCGCCAAGACCCAGCGCCGCACCGACCTTCCCGGGCTCCATCGCTTCCCGCAGGCCCGGGCGGCCGCGGTGTCCTCGGCCCCGGCCAGGCGCGGCCCACCCCGAAGAGGCCACCTGTGCCCCGCACCCTTCGGGAGGCGCGTCCCAGCGCCTAGCAACCGACAGGCAGAAACAGCAGAGAGCCGAGAGGCACTACCCAGCGTGCCCTGCGGCCTCTCCCAGTGCGCCTGCGCATCCTCGGCATTTTTTTAGCACCTGGCAGGCAGGAGCAGGGGAAGGCCGAGTGGTCGCTGCTCGGTGTGCCCGCGGTCCCTCCCAATGCGCCTGCGCTTCCCCGGCTCCTAGCAACCGCCAGGCAGGAGCAGCAGAGGACCGAGCGGTCGTTGGTCTCCCCAAGGGGTAGGTGCACTACCCTGACTTGGGGTGCAGGGGCTCTTGACTCGCCCCAACCCGCCCCGGGTTCCCGCGGGACCGGACCGACAGTCGGGGAAGATAGAAAGGGAGAGCAGATATTGAAAAGACTTTACGTTTGAGGCCGAGCGCGGTGGCTCACGCCTGTAATACCAGCACTTTGGGAGGCGGAGGCAGGTGGATCAGGAGGTCAGGAGATCGAGACCATCCTGGCTAACACGGTAAAACCCCGTCTCTACTAAAAATACAAAAAAAATTAGCTGGGCGCGGTGGCAGGCGCCTGTAGTCCCAGCTACTCCGGAGGCTGAGGCAGAAGAATGGCGTGAACCCGGGAGGCGGAGCTTGCAGTGAGCGGAGATCGCGCCACTGCACTCCAGCCTGGGCGACAGAGCGAGTCTCTTGTCTCAAAAAAAAAAAAAGAAAAGAGCTTTACATTTGAATAAGGCTTTGCACTTAACAAATTATATTCCCATATGTCGTCTTTTGATAAAAATAAGCAGTAAGGTAGGCAGGAATCAACGTTGAGAGACTGTTTTTACACAACACGTAAGGGAAAATCAAAAACTCTCAGGACCTCCGAACTCCTTCAGCCAAAGGGAAAGTTAGGGCTGAAAGCCTGAAACCGCCTTTTCAAAATTATGACTGAGGCAGTAAAAGAGGTGTAACTTAACCCACAGCATCTTGCTTCTGACCTCCAAGCCGTCCTTGTTCCTTCCTGGCAGTAGGCTGAACTAACTTTGGGAGAAACTTAGTTTATAGTTTAAACACAGACGGTAACAGCCCTTTCCCAAAGCAGGCCTTCTTCTTGCCTGGGGACTTGATTGCCTTTGTAGGACGGATATTAGCCACAAGATTAGAAATTATGTTTTAGGAGTCATGCAGCTAGAGGCTACAATATTCTGACCCTCCCTAAACTGCTCCTAAGATCAGTGCTTGAGATATTTTGCAGAACCTGCACTTGCTGGATCAGCTGGCACCACCCAGATCAATCAACTGGCTCATCTGATCTTGTGGCCCCTCACCCAGGAACTGATAAGGGCAAGAAGACCGCTTTGACTCCCTATGATTTCATCTCTGACCAATCAGCACTCCTGGCTCACTGGCTTCCCCCCACCCAAGTTATCCTTGAAAACTCTGATCCCTGAATGCTTCAATGCTCGAGGAGACGGATTTGAGTAATAATAAAACTCTAGTCTCCTGCAAAGCCAGCTCTGTGTAAATTACTCTTTCTCTATTGCAATTCCCCTATCTTGATCGGCTCTGTCTAGGCAGCGGGCAAGGTGAACCCCTTGGGTGGTTACAAGCCGAGTCGCCCAACACCCTCTTCCAAATGCACAGCTGTTGCTTTGCAGGCTGCAAGACTCCTGCCAGCTAGGCCCCCGTGAAGGCAGGGCCGTGCACCTCGGCCCCCACCAGTCTCCCAGGTGTAAATGTTTTGCCAGCCTGGAGACCTTTCAAGATGTGTGTCCTCACTTAAACAAAGACACACCAATTGTAACTTCAGATCTGCAACTTTAGTCTGAAACCACCTCTGCAAGAATTAGAACTGAGAAAATTATGACAGTGAAAGAGATCTAACCTAACTGACTCCATCTTGCTTCTAACCTCCGAGCTGTCCTTGTCCATTCCTGGTCGTAGAATAGTTTAACTTTGAAAGAAAGATAACAGCCCTTTCCCAAAACAAACCCCCTTCTCTTTTTTTATTATTATTATACTTTAAGTTCTGGGGTATATGTGCAGAACGTGCAGGTTTGTTACATATGTATACACATGCCACGGTGGTTTGCAGCACCCATCATCTACATTAGGTATTTCTCCTAATGCTATCCCCGCCAGCCCCCCTCGAGAGACCCCCATGTGTGATGTTCCCCTCCCTGTGTCCATGTGTTCTCATTGTTCAACTCCCACTTATGAGTGTGAACATGCGGTGTTTGGTTTTCTGTTCTTGTGATAGTTTGCTGAGAATGATGCAAACCCTCTTCTTGCTGGGGACTAGATGGCCTTTGGAGGACTAACAAATTAGCCATGAGATTAGAAATTATGGTTTAGGAGTCATGCAGCTAAAGGCCACAAGATTCTAAACCTCCTCAATTACTCCTAGGGATAACATCACTATTGTAAAACCTAAGATTGGTGCTTGAGACATTTTTCAGTCCCTTCACTCAATGGGTCGGCTGGTGCAACCCAGATGGATAAACTGGCTCATCTGGTCTTGTGGCCCCCCACTCAGGAACTGACTCAGCGCAAGAAGACAGCTTGGATTCCCTGATTTCATCTCCAATCCTACCAATCAGCACTCCCCACTTCTCAACACCCCCTACCCACTAAATTATCCTTAAAACTCCAATCCTCAAATTTTGGGGGACACTGATTTGAGCAATAATAAAACTCTGGACTGGGCGTGCTGGCTCATGCCTGTAATCCCAGCACTTTGGGAGGCTGAGGCAGGCAGATCACCTGAGGTCAGGAGTTTGAGACCAGCCTGACCAACATGGAGAAAGCCCGTCTCTACTAAAAATACAAAATTAGCTGGGCGTGGTGGTACATGCCTGTAATCCCAGCTACTCGGGGGCTGAGGCAGGAGACTCTCTTGAACCCGGGAGGGGGAGGTTGCAGTGAGCCAAGATCGCGCCATTGCACTCCAGCCTGGGCAACAAGAGCAAAACTCCATCTCAAAAAAAAAAAAAAAAAAAACAAAACTCTGGTCTCCCATACAGCCAGCTCTGCGTGAATTAAATTCTTTCTCTATTGCAATTCCCTATCTAGATAAATCAGCTCTGTCTGAGCAGCAGGCAAGGAGAACCTGTTGGGCAGTTACGAGTCCAGCTCATAAAAACTAAGGTCTAAAACGAAAGACTGTTCAACTTCACACTGATAATGAACAAGAAAACCTTGTTCACCTCATGCAGATGAGGCCTCCAGGTAGCAGGCTTCAGAGAGAATCAACTGTAAATGCTTCTTACCAGACTTAAAGAAGCCTGTTCCATCCGTGATTCCAAAAGGGAGGAGAGTATCACGAGGCATGTCCATCTCCCTCTTCCCATCATGTCCTGAACTAGTTCTTCAGGTTAAGTTTGGAATGCCCTTGGCCAAGGAGGAGTGGTCCATTCAGATGGTTGGGGGGGGGTCTCACAATTTTATTTTTGGTTTACATCCTCCCCTTGTGGCCAACATTTGTCAGAGGCAACACCAGTGGCCACCAAGCTTTTGTTTTGTTCCATAGCATTGCCAGAGTGACATGGCTGCCTGCCCTGGATCTGTCCTGTCTCTTGGTGGGACACCCTATGGCCAAGAGACTTAGAGTCAAAAGACTTGTAGCCAATTAAAATGTTCTAGGCCAAATGGGAATGGACACAGACAAGCATTCATTAACCCTTAAAAATTTAAGTAAAAAGCCAACAAACAAAAAGCCGAGGGCAAGGTTACAAACCTGAATGAGCTACTGTAATCTTGGTTTTAGTTACAGACTTATAGCAATTAGCTATACAGAACATAAGCATTGTTAAAACCTTTTAAGCTAAGGATTTTTAGAGACTTTTGTTGTGCTGCAGTGCTTTTTATTGTCCTTTAGTAATTTGTCCTAAAATGGCTAATAAAATTTTTTACTTTTATTTTTTTGAGACGAAGTCTCGCTCTTGTCCCCCAGGCTGGAGTGCAATGGCGCGATCTCAGCTCACTGCAACCCCCGCCTCCAGGGTTCAAGCAATTCTCCTGCCTCAGCCTCCCGACTAGCTGGGACTGCAGGCACCTCCCACCATGCCTGGCTAATTTTTGTATTTTTGGTAGACATGGGGTTTCACCATGTTGGCCAGGCTGGTCTCGAACTCCTGACCTTGTGATCCGCCCACCTCGGCCTCCCAAAGTGCTAGGATTACAGGCATGAGCCACCACGCCCAGCCGGTCTGAACTAATTCTCTCCCTCAAAACCAGCCTTACAGGCCGGGCACGGTGGCTCATGCCTGTAATCCCAACACTTTGAGAGGCCGAGGCGGGCGGATCACAGGGTCAGGAATTCAAGACTAGCCTGGTCAACATGGTAAAACCCCGTCTCTACCAAAAATACAAAAATTAGCCAGGCGTGGTGGCAGGCACCTGCAGTCCCAGCTACTCGGGAGGCTGAGGCAGGAGAATCGCTTGAAACCAGGAAGCGGAGGTTGCAGTGAGCCAAAATCACACCACTGCACTCCAGACAACAAGAGCAAAACTCCATCTAAAAAAAAAAAACAAAAAAAAACAGCCCTTACAATCTCAGGCGCCCAGCTATTCTGCTATAGTCCCTGGCCCTAGAGGGAGGGTGCCTATATAGTCTTAGCAGCAGGGCATTGGCTGTGAAAAACAGATCAGGCACAGTGGAATGCCCGAGTGCCAATGCCACATCTCTTTAGAATTCCGTGATTCTGGTTTCCTTGGAAGTAAAACAAGAAGAGATAAATAACATTAATAATTTGATAATCAGAAGAGTATTTGTGTGTCAGAACAGAAGAAAGAACCTATTCTGCTGGGGCACCAACTATGAATATGAATAAAAATTATAGCCTGGTGCTCTTTAGAGGATTCTTGCAGCCCAGAGATGATTCATGATTCAATCTGCACTCAAAAACAGAAGTCAGGACTGTCATCAGTAACAAGTGTTACACTTTTCCTTTGACTCAGTTTCTCTCTAGCCCTCCTTTTCTAATAAAGAGACATTATAATAAGATCAATTTGTGTGGAAAAATACGTTTTAGTCTTATTATAGTTGGCCTGATGATTTGTATAAAGTGCAGCAAGAACCAATTGACTATATACACTCTTTTTAAGTTGGCTTTGCTAGAACTTTACCTAAAAATATGTTATTCTTTTTTTTGAGACAGAGTTTTGCTCTTGTCACCCAGGCTGGAGTACAATGGTGCGATCTCAGCTCACTGCAACCTCCGCCTCCTAGGTTCAAGGAATTCTCCTGCCTCAGCCTCCTGAGTAGCTGGGATTACAGGCACCAGCCACCACCACACCCAGCTAATTTTTGTACTTTTTGTAGAGATGGGGTTTCATCATGTTGCCCAGGCTGGTCTTGAACTCCTGAGCTCAAGCAATTCACCTGCCTGGGCTTCCCAAAGTGCTGGGATTACAGGTGTGAACCACTGCGCCCAGCCAAAAATACGTTATTCTAGTCAAAGCCTTGATAAAATAACCAGTGTCTCCAATTATCCTGTTTCAAAAGAAAAGACTCTTACTAAATGTATGTGAATAACTATATTATCATAAAATCACAAATAATTTGCAAATTTAGTCAAACTCAGAAAGGTAAATTTGCTCACAAAACCCAATTGCTCTAAACTATAAATAACTCAAAAAGAAAAGATTTCCTTGACTCTTCTTTAACTAGAGCAGCAGACTGCCAAACTAGATGTCATTTGTTCCTCTTGAAACTGTCATTCACAACCAAGCAGCTCTTGTTAGATGAGAGCCGTTTATCAGGCTCCGCAGACTCCAGCAGCTCCTCACAGAGTTAAAGTCCTGGGGAAAAAGAGGCTCCCTACTTATAAGCATCTCCTCCTTGTTGCCCCAGGCAACAAGATCCTATGTAAACTATTTTTATTTTATTATGGAACTCTTTTTTTGGCACCATATTCCTATTAGCATAGGGATAGCTTCAGTTAACATTCCATAGCAAGCGGAAATTCTCTGGTCCAAAGTCCAGCAGTCGTCATTGGGAAGTGCCCACAGGTTTCTGCCATAAGCCCCAGTAAATGCTCCACAGAGGGCTATGAAGCGGAGGATTTGTCCCGAGCAACATCCTGGCTTCTACCCTACATTCTGCGGGCTCAGGCAGTCTTACTAGTTCCCATTTAACATGTACAATTCGTAGCACTGGCTAATGCCATCACACCAGCTGCAGCAGGAAGGCCTGGCTGGGGCTGCACACTGCGTGGAGCTGGTTGGAGCCACATCCCTTCTGAGTTGGGACGGGAGCTCCCTGGGTGTTCCCGCAGCCTCCCAAACTGTGGCTGTGGATCTGTGCCTCCCTGTGCTTTTGCCTGGGAGTGGCCGGGAACAGGCAGGATCTGCCCTCCTAGGTGCAGCTGCAGCAGCTGGACCTGCAACCGTAGACCTGGGCCTACCACTTCCTGGAGCAGGCAGGAGCTGAGAACAAGCAAGAGCCCTGGGCCTTTCCGAGTTGGTGGGGCGGGAGCTCCCAGGTGCAGCTGTGGCCACCCTCCCAGGTGCAGGACCCAGGTGTCTCTGTAGCCTGCACCCTCAGGAGCCCCAGAAAGGATCTCCCCTCCCCACTCCCCAGCTCTGCAGGCTCAGGGGTGTCTACTCCCACTGCCTGGCCTGTCTCTGCTCCTAGCGCCTGCTCCAATCTCTGAGCAGGGGTTGGGGCCATGAATGGCAGTGGGAGGCAGATTGATTCCCAGGCAAAAGGGGCCAGGCCCCCAGTAAGGCCCCACCTCTAGGCCAGGAAGGGCCTGAAGGCTGGAGGCCAGGCTGCCAGTCCTACGGACCAGAGTGGGGGCTCATGGTGCCTCTTTGGGGCTGCCCTTGGCCACCCATGGACCAATCAGGATGCACTTCCTCCCCTCTGAGGTCCATAAAAGCCCTGGGCTCAGCCAGAGCAGGGCAGAGGACAGCCAGAGGAGGAAGAGGAGTACCCTCTCTGTTGAAAGCTGCAGAGAGACAAACTGACAGCAGAGAGGAGTCACCGCAGAGAGGAGTCACCCTCTCCAGAGCCTCCTCTCCGCTGAGAGCTGCAGACATCAGGACGACCAACTGCAGAGCAGAGCTGCCTTCTCCAGGGCCTCCTCGCTGTGAGAACTAAAGACTCCACAAATGACCTGCCTACAGAGAGGAGCTATCCACTGTTGGTCTCCTCCAAGCTGTTGTAACACTCAATAAAGCTCATGTTAGTGTTGTTCACCCTTCACTTGTCTGTGTACCTCATTCTTCCCAGATGCAGGAAAAGATCTTGAGCAAAGGCACAGCAACCACAGAGGTTTCCAGCCAGAAAATGAAACCCCCAAAGATCCTGTAACACAATTAACATTTCTCAAAGGGCAGACTGACATGCCTTCAGTTTGATAGTTCTAGATAGGGAAAACATTCCTCAGTCAGATACAATATCCATTTTCATATGACATTTAGGTAAGAGTCATAACTACATTTCATAAAACTTATTTAAACATCTCAAATTTCATAGTCCCATCAATCTGTACATGTTTATGTTCCCATCCCAGGAACTTTTCTTCTCTACCCACAGACCATTTTACCTTTTCTAGTAAAAAGGGATTTGGGTTCCCAACAGGGAGCTGAGCCAAGGGACTCAGGGCTTTTGTCAATCTTTATCTTAACGTGCCTCAATGTAAGCTTTCTCATTTAACCTTTGCCTTTTGATTTCTCATAAAATTTCTCCAATCTGGGGCAAATACAGAAAACTTGTGTGGGCCCCTTTAATGCTGGGGGAAAAACAGGGTTTCCCTTTGGTCCACCCATTTTTTTTTTTTTTTGAGACAGAGCCTCACTCTGTCGCCCAGGCTGGAGTGCAGTGGTGCGATCTCGGCTCACTGCAAGCTCTGCCTCGCGGATTCAAGCCATTCTCCTGCCTCAGCCTCCCAAGTAGCTGGGACTACAGGCGCCTGCCACCATGCCTGGCTAATTTTTTGTATTTTTAGTAGAGATGGGGTTTCACTGTGTTAGCCAGAATGGTCTCGATCTCCTGACCTCGTGATCTGCCTGCCTCAGCCTCCTAAAGTGCTGGGATTACAGGCGTGAGCCACCGCGCCCAGCCTGGTCCACCCAATTTTTGATGGTGTTGTAAAGACCTTTGTTTTAACCCAATCAGTTTTCATTTTATTTATTTCATTTCTTAAAAACCATCTAAAGATTCCCACCACCCTTCTGGGGCGAGTCCTTTAACTCCCTTTTGCCTTTGCCATTTTGTTTTTTGGTAATTGCCCTAATATTTAATTAAGCATCATCAGTAAGACTCATGGGGGACAGAAAATTTGATAAGGCTTCTCAAACAGTAATATCACCCAAGGTGCCCATGTAAAACGGGCCCTTTTACCCTCAATATTTACCATGACCTGGATAATAGACATATTCAGGGGGAGAATATCCCAGTCATCATAAATCCAGTCCCACATGGTTTACATATAAAGCATATCAGCTGCTTCATCTGGGGTGCTCCACTCTGTGTTTTATAGGGAGAGTTGAGCAGTTCCCTTCTCAGGGCAAACAGACCTTATAGTGGCAATTATCCAGTCCACTAGGCTGCTCATTCTCTTGGGAATAACCTCTTGTGCAGTTGGATCACATATATCCCTCAGGGATTGTTTAATAGTGAGCTGTGGGTCCTACCTCAACCCAATCATGCTCTTTCATTCTGTAGCATTTAAAGATACTGTCCATATCTGTCTTTAAAACTAAAGATACTGTCCATTGGATACTGTCCAATAAAGTCGTTTTTTTACAATCTATTACAATAAAGGTTTCTCAAGAAGCTGATGATACCAATCTAAAAATGGAACAATTCCTTTACATCATACCCACCAGTTTTAATAGTTACTTGATTTTGCCCTTCCCCCACACTGACTGTCTTCTTAGTAACCACAGGTCTCAGAAGTCACTTTTGTTGCCTTGGCTTAATTTTTCCTTTTGTGGGTAGCTTTGAGGCTAGTGACTGAGCTGAGACAGATCCACATCAGAGCACGGCCCAGTGTTAAGGCCAAATCCAGCACTCTTTTACTTTCATTTTAGCTATTACACAATAACCAAGGGATGAATATTTTGCTTTTTATTATTTTAAATTTCCCTTATGCATTCAGTGAGCTAACTCCCTGGGAGTATGAGTATGATGTGTCTCTGAATCCCACTGGTAGCTTTTACCTTCAGGAACAGAATGTAGCCCAGCTGCAGCTCCTTAAGAAGGGTGACCACATGGCCACCCAAGAGGCAAAGATTTCTCATTCCATGCCTTTTTTTTCTGTATCCATTTAGTTTCATCTACATAATTTTTTCTTTATTTTAAAGGAAATGCTAAAGAGTTTAAGGTTTAAGAGTCACTATTTAAAGTGACTTAAATAGTCTCTAAACTAGAAAAAAATACATTTTCTTTAGCAAAAACCACATCCTGGTGTTTGTATAAACCACCAGAAACACCATTTACTCTCCTACTTTTTTAATTCTTAGTAACCCAAATTCCCAGTGAAAAAAACTGAGGTTACTTAATTTAACATTACATGACTTTAAGATTTAAGACAGAATTTTGAGATTAAATTTACCAAATTAATCTTACCAAATATTACTAAAGTGATGTGAACCAAAAGGCATCAGAGCTAGCTTTTATGAGTCTGATAAGCACTTACTTTTCTTTAAGTCAATTAATAAGAACTCTTTCACATAGTTTGGTAGTGAACTATGACTTCCACATGACACATAGAAACATACAGATACTACAGACATAAAAAGGAAGATCCAAAAGATCTTTTCATTTTCCTGTTTTCAAATATTCTCTCCTTTACCTTAGATTATTAATTTTAAAAAAGCCAACGAAAGGTAAAGTAGCCAACAAAAGGAGAAGGAGAGAGTTACCATCCCAGGCCTTCTCAAAAGAGCTGAAGCAGCAGGGTGCAGTAGAAGTTGTACTTCTGAGCTATCAATCAGAAGAACATTTCAAAGAGCAACAGATTATAGAATTTAAAAATTAAGGACTTCTTGCATTAAGAGTAATTCAATATTTTCAAAAAATCTTGTTCTAACCAATTCTTTAGTTTTATATTATGTATTTTAATGAGTCCAATTTCTGTAAAGACTATAATTTATTTTTAATTATAGCCAATTTAATTATGTAACTTTAAAAAATTCCTTTTTTTTAGTAACAGTATTACTTACATAGACTATTCCCAACATGCTTGAACTTTATGGTTTGTCTTAAATATCCCTCTTTCTTGAACAACCATTGTATTTTAGGACAAAAATTCACCATATAAGATTCTTTTTCATAAAAAATTTCTTTTATCTTCTTACCAAAAAAAACATCTTTATATCTATAACTTTCTTTATAACTCTCTTATTTCTTGGTTCCTTTTACCTTGTTTTATTTTATTTATTTATTTGTTTTTGAAATGGAGTTTTGCTCTGCTGCCCAGGCTGGAGTGCAGTGGTGCAATCTCAGCTCACTACAACTTCTGCTTCCCAGGTTCAAGCGATTCTCCTGCCTCAGCCTCCCAAGTAGCTGGGACTACAGGTGCGCAACACCATGCCCAGCTAATTTTTGTATTTTTGTACAGATGGGGTTTTACTATGTCGCCCAGGCTAGGCTCGAACTCCTAGTCTCAAGTTAACTGCCTGCCTTGGCCTCCCAGAGTGCTGGAAATACAGGCATAAGCCACCATGCCCAGCCTATGTGGTTTCATATGTAACCTTTAAATAACCTTTGAAGTAGACAAAAAATATTCACCATTTAATAAGAACATATTTTTTAATGTTTTTCTATAATTTTTAAATTGGAAATCCTAGGCATTTAATTAACATGCATTATTTAATATAACCTTAGATTCTAAATTATATGACAAGTTTGTTTACAAGCATTTGTTCCATTACATTTACCTGATTAATTTATTTAATAGTTTATCTAGATTGTTTATGAAAACTGTGACAGTCATCATTTAAAGTTATTTCCCTGTTAACCATCTTTATAGTCTATGAATTGCAGGCATTTACCTAAGTAATAAAGTTAAGGTTAAGTATACGGGCATTTTACCGGTAACTTGAGATTTAGCTGTTTTCATTAAACCAACAATATTAAATGTCTTATTTATCAAAAATTACGCAAGCAACAATTATTCTATTTTAGGCCTGATTTAGAGTTTTATAACCCTTACGGCAAATGTTGACACCTTATAGTATTCTGCAGGGTTAAGTATGAAACCACTTGATCAATAAATGCAAACAAAAATGTTGCCAGTTCCTCCATTTCTAACATTACTTTACCAATAATTTTAAAGCCAACTTATTGATTACAGATTTTACTTAAGTCATGTGAACTTGAGAAACATTTGGGCTTACTATTTAATTTATGAGTACTCTTTACCTTTAAACCAATTTGGTATCTTGTGGCCAAAAATACACAACACACTCACCATACAAGAAAAATCCTATAGCTTTTACTTCAGAACTCTAGCCATGAGATATTAATACAAACTTACTGGTTTGTAAAACAACAACAATAAACCAGTTGGATCCAAACAGTGATTTTTATCTCAGAAGAAAAGTAACAGCAGATTTAAAGCAAGCAGAAAAGAAAATAGAGAAAGAGAATTATTCACGTTAACTTTGGAATGCCCTTGGCCAAGAGGAGAGGTCCATCTAGATGGTTGGGGGGCCTTAGAATTTTATTTTTGGTTTACACAAGCTGATCTTCCCAGGTGCAGAACAAAGATAGAACGAGAGCAATTGGGCTGGGCACAATGGCTCACGCCTGCAATCCCAACACTTTGAGAGATTAAGGCAGGTGGATCACCTGAGGTCGGGAGTTCGAGACCAGCCTGACCAACATGGAGAAACCCCCATCTCTACTAAAAATACAAAATTAGCTGGGTGTAGTGGTGCATGCCTGTAATCCCAGCTACTTGGGAGGCTGAGGCAGGAGAATCATTTGAACCTAGAGGTGGAGGTTGTGGTGAGCCAAGATTACACCACTGCACTCCAGCCTGGGCAACAAAAGCGAAACTCCATCTCAAAAAAAAAGAAAAAAAATGAGAGCAATTGTTCCTCCACCTCCCCAGAGAGGATCACATAATTGATTCTTCCTTTACTGCATTTTTTCTTAAAACTTTCACCTTATCTTGTGTAAAATGTAGATTTACTAGCACTAAATGAAGTCTCACAAGAATGTGACCATTTTCCTTATCACCCACCCACCCCAATTCCCACGTGCTCTCCCCCTTCAAGGAAATGAGTAAACATGAGACCTCCTGAAAACCTCCTCAGGGTCAGTAGCAACATCTGCATCTATGACCCACGTTTTTCCCAAAGGTGCCCTCCAGGTCTGGCTTAGTAAACCAGACTGATTGAGATTCTTGCATTTTGGTTAATGAACACAAGAGAGGAGAGGAAAGAAACATTAAGACAAGTATTCCATATCTCAAATGTATTTCCCTTTGTGAAAGGAAAATCTCAGGACCCCAAACTCACTATGCCAAGGGAAAGTTAAGCTTGGGAACTGAGTCAGGCGAAAACTTCCTGCAAGATGAAAGAAAAACGAGAGAGAAAGAGAGGGGAGAGAGACTGCCTTCCTTTTGTTCCCAAACCGATGGCTGTAATTCACATGCTTACTTTATTTCATGCAAAATATAGATCCATTGAGCTGGAGAAGAATGCATGATTGACTTTCCTGCAATTCCTTTCTTTCCACATGTAAAGTAGATTCACACTGACCAGTGCCTTACAGGAATGTAACCACTGCCTCACTGCCTACCCTCTCTCCTTTTTCTTTCCTTTTTTCTTCCCCTCCTGCTTGCACATTCCCCTTTAAATATTAAAGTTCCCAAAACCCTCTTTGGAAAAAGCACAGGACACAGATCTTACTGTAACTTGTGCCTCTTTTTCCCTGGCTTGTCTTCAACCTCAGCAAAATAAACCCCTAAATCTACTGAGATATGCCTCTGTCACGTTTTAGTTTGTAATTTACAGCTTAAACATAAAAGCCAATCTTGGCCAGGCATGGTGGCTCAGCCTATAATCCCAGTACTTTGGGAGGCCGAGGTGGGCAGATCACTTGAGGTCAGGAATTTGTGACCAGCCTGACCAACATAGCAAAACTTCATCGCTACAAAAAATACAAAAATGAGGCTGGGTGTGGTGGCTCACACCTGTAATCCTAGCACTTTAGGAGGCCGAGGTGGGCAGATCACTTGAGGTCAGGAGTTCGTGACCAGCCTGGCCAACGTGGCAAAACCCTGTCTGTACTAAAAATACAAAAAAAATTAGGCGTGGTGGTGGGTGTCTGTAATCCCTGCTACTCAGGCGGCTGAGGCAGGAGAATTGCTTGAACCTGAGAGGTGGAGGTTGCAGTGAGCTGATATCATGCCACTGAACTCCAACCTGGGCAATAAGAGCAAAACTCCATCTCGAAAAAAAAAAAAAAAAAACTGGCCGGGCATGGTGGTGCACACCTCTAGTCCCAGCTACCCAGGAGTTTGAGGTGGGAGAATCACTTGAACCTGGGAGGTGGACGCTGTAGTGAGCTGAGATCGTGCCGCTGCACTCCAGCCTGGGCAACAGAGCAAGACTCCATCTCAAAAACAAACAAACAAAAAAAGCCAATCTTCAGCAAGGTGGAGCAGAGGTCCTGTTGATACTCAGCTGTTTGTGTAATCTGCATTTGCTGCAGTATGTGGATGTTACTTAGAGAAGATTCCACTTACTGTCCTCACAGAGAGTAGAATCTCAAATCCTGTGTTAAGGAGCATCTGAGTGGACATCTACTAATACTCTCTGCTTTGATTTCATGGTCTTTCTGTAGACAGAAAATACAGATACACAATATGGTGTCTGCTTTGCAGACACTATTTTAACTCACATACTATTATGAATCAGTTTACAGTTTCATATCTTTCTACTTGCTTCAGACACAAAGGCCAATAACTCAGCTCTTTGCCTTACAGAAATTAAGAGCAGAATCAACAAGCCTTTCTCATTTCCTGCACTCTGGTGTCAGACACGTCACTATGACCTTCTTCACTTCCACTCATCAGCACTTGACATGAGCGAAAAGGAAGGTAGGAAAGGTGATGTCTGTGACGGCTATCATTTATTTAGCGACTGCTCCAAGCAAGGCACCAAACTCAGTGCTGGCCATTGGTAATTCACTTAGTTCTCATGCCATAGTGTATGAGGAGACTGCAGGCCAGAAAGCCTAATTAGCTTGCCCAAGGTCACTCAGAGAAGCAGGTGGACGGGCTGATGCTAAAGCCCACCTTCCTAACCAGGAGGTCACACTATGTCAGCTGAGGAAACGGTGACACTAGAAGAGCTGCCTACTCTTTGTTGAATGTCAGGTTGAATGTGAGGAATAAAAGTGCCAGCCCCGGCCGGGTGCGGTGGCTCACGCCTGTAATGCCAGCACTTTGGGAGGCTGAGGCGGATCACAAGGTCAGGAGTTCGAAACCAGCCTGACCAATATGGTGAAACCCCATCTCTACTAAAAATACAAAAATTAGCCAGGCATGGTGGCGGGTGCCTGCAGTCCCAGCTACTCAGGAGGCTGAGGCAGGAGAATCGCTTGAACTCTGGAGGCGGAGCTTGCAGTAAGCTGGGATGGCGCCACTGCACTCCAGCCTGGGCAAGAGAGCAAGACTCCGTCTCAAAACAAACAAACAAACAAAATACCCTGCCAGCCACAGGATCTGGAAATGTCACACACGACATGGATGCCCCAGGCCTAGTTCTTAAGATCTGCTTCCTGAGCTTCCACCAGCAGTCACAAGCTCCCATCAGAGGACTTCTGAATTATACCTTAAATCTGCCCATTCTTCCCCACTCCAGCAGACAGAACCATCTAAAATGTGAACCTCACGTCAACCTCACTTCTATGGCACTCCCTCATTGCTAAATAGAGCAACCTAGAGTTTCCCAAACGCGCCACATCCACAGAGTTTTGTGACGCTGTCTTCTTTTTCACTGTGCTCCACCATATTTGCTGAATAAATGGATTTATGACTAGAAAAGGACCTAAAACAATTATTTTCTGAATAGCTCATTTCCCAATCAGTTACATTCTATCTTATAATATTTCTTCCATCATTTTTATTTATTCACTAGGTGACATACGGAGTTCATTTGATGCCCTAGGAAGTGACAGAATGCTAGAAATAGAAAACTAAATAAAATACTATCTGGGGCCGGGCGTGGTGGCTCACGCCTGTAATCCCAGCACTTTGCAAGGCTGAGGCAGGCGAATCACCTGAGGTCAGGAGTTTGAGACTAGCCTGACCAACACGGTGAAACCTCGTCTCTACCAAAAACACAAGAATTATCTCGGCATGGTAGCACACACCTGTAATCCCAGCTACTCAGGAGGCTGAGTGAGGGGGGCAGAATTGCTTGAACCCGGGAGGTGGAGGTTGTAGTGAGCTGAGATCGCACCACTGCACTCCAGCCTGGGTGACAGTGCAAGACTCTGTCTAAAAAAAAAAAATATATATATATATATATATATATATATTTGCAGACCTACAATCTACGGTACACGGCATGTGTTTTGTGACTGGGAGTTGGGGGACAGTTGGAGATGAGGCTGAAAAGTAGGCATGATCCCATTTGTAAAGGGCCTTGAATGTTGTGATACAAAGATTAAAATTTAAAGTGTAAGTCACTGAAATGGGAAAAGCACGCTGTAATTGCATGTTGCAGGATGGGCTGGTGGAGAGGGAGTGGAACCCAGGGACAGTCAGGAGGCTTGTGGCCTCCGTGGGCATTGCTCTCTGCTCCAGCCTGTGGGCTGGCTGTGGTTCCCGATGAAGCACGGAGCTCTCTCTGGCCACACCGCCCCAGCACAGGCTCTTGTCCTGGAGCAGGGCTTCCCTGCAGTTCACAACAGGCCGAGGCCCACTAGTCTCTGGAGGGTCAGCCCAGCACCACTCCACTGAAAACCTCCCCCACTGGGGCCCATATCTGATTCGTGTGTAAACAGTCTCCCAGATCCTCTTTTGTATAATGTTAAACATTAATTTCCATCTCCCTAACTAGACTATAAACTAGTTTATAATTGCATGATATATAATTTATGATAGAAACAATCAAAACCATTTTTTTTAGATGGAGTCTTGCTCTGTCACCCAGGGTGAAGTGCAGTGGCACGATCTCAGCTCACTGCAACCTCCGCCTCCTGGGTTCAAGCGATTCTCCTGCCTCAGCCTCCCGAGTAGCTGGGATTACAGGTGCCCACCACCACGCCCGGCTAAGTTTTGCATTTTTCCTAGAGACAGGGTTTCTGCCATGTTGGCCAGGCTGGTCTTGAACTCCCGACCTCGAGGGATCCACCTGCCTTGGCCTCCCAAAGTGCTGGGATTATAGGCATGAGCACCAAGCCCGGCCAAAACCATTTTTTCTTAACTTCTAATTTTTTTTATAGACCATGTCTCACTTTATTGCCCGGGCTGGTCTTGATCCTCCCACCTCAGCCTCCCAAAGTGCTGGGACTGCGCCTGGCCAAAAACCATTTTTTCACAATAACAAGCAACTTTGTCACAAAAGTCAACCACCTCTGGGTGAGGTGGCTCACACCTGTAACCCCAGCACTTTAGGAAGCTGAGGCAGGAGGATTGCTTGAGCCCAAGAGTTTGAGACCAGCCTGGGCGACACAGTAAGACCAGTCTCCACTAAAACTTTCTTTTTTTTTTTCAATTAGCCGGGTGT